>NC_133235.1:23607350-23916677 GCF_040436345.1 Pagrus major | reverse complement strand
GATGTTGGAGAATGATCTTTTAGTAGTTTCTGGTACTATTGAGAGTATATAGAGTATTGTTTGGCAGCCGACACTGAAGTATTTACTCAAATGAGATACCCAGTAGTAATTCAGCACATTGATTTTAATACCAGGCTTAAATGAAAGGAAAAGACTGGCTGCCTGGCAGGTGGGAAATAAATGTACATGTAATTTGTAATTAATGGGCTACAACATGCATACCCACTGTATGGTGCTTCAATTTTATTTGAAATCGGTCCCAGAATCGTCTGTGTGGTAAGACTTAGGTCACCCTGACCGCTACCTGAACCTCACGAAAAGAAATAGATGATGCTTTAAACTGAGTCTGCCAGCATTTTCCTGCTATCTCTCTCAACCCAGAGCTAGTTCAGCATGAGGAGAGCTGCCGCTGCTCCTCCCTCCACCGCTCCATCTCCGAGCATCGACGCTGATCCAAAGCAAACGGTGGCAGAGAGTTATGTTCCATCCACACAGACAGGTTTTAGTGTGAAGGAATCTGTTGCTCGGAACGAGTTTATCCTCCGCTGTGTGGAGGGGAGGACAAATGGAGCATGGGACAGCAGGAGAGGCAAGGAGAGGGAGTGACGGGTGAGAAAGGGAGGAAAGGTTACTCAATCTGGGCCTGTTGATCCATCAGTGACTGATAAAGTGTTTAAATGTATTTAGACTATACATTGACGTATTTCTCCTGTTGGGCCAGTGGTAATATTCAAGACCAACTCTGGCAAGAATGAACAAAAGAAGGGAAGAAAAAAGGCGTATGTTTTGGTCTTATTCTCACCAAATATAGCTGATTGTCAGGTAAATTTAAACAGGATGCAACACTAGATAAAAACATAGTGTGTGTGTGTGTGTGTGTGTCTACAATGTATGCTGACTGTTTAAATGCATGCATATGTGTGTATTTATCAAAGTGCCCAGTATGGATCTTTTAAACATCAACACCTGACAGACCTGTATCTGTGTGTGTGTGTGTGTGGCTAACTGGCAGGGTGGTCCTGAGCTGCTAACAGCTTCAGCAGTGGAGTGGGTGTGTAATGTCTTTAGCAGCCTACGGTCAGCCGGCTAGATTGGTGGCGAGAGACAATCCTGTGCTTTCTTACAATAGAATATAAAGTAAAAGGCGGTTTGTCTTTGGTTCAATGTATTACATGGATCAATCTAATCTGACCCAATCGGGATTAACCGATCAATAAACTGGCCACTGCGATCCTACTAAAAACTGTTGAGGCATGTTTTGAAGTACAATAGTCAATGTAATGATGCCAGGTAATTATTGAAAATGTATTTAACAAAACAAGCATTTATTTGCCCATTGCTCTCTTTTTCACCTCTGGTCAGGTATTAAGGCTCATTTATGTCTAAGTTGAACTCTAAGTTGTTACAGATGTGAATAAAATGGAGCAGTGTCACCAGAAATCAGAGGGGCAGAGTAGCCAATAGTTCCCGTGAGACGACAATAAGATACGCAGAAGAAGTTGGAACGATCGCAGACATCTGAAAGTACTCAAGAAATCATCGAAAATGTGGTTAATGGCCTCACAGACCCATGTCATCTACAGCTCCGCTTTTGCCTCTTTCTCAACAGGTACATTATCACAACCTCCTACACCACGCCCATGTTTGTTGAGTGGATTCTTGTGGTTGTTTTTTGCTTTGGACAGTAGTCAGGCTGCTAGCAGTAGCCAAGCTGCTAACACTGTCTTTAAGACAGCGGTGCCAACAGTAATGCCACAGGGAAACACACTAGGGAGGGCAAATGTTGAAAAGCTGTCTATTTGAACTTTGAATAAACTTGACTTCACTTGACTATATACAGTAGATGCTTTTTAAAATGTATACCAAAGACACAAGAATAGATTAAGGATTAATAATCAAAGAGTAAAAACACAATGAAACAACAATGTGTCTGTATCAGAGATTTTCTGTCCATCAAAGACAAAAAGAGGCTGAAACTTTGCAATTGTGTCACTGAACTTTGGCTATACAGTGTATGCAAAACAATTATGCTACCAGGGGTCCAAGTTTCCAGTGTTCAAAATCATAATGTTAGCAGCTTGTTGCTTTGCCAAAAAAAAAAAAAAAGCTAAAGCGAGATCGGTTTTGTTGCAGCGATCGCTCGCTGGATCCTCCAAGAAAGTCTCAACGGTTTCAAACATTTTTAGGAAAGTTTAGCTCAAATTCACACTGTTGTTCCTTAGAGCACCCTGTTGTTCACTCAATTAGGCTGCTCAGTCTGGTAGCCGAGCTCGCTCTCTTTCTCTATACGTGTGTGTGTGTGTGTGTGTGTGTGTGTGTGTGTGTGTGTGTGCTGGATGTGGCTGGAGGCTGCTGCTGTTGAATTCCGGGTGGTCCTGTTCTGGCCCTGCTCTCTAACCTCTCCATCAATGTGACACACACACACACACACACACACACACACACACACACACACACACACACACACACACACACACACACACACACACACACACACACACACACACACACACACACACAGCGACACACACAGCGACACACAGCGAGCTAGCTTTGGGGACAAGAGGATTAAGGAAATAAAAAAATCTTTGACAAATCTCTCTATCACACAGACTTCAGAATTAAGAAACTTTCCCTGTTGGCTCGAACACTTGGCACTTACAAACAGATACCACACACATACATGGACACCCTATCTGAGTCAGGTGCGGAGAAATGCACAGGGTGGACAAAATAACAGCAACAACAAAACATCCTGGAACTCATTCATTTTTAAAGTTGTTCTCCTGGATGATGTAATAATGTACGGTGTCTTTGTGACCTAATTTGGGGATGCAAAATGGTCAACTGCTGTTTGTATTTATTCATTCTAATGCCTAACACCTAATGTCCATTCAGTTGAGCTAATGAGAAAGGTTCTCGAGGCATCATATGCTGACAATGACTGTGAGAAGAAATTAAATACAAAGCACAATCAAGAAAATAAAAGAAGAAGAGTGTGAATCAAATATTTCAGGGTGTGTGTTTATGCCTCACCCTCTGGTTCGATCTGCTGTCCGTTTCCCACCAGACAGTATTTGAGGTCTGCTCCTCGGCCGATGACAGCGTTACTGCAGATCACACTGCCCTGGATGTTACACCTGGAAATCACACACACACATATTACATTAATCTTCTTATAGTGTGTACACTAGTCTACAGCAGTGGTTCCCAACCTGGGCGGCTTAAAAAAATATATTCCTGCTATATTACTTTTTCACTTTTTCTTCCCTGTAGAATACTTAATATTTTCACCTCTTCTGGACTCTCAACATATGTATTTTTTTTAGGACTCTTGTCCACATTAAGGCCAGTGATGTGGGTCACAAGAGGATATTGCTTCATTTTTGGTATGCACCTTTAAAGTTGATTTGCCATCAGCCATTAAGCCAATAAACGAAGAAAAACAAAGAAGAGGAAGAGGAAAAAGAAGAACAAGCATAGCAAGCTGTTGTCAGACTCATGGCCTCGATCTGCAGATACCATACCTTGAAAAATAGCAATATTCAATACCATAAGAAAAAATTTGAACAACAGTGGGGGCATAAAATTGCAGAATTTTATGAAAAGAGAAACATAATAAGGGTTACGTCCTGAGTGTTAAGCAAAACAGAATCTAAGTTAATTTAGGTGGGACTATGTGGGCACTACGGCAGTGCATGTGTCAACCACCCAGCTAATACTAGAGTACTGATACTGCGAAAAACAAGTATTGGAACTATTTGAATTACTCAGCATTGATATGTGTCAATATTTTTACACTTTTGACAACTCTAATGTAGAAAAAAACAACATGTTGTCATGGTTGGGGTTTTTACAGTTTTAGAGGAAGACAACATGCAATTTTTCATCTTTCTGACCCTGAGGTAAGCATGAATTATTTTTATAAAACAAAAATATGACATAATTGCTTATCTTCCATAAGAGGCAGGTAATTAACAGTAATCGGCATCAGCTGAAAAAACTAATCCATGTCATGCATCCTCAACTCAGATGGCAGCTTATTCAGTTCACCTAGCTAAAATGAACGCAGTCTAATAAAACAGACCTGGAATAAATCATACAAGCTCTAACGTTCTGTTTTTTAAAATGTTTTTGAGAGGTTGTGATTCAACTTTGTGGTACCAAGAACAAAAAATAAACAGACTCATCAATGATGATACATTGACAGTCACTCACTAAACACCTGTAAAGTCTGAACAAGTGGCTAATTCCTGGTACCAACTGGTGCTTTACAAACTCTTGAGTAAATAAGATTCATATTTTACTGGGATCGGTTTGGTAGTGTTACAACATGATTTTCCGACTCTGCTGTTTGCTCTTTGGGCCCGCTGGAGATTCCAACATGTTTATGGTTCACATTCTGTTTTCTCCTCGTACCTTATGTACACACACAGTTCTGGACATTCATACTGGGAGCTGCCCAGTGCAGCCACAGCCTTCCTGCAATGTTGGCTGTTCAGATTCTCCACTCGCACAGTCGCGGAGTGAGTGCCACACTTGAGGTCAAACTGACAGTAGGAACATTCAGCCTGTTTCCCCGTCAGGGATCCTCCCACCTGCTCCGAACACTCAAACGTTCCCAATCAACCCGACTTAATGACATGACATTAGCATATATATGAAATAACAACAGCGGTCCGGGCTGTGTTGCTCGTGTGTGTGTTAAAACATTGTTGGCCTTATGCTCCAGTCCCACCTGAGCTGGTGGTGCCAACCCACCGTGCACGCTCACATTCAGCCAAACCATCACCATAAAATTCTTGGAGGGGAGACACAGACAGTCTTGACACAGACAGTGTGTGTCCTGTGTCAGCTAACCGTGGAGTGTGTGTGTTCGAGAATGTGTGTGCTTCAGTAGCTTGGGGAGCCCGGTGGAGAACACATGTTGGTCTTGCCCAGGCAGTGACGCACACACACTTGGCCCCTCTGCACCTCACACACACAGACAGGTTTGTATTGGCCCATTCTATTCAGGTGGTTAGGCCTGGGGGGAAGAGGGAGAAAGGAGTGTGTGTGTGTGTGTGGGTGTGTGTGTGTGTAAGTGACTACCTAGGAGGTGGCGGTGGTAGTTGGTGATGGGAGATTACAAGATTCAGAGTTTTGTAACATTAGAGAGAGAGGGAGAGAGAGAGACCACCAAAGAAGCTTCGGAGCTGAAACACCACTAATTACTAACACCAGGGCTCCTCCTTGCCGTGACCCCCCCATCCTCTCTCTCTCACTCACACACACACACACACACACACACACACACACACACACACACACACACACACACACACACACACACACACACACACACACACACACACACACACACACACACACAAACACACGCACACACACACGTCAACCCCCACCTCCTGTGCCAACCCCCCTGTAAAGTTGACCCCTACTATCCCCCTTCCCAAACACGCAGCGCTTTGTCAACAAGTTCTGGTCAGCTCCAAACAAAGAAACCAGAAATGCGAGGGGTTTCTGCGACATGGCCGGGGTCTGCTAATCCCCTCACACTGGCTCTTTCTTTCCTTCTTTCTCCTTCCTTCTTATGTCCTCAAAAAAAAAGAAAAAGAAAAAGAAAAGAAAGAATTGCAATTTCTTTCTTGCGTGCTAGCTTGCTTTCCCCTCGCTTCTTTCTTCCCTTCTCCCATCTCTCTCTCTCGTTCTTTCATGCCTTTGTGCGTGCACCTACATGGGCATGATGAGGGTCCCCATGCTGGCTGGCTGGGGTCCCTGAAAGGCTTAAGAAGAGATGGAAGAGAGAGAGGAGAGAGATGGCGTTGAGGCCTTGATGGAGAGAAAAGAGAGGGAGGAGTAAGAAATTGAGATAAAAGAAAAGGAGCCTGTGAATGAGTGCATTAAAGTCCAGACTTGAGGCCAAGATGAGTCTCTTTCCACCGGGGTTTCTGGCTAAGAGACTGAGAAGATCAATCTACATGCTAATTCTACAGTAGCTACTTGTAGCTCCTCTTTTGTTGCAACAAAGCAGTCAATTTTGACAACTTTATCTACCAGCTACAGCCACGAAATCCTGATGTACAATAATGTGGCTGATCATGATGCATCACTATTCAGAGTAGGGTTTTCAGTCCTCCTGAAGTGCAATCTAATGAGGCAAATACAATATCTGCTGCCTGCATGGTCCTTCTGAGTTTCCTCAACCAAGTTGGGAATGTTATTCCATAAAAAACATCGAGAAGATCTCATACAGACAATGTTAAAATTAATGATAATTAAAAAAATGGATTCGCCTCATAATGATTTACTAGATTATTAAAATGGAAATCAATACTCTGATTTGCATTTCATTCGCCGTTATTGTTACTTACCAATAATAATTTCAAAGCTCTTTAACTCCCTAAGAGAATTACTCCACACTTTTGCTGTCTGGGCTTCACCTTTCAAGCCCCCACAGTGTTCCACAAATTCCATAACCAGTGGGAAACCTGCTATAGGCGAGTAAATTAGCGACTAAATGAAATATATGGATGTTGTGTGTTTCAGTCCAGCAGCTTTGTGTTTGTTTGGAACCGATCTCTGGCTGGTTGCACACCAATAGATGCATTGTTAACTCAGCGTTCCCTGTTTGACCCCATAGTGCACGGAAAACAAAAACCTGTTACACCTCCCATCAACGGACACACATTTGCACAAGCATCTGCCTGACGCGCACACACATTTGCACATAGGAGCACCTAGAAAATTCAATGGAAAGATATGCAATGAATGAAGAACTAGGCTGCTTTTATATGTAAAGACCAAACAGTGTTGAGAGCTGAAGGGGAGGTTTTCGGGATAGTGAGACTCGGCGCAGAAATGGTTCGACAACATTTCAAGACATGTAGAGATATGAAAGTTTGAACTGAGATAAAAGAAGTTTTACTGGCAACCTAAGATTTTTATTTTGAAATCTTTGTTTACCAACTTCTACTGCTTTGTCTCGCGTGTGAAAACTGAACATCAAACACAGATGACGTGAGGGTTGGAACTTTAATTAATAAATATGCCTTGAAGGTGAAACTTTTCATCAGGCTAAAATTAATGAGTTCGCAGAAGCACTTCAAAGTACATATCATCAACAAGTGTGTGCATGTGTGTGTGCAGATGTGTGTGTTCTCACCCCTCCTCGATGGTAACCCCGTGCATGATGATAGAGTTGGCGACTTTGACCTTCTCTTTGACGACGGTGGAGTTTCCGATGGTGGACCTCTTTATGGAAGTCTTATCTGCTACCTGGCACATAGCTCCGATGTAGCTGTCTGATCCCATCTGAGGGCAGCGCAAACACACACAGACACAAAAACATTAACATTACTCAGACAAAAAAACACACACCAGTGACGATAGTCTCAGAGAAATAATAGCAAATGAGTTGTGATACAAAATAATTAGTAAAACTGCCAATTACGAGGAGGGAATGTAAGATAACAGAAATGTGAACAAATATGAATCTGACTAATGACACTTCTTCTAATTCTTACCTGACATCTCTCAGAAATAACAGCAGATGGGTGGACTGGTGCCTCCTCAAACAGCTTCGGGGCCTAGTCGGGACAAGACAGAGGAGACATGAGATGAAAATCCCATGAAAGAATAGACAGATTATTGAATATATGTCTCATTTTTGCGGGGGTCCACCACTAAACATACAATACGATACAACAGATCACAATCACATACAACATACATACACTAAGGCTCTCACAGGCCCACAACACCGACACAAAATCATGTAATTGACTACATATGACAAAGATAACCAGAAAATTGTCACTGTTAAGAGGCTGGAATCACAGAATGCTTGTATTTTTGCTTGAATCAATCAATAATTTATAAATAAATCTTTCATTTAATCTGTACTCAAATGAAAGTCATGTTTACATGTACAGTATGTGATGTGTCAGACTCACCAGTCGGTTTGCTTCTATGTAAGCTGCTAATGTGTTGACGCGGTAGCAAGGGCCCTCGTCCATTATGTGAACGTAGCAGCGGAGCTTTCCTCCGTGGTAAGCCTCGCTCATGTCACCGCGGTGGTCGTTCCAACAGGAGCGCTCCTGGGCCAGCTGGAGGAGAGGCTCGTCTCGTGATGAGATGAGGAGCTCTGGATGAGGAAAAAAGAGAGAAAGAGAGGCAGGAAGAGCTGAGTTGGGAGTTGAAATGCAAGCTGTTTTAGGAGGTTTTGTCTGCCATGTGATAGGCAGAGTTGTCCTTTTTTTGTCATCTTGGTACGAGGTGTGTGTCAGTCTTAATTTAGAACAAAAAACAAAACTATACGTTGTCCATGCTGAATAAGATCAAGAGATGTGGCTCTTAGATGTTGTCTTCCCTCTGATTTTGAAGTTGCGTCATGTGTGAACACTGACCGTGGTTTGTAGAGCCGTCGTTCTTTTTCTGGTTCTGATCCTCCGCGTCGTCTTTCATTTTCGGACTGTTGATTGTTTTGGAAAACTGCTTCCGCACCAAATACGGTACCAACTCACCACGGATTGATGAGATGGACCTACAGCACAAGAAGAAGACAGTGAGTGATTTGGGCTGAGTGAAACACTAAATTAACAAGGGAGGAAATGAGTTTGTAGGGGAACTACTTTCTGCATCTATTGACATAACATAGAAAAGACAGCTGAGATGGTTAACACATTTTTCCGCGACCTTGCAATTATCTGATGCGCAATTTCTCTGTATACACTACCTCTTAAACGCTAAATGTCCTTGGCAAATACTTTGCTGCCATTTGTGCTCAGCATCTGATTCTGTATCAACAAAGAGGAAAAGGCCAAGGTTGTGCCAAAAACCGGGACTACTTTGAAGAAACAGACATCCTAAAATGGATAAATACAGTTTGTTCATTTAACTACTGCAGTTCAAGTTCATGCACTACTTTATGTCGCTAATGTGTTGGTGATAAATCATAGGGGGAGATATGGCTGCATCAGACTCATGTTATTGGATGAAATTAGCATCCATTCAGTAAAAGTTGACCATGTATCTAGGCAACATTATAAGTAGGTATTGTGAATGAAAGTTATTTGTAATTAAGTAAAATGAAGCAATGATAATCATCACTTTAGGTTGTTATGATAACTTTTAAAATGAAAGCAGATGAAGCTGAACGCTGCTTTCAAGTCTCTCTCTGTGTAAACCAGGAGCGAACTTCCCCTTCTTAATTTCTTCCTCCTCTTTGCACTCTGCTGTGCTCAGTGTTCCTCTCCACCACCACCACCACCACCACACACTCGCCTCCCCCCCTTCACTTGCCCTCTCTTACTTTCTTTTAAAGGGAGATTAGAATTTCCATCTGAATGACAGGAGAAAAACAACAGTTACTCTGTCCATTTCTCTCCTTAAGCAAGAGACGGAGAAAGGAAGAGAGAGGGAGAGAGCGATGAGCTATGAAAAGAAAGTCCAAGAAAAGAGTTGAAGAAAGAAATGAGTCATCTAACAACAGAGATGATATATGGTGGCGGCAGAGGGTGCGTTAGTGATGTCATCACGAGAGATTTATATGTGCATCTCTCTGGCAAATGACTATGTTTAAGTGTAGCCCTGGCATTAACCAAAAATATTCAAGAGGGGTTAAGAGAAAGGAGTCGGGAGATTTGTGTTTGCTGACTTGGCTTTGGATTTATTTATGTGTCAACAAAAATTAGCATGATGCTGACACGCCGTTTAAAATAATTAAAATGTAGAACTGGAGAATTACAGATTTCTACAATCTGATCTCAGCCAACCGTCTGCTTTACAATGGGACCATTTCCAAAACATCAGCACACACATGCCAGCATAGTGTCATCACCTCCCTGTTTTGAGATTTGGCGTCATCTTCCTGAGCTCGTAACCTTGTCTGCAAATCATCTGGATCTTTTCCCATCCTTATCAAACATGCTTGATACTGTCAACAGTCTTTTAATGTGCTTCCCAAGACCTCCACTTCAAGTGTTCACACTTTGCCAAAATGTTTTAATAATATTCATGAACAATAAAGTAAGATTGTCACCTTCTGACAACATGTCATCTTGAGGGCAGACCAGTCAGACTTAATCAGATCTAATGACAATGTAACATTTGTTTTGGCTCTATATTTTGTGATACAAAAATGTTTTAAGACACGTTGTGGTGACTAAAGGATCCATCTTTTTCTCATGCTGTCCATTGCTGCAACACCTCTATTCACCTTCTGTCTGAATGCTGTCTCTGTCTCTGTCTCTGTCTCTGTCTGTGCCCGTCTCTCCGAGTCTGCTCTGACTGGACAGCTCTCACAGGCCTGAGAATGCCCCACTGAACGCGTTTCAACATCAACTTGGCCGGTGTTTTGGCAACCATGGCTGTACTGGGGGTATTGCTGAGGAACGTGACCGTTAAGTTGTGGTGTCACAACCTTATGAAAATGCTTGCTGGCTTGTTTAAAGGCACAGTCACTGAATATAGGCTGCGTGCTTTTCTCTTTGGATTGAGCGTTTTAATACTTCCACAGTATTTATATAGCACTTAGTCCTGCTTTATAATTTAAAAAAAAATTAAACATTAAATCCCCCTTTCTGCTCTCTCAAAAACAAGACAGTGAGAATGCTGCATGAAGATCTCCTTTCATTACAGGAGTAGTTGTTCATTATGTGTTTTCTGGCCATAAGCAGTGAATAGACAAGAGCCTCAGCTCAGACAGACTGACTGACTACCACATTTGCCAGTCTTGTCTTATTTTCCTACGTTTTCTTCAAAACATGTTGCCTCTAAAGATCCGGTTATCATCTTTACTTTGGAAGCTACAAAGCATTTTACCTGACCAATTCCAACATATGAACTTTATTACTATGATTTTTCAGTCTAACCGTGGATCTATTGCCTGGGCGGCTACAGGAGGCTCCCTGTGACACTGCTTCACTTCAGAGGCTAAAGGCCTAACAGCCTGCCTCAGTGGCACATAGTAAAACAAATTAACACCTCGCTAGAATACCCTGCTAACAGGACCTTTCAAAGCCCTACACACCATGTAACCATGTTTAACACTTGCTGCAGATTAAGCAGCCAATGTGAATGTGTGTATGACTGTGTCCAAGTCTATGTGTGTACTTAATACCTATACTGCTCACGCTGCAGACATAAACTGGACTTTTTTGAAATTATTTTCGAAAAGATTTAGGGTTTAAATTCAAGGTTTGATAGCCAATTGTCTAATGATATATTAATTATTATATTCAACGTGAGAAATACGGGAAAGACCTTACTTGTTGTCAGCGAGAAAGTCCACAACTGCTTTTTTCAGGCAGTACAGATGAGCGTCCACGAGGCCTGTTTTTATGTGCATCCTGGGATGTCTGCAAGTAAAAGACAGACACAAAGAGTCAAAAGGGGAACATTATAACAACAACAAAAGACTTAACTAAACATCAGCATCAGGTTAGCTTGCTTTGCAAAAACTCCTGCTAAAAAATGATTCATCTTGGACATTTTAGATGCAAAGGCTGAAAGAAAATATCAGAATTTCCATCAAAATATGCATTTGTGGAGTCCCACAGCTGTACACACACACACCACTTTCATGACAAGCAGCTTTTCCCTGGCTGCTACTTGGAGGACAACTTGCTTTGATTGTTCTCATCACCTGCTGTTTTTATGTTTTATGTTTGCTTCTCATTTACTGAAATCCCTTTTAATTTACCTCCGCTTTGCACATAGGACAGGAACATTTGATGGAAACCAGACGCGGCCATAGGCTTACATAAAAGTCAGAAAATAGTGACATCTGTCTATTGTCCTCTGTCAGCTACCGTAGATGTCGCCCCACTGGGCTGAGTCACACATGCATTCACTCATTCACACATTTCCTCGGACGCGGACACACGGTGGCCCGAGTTTGAACATGTGACATTTACGAAGCGAGAGCCAAAGAAAACCATTTTATCCTCCAGGTTTCAATAAACAAATCCACCCTCACCCCTTCATCCTCTCCCACTACCCATCCTCCTCTTCCTCTGCCCTTTCAATCATTATATCATAAAAACTGCAGGGTGCATTGTTCCTAAAGGAACCATACCACTGCTTTTACATGTTTTAGCCCATTTAGTACAAATCACATATACCTTCTATTACTGCGAACCATTTTTCAAAAGCACGCTGCAGTGATTTAGATTTTTAAAGTTGTAAAAGATTGATTTGAAAAGCCTGTGTCTCATTACTGCACAACAATAACGTAACCTTGACTAAATCAAAAGCAGACAGGATGTTCACTGTTCTTAGTTTTGTTCAAATCTGAGTGAGCCAATTTAATAATTTAGACTGAGAGTAATCGAAACTAATAGCTGCCCCTGGAAAAACAAACAACAAACAGATTCTATGTTATGGACAATCAAGACAAGCTGGATGGTAGCCAAAACTAAAAGTTACCACGATTAGCCCCTCTGTCAGTAGTGTGGCTGAAACCAAAGTGTTCATGTAACACTACAGATGTCACTAATATTATGGCGTGGAGTCAAAGTTATGATTGCCTGACAAAAACATTTAGTCAGGCTTATTTAGTGTTTTGTTGATGACAGTGGAAATCCCTGTCAAAAGTCTTGGCTCAAAATAACTCATTATTGTTTAAACTGTGATATCTGGTGGCTGAAAAGGTCATGGGCATGTGATTCACATTCATAGGGGTGGGGGAAAATATCAATATGGTGTATTATCAATACAGTGGCGCCAAATATTGATATTTTTATTGAGACATGGAGCTCGAAACAGTGTCCCCTACCATATTTACTTGCAAGAGTCACTACTTCATAACTCCTTCTGGTGTAAACTTCTGTGAACTTCATTGACACAAATTAAAAAGAATTTAGTGAGCCATAGTTAATCCTCCTTTAAACATTTTAACGGCTGTTGCTTTCTTGCAGTTCGGCCTCTTGCCAGTTTATAGCTATTTTACAATATAATGGTGGCCGACATGGACATGGAGAAGTTGCAATCAGTGTGTGTGATAAAGAGGCCCATTTTCTGCACATTTTTATATATTGTTTCATCTCAGTTCATGTAAACTTCCATTAACACCGCTGACACCTCAATCCAGTGAAAAAAAATACATAATTCCTGCACTTTGACTTTTTAGGGATATTTTGTTTTCTTCAGTTTGACAGATATCGTAATGTACTGTTATTTGATTATCTTGCAATGTATGGATTACTGTATCGTGATACTATCGTTATCATGGGCAACATATTGTGATTTGTATCGTGAGTCCCATTCCCAGCCCTATTTATTCATCATTTCAGACACCAGGTCCTGAATAGAAAGCATCTCCATTTGATATGTTTCTCTACTTTTTTTTAAATGTTTTTGTTTGATTGCAACATATTGCTGAGTAACAGAAACAGTTTTTATCTGAGCCACAACACTGATTAGAAGACATCAATACCAGAAGTACCAGAAATGGTTACAGGGGTGCCAGGTAGAGCAGCCACAATTAATGGACTAGTTGTCCACTATTAAATTAATCAGTAACTATTTTGATAATCCATTGATCGATTTAAGTAATTTATTAAGAAATGATAGTTAAAATTCTCAGAATATCCCATATTTCTCTGAATATTTTCTGGTTTCTTCACTCCTCTGTGACAATAAACTAAATATATTTGAGTTGTTGATCAAACAAGACATTTGAGGCAATTTCTTTCTCTTCCTCTCCTCTGTCCATTTCCTTGCTCTCCCTTTCATCAAAAACTCTTTTCTACAATTTTCCAACTCTGTCCTCTCCCCTCCATTCAACTCTCTCTCCCTCTCTTCACCAGTCTTTCAGTATAACTAGAGTGACTCAGGAGGATTGCTTGGTCACACATATTTTACAACCAGATGCTGAAAGCCATAAATCAAACAGCGTGTGTGTCCGTCTGTGTTAAGGTATTTTATTCAAAAGCATAAAAACACATGTGCGTGCACACACACACAGACACGCTCAGTGGGTGTTTGTCAAATGTATTTATTCATACAACATTTCCCAGGTGCGTGCCTCTCTGTGTGTGTCTGTCTCTGCGTGTGTGTGTGTATGTGTGTGTGTATAATGGGCTTAAAGTGGAATTTATGGCAACACCCAACATGTGACATCACTGTTTGGCACCTGCGGGTGGGCAGGAGAGAGAGAGAGAGAACAGGTGCCCTTTAAAGTCAGCATAGTGAAGAACAGGTATGAGGGATGAGCAGGATTTCACTTCAGGCTTTTCATTCATAAAATATAAACATTTTACATTTCAGGGAGGTCTCGCAATCAGGTGCTAGTTCTACCCAGTAAACCCAGTGTGACCAGAGCCACGGATCATATAAATAAAGCTGGTCAATATTATTGTTAAACTAACGTAATCTTGATGCGGACTCGTCCGGGTAAAAACACGTGTCCAAATGGTGATTATCAAACTAACACCACCCTGGCAACAGCAGCTGATCGTGCATGACTGGGGTGGTTGTCTCTATTTTTCCAAACATGTAAAAATGTGTAACATGCCGCTCTGATTAATGAGACGCGAAGCATAATGTGGACAAGTAATAAATCACCTGTGTAGCTGAATGATGAATGATTCTGACGCACCTTTTCACCTTAATGAAACAGCTACTAGATGATGCTATAAACAGTTAGCTCACCCTTTAAATATGTGGGCTTTGCTGCATGTTATAGCACCACTGCTCACATTCCAATAGACTTAATAAGCCCAATATTAATTTTCATAAAATTGCTGTTTCGCAGAGATACTCTGAGTTCAGGTGATGTGAGACTCCACTCCAAAAAACTCAGATATCCTGCATTAGCAACTGCAGCTATTAGCGTGACTTTATGATGTAGAAAGAAAAACAAAACCGATAGCAAATTAAGTTTGATGTAACACTCCTGGATTTCCTTCAAAATACTATGGCCTCCGCATCCAAGCTGTGCTGTGCAAGGCATGGAAACACACATGAAAACACTGGCCCTACTTGCACCAGGCCTTGCACGTATCACCAAAAAATTTGAGCCAGAATGGGATTTTCCAAAAAAATTGATAGACTCATATAAAAGTAACCCCTATCAGTCATCTATAACCGATCTGTAGAGATCCTGCCCCTCTGCCAGTATTTCCTTATTTTTCTTAGTATTTAACTACCTTCTGGGTGTTTCCGGGCGTCAACCTTTGGCGAGTGGGTGTGTAGCCCCAAAGCCAATAGCAGAGTACAGGGTGTTACTCTATAAAAACTTAAGCACGCATCCAACACGAGCTATTAAGAAGGGAAGGAGCCAAATTTCAATGTTGTGTTTGCAAATCACAACTGACAAATCCTTCTCAACCAGCCTTTAATTTAATCGATCACTTTTTATTTCACTGAAATAATACTTATCAGAATTAAGTCTAACAGAAAAACCACAGTCACAAGTACACAAAACGAATATATGCTGTATATATTTCTTATATATTTCTATTCAAGGAGGCCTCAAACAGGAATAAACTAACAAGTTTTTCCTAGAAACCCAAAAATCCAGACTCCCTCATCTTCAACCCTGAACTAAATCTGTACCAAATGACAACATCTGATCGAATGTTAATTTTTAACGTATTCCTGCTGACCATTTTCCATTACTTTTAACCGTTCCAAGACCTTCTGATTCAAAACATCGAACACTGACAACATGCTACTTTATTAGTTTACAATTTTTGCAGAATCCAACTACAACAAGCATCTCACATTTCCCAAACAAGAGTAAACATCTTGCTTTTACTGACAGCGGCATCATGTGATTTCTGGTTGCTGCGAGTGCTGTAGAGCTCGATGTCGAGGGGAGCAGGAATTTAGTGCCTCTGCAGGCAAGGATGACTCAACCCTTGGATTAATGACGGACTACTAAAGTACCACTAAAGTCCTCAGTGGGAGAGAGGAGTCAGTTTTCTCTCGCTCTCAAACACACACAAACACACACATGGCATAATGTCTTATTTTGTTACAACTAAAACCCCACAGCGGACGATGACTCAGACGCAACGGATTGACTGTTAATACCCTCATTAGTCAGGTTTTCACTCCAGAGCCAACAAGGCTGAAGGGCTTATTCAGGGCATTCAACTATTGCCTCCAAAATAAAATGTGTGATTCCCTTAATACCACGCTAGTCTAATAGATGCTTCCTTAATTAAGCTGACTCACATATTTGAACCTGTGTTATATGGCACTGCTGGTGCAGTAATGTTCTCTTCACAACTGAGAAAAACCTGCACACTTGGTTTGTGAGATCATTGACACATTATACTTTGTATTTATTGTGTAGTCTGTGAAATTGTCTGTTTTCCAGAGCCCAACGTCAGCTCTTTAAATTTCATTTTTGTTGGACAAACAAAGATTTTCTACGTACATTATAAATATAAATAATAAATCATTTTAAGAAGCTGTAACCAGCATGTGTTTGCCATTTTTGCTCGATAAATGACAAGAAATTGCTAATCAAAATAGCAACATTAATGTGTGCCGAAAGACTAATCGATTAATTGACGAATCGTCTCAGCCCATGTTTACTCCATACTCCATGTTTTATCAGTATCATGACCAGTATCATGAGTATTTATCAGTAGTAAAAAGAGAAATGAGCCAACAAGTAATACAACAGATATCCATCAAACAAATAAAGCAGACACACAAAAACCTGATATACTAGCACACAGTAAAAGATAATAATTATTGAGTTATCCTTTTATGACTTCCCATCTACATTAGTAGCTTATGTTGATAGCACTTGTGACATTTCGTTTAGTACATGGAGTACAGCATAATCATAAGTTATGCAGTAAACCTGTTAAAATACTTACTTTCTCTGTGTGTTTAGAATTAATTAATTAATCATGTCCTTTTGTTGCACTTCAAGGAAGTTATTTCCTGTGGTATTTGTGTTGACTGGGTTTTAGCCTCTGTCTTGTGCCATCATTGTTAACAGATGCAAACAAAGTCCTGCTCCAATATCTTAAATGTCACTGCAGTTGAGAAATGTTTCTCATAAATACTTGGCTGTTTTTATAATTATTTGAACTTCAAAATGATTAGTAATGGCACATGATGCAGAAGTATTGGCTTCGAATGAATGTAAATTTGTGATTTTATATCGACTGTATCTAATGACATTACACAAAAACAGAAACGTCAATGGTTTTGCTTGAATCTTTCTCATGATTTTGATTCTGAATGGGCCTATTCTTACACAGTCAACCACCCCTCCAGCCCAAGAGACTCTGACAGGTGGAGCTGTAATGTACGAGGGGAAGCTCTGCTGGAGTCCTTTCACAGCGTTTAAAGCGATTTCCAGGTCAAACAATCTCACATGTGCAGAAGGTTTTGAGCTAACACACCTTAACCATGTGGAAACCGTAGAGAGAGCGAGGAGAAAAAAAAGTAAATGGGGCAGAGGCTGAACAAGGATGGAAGGATGAAAGAATGGATGAATGGGTGTATGGAGGGATGCACATAATAAAGGAGAGATGGCTGAATGAATAAAGAGTGAAAAAATCATATGTGATTATTTTAACAGATGTTGTGATATGAGTAAGGGTTTTTGTGGGAATGGTGATCATTTTCCCCGAAAAAAGATAAAAATTATGATGATGATAATTATTTTTGCTACGTTCTGTCACAAACAACCATGTTCCCTTACATCTGGAGAATATGATTTACAGGCTGAGGCATCTTTGTAGCACCACAATGCTTCATTTATAATGGTATGTAGTGACATAATACTTTTGTGTCAAACTTGAGGAAAAAAAAACCTCTTTGGAGAATTCATCTTCTGGCCAAAGAACGAAGTTGAGAGAACAAATGTTTCATGAATGAGGCAGTGTGCAAATAACAAAAGGAGACACCTGCAGTGTGCGTGTGTGTGTGTGTGTGTGTGTATGTGTGTGTGTATGTGATGTGCCATGACCAAGTGACCTTTGACTGGATGGTACTGATGTAAAAAACAGTCAGATCTTGTAAAACTACCTCATGGCAGGTTACAAAAATCCACAACTCTAGATATTTATTCTGTAATGAACTTGAGGCTATAAATACCGTGTGTCAAGAGATTTTTAAAATCTGTTTCGTGTGGTTGTGTGACGTTTGTGCGTATAAATGATCGGAGGTGATTTAAAAGTTATAAGTCCTTCAATGTAAGCCATAAATGTTTAGCTGTGGGCTCGTGTTTCCATAACACTGTGACAACGTGTGACTGTTTTCTCTCCATCAATGTCCACCTGGAGGTCATGTTACGTGTCTGTGTGTGTTCATATAAGCATTTCTGTGTGTGTTCGAAAAAGACAGAATGTGTGTGTGTATATGTGTGTGTGTGTGTGTGTGGCTGAAGATTTCCCTGTGCAGGGAAGCATGCAAGCAGCTGCTCTGGCCCCCCTCTTACTGGCCAGAATTTACAGTGGCTTTGGCTCCATGAAGTATTTACGAGCTCCCAAAACACCCGCTCTCACACATACATGCATTTTAGGACTCAGAAACGAAAACCTACCTAGAGTACTCTTCCTGTAACAAAAATCCCACACACCAGCCACAGAACCTTAAGCCTACAACATACCGACTGATTAGAAACCAAAACATCTGCTCTCCTGACTAGAAACTACAGATGTGCAGGAGATATTTACCATCAGTCAAACCCTAAACACTGATCTCTACTGACCTCATGATTAGAGTCTTCCAATGACAATACTGCACAGGCTCAGAAATTTATGGAATTAATGTTAATTAGTAACGAGTGATCAAATTTGTGATGACAGATATAAAAAACATGCCGCCTCTCCTCCAAGTTGGCTGCAGTGACGTCTCGCGGCTGCAGCCAACCTGTGACAACCCTCCTTCCTTCCCTCAAACAAGCGTGTGTTGCGATACTTTTTTAGCTTCTAACTGAATCTGTGCCGTTTGAAGTTTATTTTCTCTCCAGTGTCCTTGTTTGTACTTTCAGACATTTGCTGTCTGAAATTTTACGGTTTCATTGTGTTTTCGCTTTCAGCCGTTTTGGGAGCTGAGTTAAGTTACTGCTGGTGAAGACCCAAAACCCATTTCCTGATGTTGCTGCTTAAAAGTTTAAAATAACTAAATAACAAGGGACTTTTATCGCAAAGAATTTATAGGAAATTAAACGTATTTATAACCGGATTAGCAGACTTTTGTTAGAGGCTGTTCATCTATAGTATGAAAGGGAGGAAGAGTATTTACAGCCACTTCTTTGACTACAACCCAAGACAAGTGTGTCATAAGTTAAAGACCTGTTGTAAGGGATATGCAAATACCTGCCACGCTGTGCTGACGTGCCGAGTCAAAACCGAGTCAAGCCTAGCCAGCATATGTGTACAAAAAATATAGTTGGCCATGACTTTAGCACAAAGATGCACTAGAGGTACCTTGCTGTCCACGACAAGGTCTACCGAGACACTGATACTGAGAAGAGAAGCTTTTAAATGTTTTTAAATGTGATTTTTCTAATAGCACCACAAATAAAATTTCACCCACCTCTGCTGTATATGGTTGGAGAGAGATATATTACAGATGGATACCTTAAAACCGGGACAGGTTAAACCAAACCTATCTGCACGGATATGTACTACAAGAGGTAAGTAGACAATATATGTTTAAAAATAAATACGTCTTTAAATTACTTACTTCCTCATGATAGACTTCCTAATCGATAGTCCATCCTCCAGATCGGCCTCATTGGCCATGAACAGCAGCCTCTTCCCAGACTGATCCACTCCCACAAAGTCTCTCTGCTCAGCTGAGAAAAACATACACAATATTTAATGTTAGCACAAAATAATGGAGGCTAACAGTAAATGACAAATTTAGCAATTTTCTACAAAACTTTTATTTTCTTACATTTATGAGGAAGCTGTTTCCTTCGTATAAGAATCATGTCATACACGGTAAAAAAAAAAAAAAAAAAAAAAGTAATTAATGTAAACAATCTAATCTCCTGTGATTCACTTTTCCTGTTACCTGTCTTTTTCTTGCCCTTCTGGCCCGGGACTGTCTCTGTGAATTCATGGGCTTTGCTCATTAGCATGGCCAGTGTTGCATTGTGGGCTCTGAACAGATCAACCACCTCGTGAAGCGCCACGTCCGTTATCAGGTCACAACTCACCACCAGGATGTCCGTCTGAGAAGGGAGATTGGAAAGAGAAAAAATTGTAAATAAAGACAAAATGGTCATAACATGCAAGATCTGCTTTTTGGACTATGATTACTTCACCATGTAAAGAGATTTCAGGCTTTCAAAACGAGTTTCTGGCTTGTTTTCTATTTTGGAACAAAATCCTCCCACCTGTTGTGGTTTTAAAGACATTTCCAATGTCACCCCGCACGCACACACACCCACATAAAAGCCCACAAAAACAGAGAAATACATGACGGACAGTTTGATTGGTGAGTTATGTTTACAAAGCGAGGTTTGCTCACTCATGACAGTCATGCATGTAGACTATACATAAACTAATGTGGCGACAATGCTCCACATAAACACCTCAAGACATGCGAGGTTTGGACTGTGTCATTTGCAATATTCACAACAGAAACTGGCTCACTGAGCAGGATCTTAGACAAGACAGAATTATGGACAGAGAGAGAGAAAGAGGAGAAAGAAGGAATAACTTGGTCAGCAGGAACATCTTCCAAGTTTAGCATCGTTTATATTCAAGCCCGTTCCACACAAACACTTGTACGGCCTGTTTTAGAGTGACTTCAACTCTGAGGACAGTGAGTAATAAATCCTGCGTCGTTTCATTGGTTTTGTTAAAGAATGTGTCTGTTTCTTCTCAGCTGATCCATTTCTGTTGTTTGGATGTGTGCTTTATTATAAAAGGTTTGAGTTGCCTTGCCAGTCTTTTTGCATAAAAATCCCAATACAGTGACACCATGGCAAAGAATTCAAACAAATAACTGGAAATGAAAAGTTGTGACATGACTGAATCTTACATGGTTAAGGTACATTACATATTAGGAGCTGACTGATATGTTTTTTTTTCTGGGCTGGTACTGATACTGAGTATTAGTAATCCATGAGACCGATAACTGATATTTGGAACCGATAAACATTTAGAGGAAAATAAAAATCCAGAATAACCAGTGATGGAAAGTAACCAACTACAATATCTCTGAAAAAATAAGTGGCTAAAATAAATCAAGACCACCTCGAACCTCGCAGATATCCAAATATGTTTGTATCCACACAGTTAATTCATTCTCCTGGCAAAAACTGACACGATGTCACATAAATAACTTCCTACCTTCCTCTGTAACGAAAAGTGAAGCTGGCTGACTTTGAGCACCTTCCTATGAACTCATCCAACAACAGCACAGCTCGAACATCACAATGACTCAAGAAAACAGATTTTGGTGCTGGACTTCCCATATTCAAATGACAAAACACGCTCTTGTTTAAAACTCTATAAAGTCCATCATCTGTCAAAGAAAGATTTAGGATTTCATCCACCCAAGATTATTCCCATCATAAACTAAAACTCAAACTATTTTCAGCTATGTTATATGTAAACCAAGATGTGTTTAAAACTGTACATCAAAACACAGCTTGTGAATTCCTCAGACATATCACTTACTCTACCACCAACGACAGAGATCACAAAACCTACCATTACTCATTTTAACTGGTCTCCACTGATGCTACATGTCTGCAAGTGTGTATGTGTGTTTACATGTGGGAGCGCCCACATTTGTGTGCGGTATCCCTCTGTCTGTCCGGTGATGAAGGCTGTCAGCATGAGTACTAATCCCACCATTAGCACCAGCCGCCTTAATGACAGAGACATCTTTACTCTGTCTTTGGCGGAGGGAAGAAGGAAAAGAAAGAGTGAGAGAGAGGAGGGGGGGCAGCATTAAATAAGGAAGAAAATGGATGAGCATAAAATCAACAACTACTGAAATAAAAGATGGATTGAGGGGCGCAGGACAGACTGAAGAGAAGAGGGATTATCGACAAAATACTGGCAAAAATTAATTTACTGCATTCACTAAAATGAGCACATGTCAACATGCTTTTACAATAGTCAGTAAAATATAACATCACAGGTCTGATAAGTATAAATTACCAGGCAATTTGAAACACTTAAAAATATGGATTATGGGTTGGGGAAATTACCAAAGATTAAAGATTTCGCTGGATTTTCTCAGTAATGAGCACTGTGGTTGAATGTTGAGGAGCCCGAGTGGAGTTCTGTATATGTGTCAGTGTGTAGATGGCTGGTATCAGGGGGGTCAAGGGTCATGTAGTTGACCTAGAGGTAACTCCCGGCATAACCTGGTCTGGACCTGGCGACAGGAAGCAGCCGTTGCAAAGCTGGAGGTGTCTGCAGGAGATCTGCTGACACCGAGACCTTTCAACTCTCCTCTCCCTCTATCACACACAGGCGAGCTCGCACACATGTTCAGAAACAGAGCACACAAGTATGTGCAGTGCACACACTCACACACAAATGGAGAGGGAAAAAAAAAAAAAAACATGCGCCTGCATGATCCCCACACACAGGCACACACTCAGGCGACAGCAGAGTGGAGTCAGCTGGAGAGACAGAGACACTTTGGCCTTTCAACAGCCAGGATCTCTGGACAGGTCAGGACCACACACACTGATGGACACAAAACCACACACGCACACTTGTCCCTGCGGCAGCTGACATCAACCTGAAACTACTGCTTACACAATCTTGACCCACTTTAACAAAATCTTAAAACGTTGTATATATGGTAATTGTGCCATTTTTGTTTATGGGTTGCCTGATGGGTGGGATTGTATCATCATCGAATAATGTTTAAATGGTTGTTCTCGCCCCTTTTTAGGAAGGATTTTGTGAAGTGTTTATTGCTAACGGTGCAAAGACTTTTAGTCAACTAAATGTTTTTCATCAATTACACTAAATCAGACGTTGTTTTTTTTAAAATTAAAGCTCCATTAAGAAATGTTCTTGGTTTTAACAAGAAACAAACACACTGGTATTGTTTATCCCGCTGTGCATCAACACCCAAGTCTGCAGCTTTATGTAGCTTTCAGTTGTTTTCATTAAAGTTTTTCTGTTGGTTGGTCTTCATGGGTGAATAGCGTCAATTCTAATCTATCCCCTTAATGTATATAAAACTGAGGTGAACTGCGCCCTCTTTACATGTATGACCTCACATAAGGCAATTGTAAGAAAACAGAAACAGGAAAAACTAATAACTTTTGTTCGTATGGTGTTTGTGCCTGATGATGGCCTTTTTTATCAATTCTACGTGTGTAAGAACTGTCAACCAAATATCTATCATCATCTATACTAAATCCAATATTTTACAAATTAAACATCAAGTAATATTTTTGGTGGTAACAAGAAACAAAATGACCACTACTAGTTTTTATAATTCCACACCCAAGTCTGCAGCTTTCAGCTGTTTTTTCTAACTTTAACGTATCCCTTTAATATGAAACTGTTGCAAAGTTTCCTATTTATAAGCTCACACGCACATTAGCCACTTGTAAAATATCAGTCCAGTGCAAATTATTAACACCAGGAATAAACAAATCAACTGGCCACATAGTTAAAGAAAGTCTCAACATTTTAGAAAACTCTAAATTCCCTGGTATCCTCTTTGCTCTTGGTATTGTGTGAGACTCTGTGTGCTCATCGATGTGTAATGAGAACTGAATAGCATGTTCCAAGATTCATTCCAAAGAGTTGATACAATCTTCTCATGTTTCTTCATTTTTCATGTCCTTAGCAAACACCAAACAAGTGCATTTTCACCACAATCTGATTCCTACCTTCAAATGTATCTAGTTCAGAACAAACGAATGACTGGGTTGTCTGGCATAGAAATACAACTAGATGTTGCTGTAATGAATAAAGAGGATTTAACTAATTTGTTCAGCAAGCATAAAAAGTCTACCATCTAACTTTTTTCATGTCACATTGACCTAAAAATCATGTGGGCCACTTTTAACATTAGCTAACATTAGAATTACTGAAACCTTGGACTACTCTCTGTCACCATAAGGAGAAAAAAAAGCTTGATGGGCTTGAAGGTCGAGAGCAAGTCTCATCTAAGTATGTTTTCTGTGTCCTTCTCAAATGGAAAGCCTCAGCTCCATCTCTCACTCGCCTCTCTCTCTTCACCTTTTGTCCCGAGTCTTACGAGCTGACTTGCATATTTAGACCAAAAGTGAACCTTTGAATTACCAGTTCCAATGTATATATAGTTCTATTTAACCTGCATACACTCATCTGCCAGGTGATTAAGTCCGACTGATAATAAAAACGTCAAAGGGGGTTTAAGCATACAAAGTAAAAAGTGCATGTTAAGTACTCCTTTCACTAGTTTGGCTTATTGTGAAAGACCCCAGTCATAATCAGGCATGTCCCTCCACCTTTGTGCAACTTCACTGTTTGAAGAGTGAACAAAATAAAATATGCTGCTTGTAATCTCTCTTTTCAATAATCATGAGGAATGGCCTGCTCTGCTCACACAGAGTGTACACTGATTCCTGTAAGCATTTTGTTTGATAGGGTTACACCAAATCCCCTCACGGGAGGGTGTTTGTGTAAAGAGATGAGTGAGTGTGTGTGTGTGTATACTGTACTCATGCATCAGTTTGACAGTTTGAGTGATCTCCGTGCTGGGATTTGGCAGGCCATGGTTACAGTTCTTCACTCATCACCCTCCAGTGGGTGAGTGTGTAACTCAATGCCTCTAATCTAGCTGGCTGCTCAAAGGATTAGGAACTCTACTATTCTCAATGGGAGCATGCTGGAGCTAGTCCTGTTTAAGTGTGTGTGTGTGTGAGTGTGGTTATACTATGCATCTATTAAACCTCTTGAGCATAGAGAATAATAAGAATCTGTACAGACGCATTCAAATACCGGACGAAAAAACATTAAACTCACTTGTCACAACAAATTCAGCATTTTAAATCCCTGATTAATCTTTTTTTCAATAGCACAGCCAACTGATTTTGCTGTGAAGAATGTAATGAGCTGCTGCGGCAGGACACTTATGCCTTCAAATATACGTTTGATGTGGTACGCTCTAAATACATAAGGTATCTGAAGGCACGTTTAACCTGCCAGTTATGTTTTAAACTGCGGTATAGTAAATCCTTAATGTTTTAGTACACACTGATTGCACTGAGAGTCTGAAAATACTCGTAAAATCTTGCATATTGAATGAGTCATGTCAAGCTCATTCTCCAGGAGATTATAACATAGAAAAAGCATCCGAAAGCTTGGCTTCACTGTAGTTTGGGCAGGTTGAATCATTTTTTCTTCTCCACAGCATCACAGCTGTCTGTACTTGTGCTTTCTGCCTTTTTCATTTCTGTTACATGGTATGATACACTAGTTTATGGTGTTTGCAAATGAATAGAGAATCACTGAAGCTAATAATTAGGATAATTAGGTAAATCAATATTTCCCCCCACCCCTAGAAATTGTAGAGAAACCAAACAGGAAGCAGTAATTTCACTATAAGCACAGATCTCCTTAGACTCAACAATACTAAGCCAAACCTGTGCAATCATTGATTGTCAAACAATAAACAAGAGCAACGGCTTCAGAAATACTTTAACGGTCCTAAACTACACAAACCCTCATACAAACATGCCTTCATGGTCACAGGAGGTCAGTCAGAACCATGGCATATACAGAGGGACGACATATACCAAAACATACCCAAACACAAATGCTGCACAGATGTGCATGACTACAGGATGAGAATAAATGGTGCACCGGGTAAACTGGCAGCACAGGGAGTTTAAGCCTCAACCATGACCTCATCTGTTTAGAGAGACTCGGATGAAGGGAGGGATGGAGGGATCAGCAGGCAGGATACAGAGGGGGTCTGGAAATTGAGGTTGGGGGTCATGGATACCATGTCACCATGTGCAAAAGTGTGTGCCTGTGCATGTTTGTGTGTATTTTAAAAAGGTGAAATGAGGCACTTCAGCAGCCTTGACCATTCAGGGGAGGAAAAGGCACGGATCAGTGGTCACCAGGCAGTACACAAAACGCCCACCTAAACCTCCCCCTCAATCATTTTTCTCTACTCTACCTCCAACCCAACCTTTCTGCTCAAGAGAGGATGACGCTTAACAAAAAAACAGACTCTCATTATGAGACCCTGAGCAGAGCAGGGAGGAAAATGGAAGTCTCGTCATTTAAAATAAGGGTTGGAATGTGATTGGTTTAAAAAGTCACATGGTAACCAGTTTAAACCAAGTTAAGTCTGTTAAATGTTGTGCGTTTTTATTTCATGACAATGAAACCTGACTGTCTTTGAATTGTGTCTTTGAATTGTATTTGGCCCAATTGGAAAATTGAACTCCTTTTCCTCATTTTCTAATCAAATACGGAACCTAAAGACCAAAAAAACATATTATATATTATGTGTGTAAGGTGTTACACTCTTTTTTAGTATTGTTGAGATTCCACCCGGGGAGAAATAAACTCAGGGCAAGAAATACATTTAATTGTCATGACCTTGGCTACACATAAAAGCAGTTAATGATCAACAATATATAAAAAAAAATAACACACACACCTTGATCTTCTGCTGGATGTGTCTGAGAGCGTCTGCGGTGCCCATGTCTCCATCTTCCTGGATACAAACCACATCTAGTTTCATCTTCACGTCCAATTTCATTTTAGGGTCTGTGCTCATCATCTTCTGGACCTCTTTGGTGGTGATGACGATCACCTCTGATGACAAAGTTCACAGAAATACATATGAGACATTATATAAACTGGTAGAGAGCTGAACATATCATGATAACTCACAGGAGCATTGTTGCAAGATGTTTTGTTTTCTTTGTAGTTAATTTTAAGTTATTATGATTCCTTTCAGCCAATAGGCTATGTTTAATTTTTGCTAAAATTGTCATTATCCCTCATGTTTTTGCTCAAGACAAATCTTTATGACAGTTATGACATTTCTTAAACAATCCCTTGATCTTTAATTTCATATGACAAAAGAATTTTAGAAATAATGGTCTCTATCTCTGATCCTTTCTTGAATGAAAGAGGTCATCAGGACCTGTTCAGTGAATCTAAATCAACCAAAACAACGTACATTTTCTGCGAAGTACAATACTTTAACCACTACATACATGCCCAAGAAAAGTCCAAATAAAATGTCCATTTGACTATGACACATCCTGAAGCTTACATCAGACTAAGACCACTGGCCTGCTTTTTATAAAGTTGGTAATAACATTACTGCACCACTTTATGAATCTGGTACATTGCAGAGTCCGTCTGCTTTAATTAGCCTTGTCTGCATAAAATGTTCTCTACCGGGCATTTGTTCACTCTAGCTGTGTCAGCCTAGTAAAACCAAATTGCAGGGCTTTGGCTAGCTGGCTGCACACAGTAAACTGCTGGCCACACAGGATGATTATGTATAGAACGTTAGTTTTATTTAGGCTAGTGAGGACCTACAGGCTTTTATAACAAACAGCCCTGTTTACTGGCAAGAACAGCATACTGCAACAAATCCCTTTATAAGCCCTGAGCTTCTGGACCTACTGCAGGCTGCAGCACGAGAGGCAAAAAATCTGGACTGTAAATCTAGACAGGAAATGCACACCTGACAATGGCTGCTGATGTGATGACAAGCTGGTGAAAGTACGACTAGAATAAAAACAGCACGGTTGTAAACATAATACTTTTTATGCAGTGAAAGGAGCAACCTCATGTGGCTGGGGGAAATCTGCAAGTGTACTCGCCTGTTTTTGATTTTTAAATAGTACTTTATTGAGTTAATGCAAGAGAGAATTTAAATACATAAAAAGTAAGAGGCACACATATACTGTGTTTACAATGTTACCAAGTGCCAAGGTCTGCTTCTCTTTTGTCTGATATCTGATGTTTCCCCCACACATTTTTAGACCTCCGGCATTTTAAAAGTAAATATGTTCAAGAGTTTCATCCTCATCACATCTGTCAATAGGGCACCTTATAGATTTAACAAAGCAGCTCCATTTAACCACAGCTTTGACTGCTAGACTGCCAAATCCAAATCTATAGCAACAAGTTCTGAACAGCGAAACCACTAAAACCCGACCGCTAATCAATTTTTGGGCATGATACCAATGCTGCTATTCGGGAGTAAGGCCAATACAGGCTGATAATATCTGCAACCAATATATCAGTGGGGCTCTAAAAACAACCACCGAACGTAGTAAAGAATTACGATCTGGTTATTAAAATGCAACAGCAGCAAAGAAGGTGTACCACATTTTTAAAATGTTTCCAACTTCAACTGTTTATAACTGCTTCCTTATCCAGTATGTTTTAACACACCTTGTTAACCAATTTTAACCCAATCAATTACAGTAGTCTCTTTTTCAGTGTATCATTGGGAGCTGGCCACCATCTGCTTCAGTTTCAAACTTGCCCAGGCAAGTAAAGGAAATGTGACCAACTTGCAACATCAAATTCTGCAATCCATCCATCACAATAGATTAGTTAGTCTGTTGAAGTACATTTTGTAGTTCAATGGTTGCTCACTGATTTGCAATTGATCTTTTTATTTCAATCAGTTAATTTGAATTGTGTTTTTACATTAGTCTACAATCTTCTCTGTCATCCTGTCCTTGCTACATCAAAATGATAAAATTGAACGAAGCAGTTTTTCTTTATTTACTTGAGTAAATGTAAAAAACTGAGGGACATCAAATTCTTACTTGGGTTTTTAAACCAGCAGCTTTACCTAATAAGTACTTATGTTCAAAATGACAAACAGTTAGTCCTTGTGTCTGAGTAGGAGGGGATCTCACATTAATGCTGAAATGAAGTTTGCTCACGTTTTGTTCCAGCTTTTCCAAGTGGGCCACATAAACTTAGACTCGAAGTACTGGCTGTATTTTTGCGTCTTTACATTTTATGTGGAAACCAAGCAAGAATGCCAGTGCACTCCTGTAACAATTTCCACCCCTGCCACTGACACACAGTGCGAATGGAGGGCTAACAGCTCACATGTGGCTACTACCATCACATCCAATTAATGTGGGGCGTTAACAAGGAATATGTTACAATATCAGCCCTGGATGACAGAAAATTGCTTGTCTAAAGATAATCTTTCAGCTATCTAAACTAAACTAAAAGGAAAGTGAGATGAAACTGTCACTCAAGCACAGTCTGTACAACCCCACAAAGTCCTGAGAAGAGGACTATCTGGGCAGCATAATTCTCAATGCATAGTGCAGTGTTAGTGCAGTGAATTTTTTGATACATTATCCATAGGTAAGCTGAAACACAAATAACCCTCCTCATAATATCCAGTCGTATTGGTAGCAGTAATCGAGGCAGGTGTAGCAGTAATAGGGGTTGTAATACTGGTACTTCAATGAAAAACTAAGCTCTCACCTTCAAAGCCCACCCTCTCCAGCAGGTTCAGCGGGTACCACATGAGGGGCTTGTTGCCGACAGGCAGCATTGCTTTGGGGGTGTTGTATGTCAGATCAGTCATACGAGAACCCCCACCAGCCGCCATCAACACCGCCTGGAGCTCCATGATGTCTGCTGGGAGCGCCTGAGAGAGAGACAGAGATGAACAGATAGATTAGCAGAGCAGTATTCACATAAACTGAAAACTTGACACAACTTATAATTAAATATTGCTGTGTGTATACAGGTGCTTGTGAGTGTTTACTCTTGTAGCCCTGTGAGACGTTCAATCAGGCAGCTCTGAGGTTAACTATCTTACCAAAGGTAAACACTTGATACATCTGTTGGTAATGAACTGGATAACTCCTCTAACACTATGTGTTGTATGCGAACTGTACTTTCTTAATATGTACTTTAACATGCTTTGGTGACTCAATATTTAAGCTAAATGACTATTTCACATCAAAGAAGGCACAGCCAAAACATCCGTGTGTTTGATTAACTAGACTATTGTGATCAAGGGAGTAAAAATGCAGCATTTTAGAGTGTAGGAGAACTAAATTACATTCCAAGTCTTTCATTTTTTAGTTTATGCAAGTAGAGTACCCCATGGGTACAGTGATGGGAAACAAATCTCAAGTTTGGAAAAAACAGAAGTATATGCTACAAAGACAGGACACAGTAAGATAAGGAAAGGGGCTTTGGAATATCTCTGAAAACTCAGATGGACAGGTTAATGTTAAACATATTCAATCATACATATATATGTATGTGAATCTAAAACATCTCATTTTTAATGAGGAGCCTAGAGATTATTACCATTTAAAATCTTTTAATTAAACTGTATGAGTAAGGTATGCAAAATCTGACTGCTGTCCCCTTTTAACTCCTCAGTTAGACTATAATAACAGATTAAGCAATCTGCAATTTAATGTGTTGGTCTTTGTTGTTTGTTTTTTACTTTTACTTGCTTTATCCAGTATTTACAAAATACTTAAAAGTATGCTTTACTTGTCCTTTCCTCGAAAATGCCTAATTTGCAGGATACTCCCTTTTTTACCCTATGGCATTGTTTTTTTCCACTGTAATTACAATATTGGTTCCTGATTCATACAACCAAATTACACTGTATAGTAAGTGTCACCCCATCTCTTTTCATTCCTGTGTATTGCCTGAGAAGTGTTACTAACAAGCTGACACTTGTAAACTGTCTGTTGTGCTGTCTGTACAGGTGGGTAGTATAGATTCACATTAGATTATGCAAGCATGGCCGTTTTTGCAAATATGGCACACAAATCATAAGTAATCCCCCACATGTTTGTACATTATGTCAAAATCAGACAGGTCATCCACACAGCAATGACTCTTATCGTTATCTCATACAACCAGCGGTACAGTGGCATATGGACACACAACTGAAACATCTGAATCCACACATGGCGTTAACAAGAAGATAACATGTCATGCTGACTCGCTCAATGTAAGAAAAAATACTGTAAATGTACCTGTCAGTGATCCCAATTGATCCGCTGCCACCTGAAATGACAGCAGCGCTAGACACATGCAGCTAAGTTGGTCGCTGTCACTGTTGTTAGCACTTGGCTAACGATTAGCACGGAGCACCAAACGATACAGCGGCTTCAGAGACAGCTCACAAGCCGCTGGACACGTCCTCTGAGAAGCAAACACCCGCTCAGATAAGCGGCGGAGGCAGAAGTTAAATTACCCGATAAATTATTTGACAGAGCTCACGTTAAAAGCAGCTAACAGCTAGCTTGGTATGATGACACCTGTGAGCTTTCGGTGAAATACGTCCGTGTGGAAAACTACTTCCTCCGTGCAATGGTTCCTACCGCATTTCTCCACATTAGTGAAGACTTGCCTTCGACTACAGCACACAGATCACAGAAGTCAGTGTTATTTCACTGTTAACAAACAATGAAATGCTTTATAAAACATGTACTAAAAAAAATATCTGTTGAAAAGTTGCAATTGATGTTTATAAACCTTTACAATTGCTTAAAGGTGCACTATGTAGTTTTGGGAAAGAAATGTTAATCAGAAGAGAAAGATCTTCATTCTTGTTTATTCAGTTATGGAAAACAAGAATATTTCTGAGTTTGTATTATTACCTCATTAATATTGTTACAATTCTTCTCCAACACTACATAGTGCCCCTTAAAATGATTCATAAAGCATGTAATTGTTTGTTTACCATTAACTAAAGTTTAATTGGTGATAACTTAACCATTTATTAATGATAATTATCATAACTTGTTACCATGTTGGTTTAATCTATCCTATTGGAGCAAGCAAAGACAGATAAAAAAAAAATGGATACAATTAAATAACATCTATACTACAGCCTCCTGTTTAAATTTCCAAATGCATTGGGAATGTAAGTATTTCTTGTAAATATCATTTCTTTCCTGAAAACAGCTCATAGAGTTTTAACAGTCGCCTGAACGAGGTTATAGTCTATTTTTCTACATATACATGTATAATAAAAGAAGAGCAGAATTGAACTAAGACATTTTATTAACAATACATACTTTATTCATCGTCTTTATGGAGGACATACATTTTTGCTGACAAACAATATAGATGAACAACATAGAACCCTGTTGAGATTAAAACATTAAAGGACTCTTTCATAGATTTGACCTTAATGATCATGAATTTATTATTTGAACAATAGATCTGAACAATGGATACAAAAAACATAATAAAATGGTAAAGTAAGCGAATGTTAATGCAAAAAAAATGCTGAAAATCTACCACATTAAATACAGTCTAGCATCGCATAAAATCTGGGGTGCATCCAGACTCACCACCTAACCCAATCATTTCTGGTTAATGGTTAAAAACATCATCAACATTACCATATGGAAAACTCATCATCTGCTTACGCATCATGAGCATTTAAGTTTGATGGCCTGGGAGAAAAATCAATTTCTCACCCAGCTGAGCAACCATAATGATAGAAAAAGGTGATGAGTGACTCAACTCATGAGTTGTTGTTATTCATTTTTATAGTTCACATTCAGGATTTTTATTTTTCCGTTGCTAACTGCAGCCAAACTTTGAAACAAATAAAGAGCCTGACATCGTCTGCCTTTTTTCCCTTTTGACCATAGTAGAAGTGATTCCTTGGCTTCACACATACACAGAGTGGTGAGAGCAGATTAGCAGCCAGAAGCCACCCAGCTACTCCTCCAGACTTCAAGCTTGAAAACTCCCAATTCACAGAGCTGAGACGTAACAGCAAATTGAGCTCGGGGAATGTGGCTTTGGTTTTGTTTGCTCTGGCCAGGAGATGAGCTTGACTGCTCATTGCTGCTTGCTCAAACCCAGAAGAGCGAGAGAAAGGAGGTAAGAAGAAGAGGGTAAAGAAGAGAGGAGGAGACAAACAAGTTGTCTGTTGTTGCCTGAATGCCAGAATAATGTGATAAAAATAATAATGGGAGGAGGAAGCCTGATGGGTTGACATGTTGGAGGAGGAAGAGAGACAAAGTGAAAATAGGTTTGGCAGAGAGGTTCCTCAGGGGTCCTTCAGTAATGAAGAGAAAAGAGAGATGAGAATGAAGAGTGAGGAAGAGGGAACCAGCAGGGACAGGAGTGATCGAAGATTCGAGACAAAGAAAGAAAAAGACATGGACACAGATGCAGAAAGACAAAGAGAGCGTGGGGGGACAGATGCTCAGCCAGAGAAACATTCAGGCAACTACAATATCTCAATATGTCTGAATGTTTTCTCATCCTTCCTCGATCTGCAGATCAAACACTGCTGTGTATGCCAGAAGGATGAACACATTTACGACAATAAGAAATCTACAATGGTTACATTAGACTAAGCCAAAACAATGTCAGCGACAATCTCATCAGTACTCTTCGCTCACTGATGAAAGTTAAGGACCTATGTTATTGGTTAAAGAACTTTTCTTTTCAATATGAAAGATTATACTAATAATTAGATGAATTAGAAGATGCTCTGACTATCTGGTGCTTGACAGTGGAATCAGTTTGTGGAGCACTTCTTTAAATGGGTTAGGATGGATACCAAACGGTATAAATGGTTAAATTAGTATTGCATTTTCGTAAGTGTTGTGGGACTTTCAAATACAAAGATCACTAAATACAGAAGCAAATTAAAACAGAAATATCCATCTATGTCCCATTTTATACATTGTTAATGCCTACATTTAGTGTTGGTATTATTTTTAGCGCATTTAATAGCATAATTGCTTACTTATTGAGACATTTATTGATTGACATTTTTAATTTTGGCAGTTCCAGGCCTCCATACATAGAGGGCTACAGAAGACATCCAAATGTTTTCATGGCTCGCTGATAAATGAACCTCTTTGTGGCCAAACAGTGGATTAGCCATTAGATTTCCTGCTTTTTATTTGTTATCAATAAATTATCAATAAAGCTAATTGTTTGCATACTCTGTGGCATTGTTGGTTTCATTTTAATTTATGTCTGATGTATTCATATGATGTGCAGTGCTAGGACCGTGAATCCTTTAGTCACAACAAGACATAAACTCATTGTGGATTAAACACGCTAACTTAATGTAAAACTCAAATAAAACCCTTCAATGTAAAAATGTGATGCTGTTACCTTATTAGGACATAATGAAAAAAATCCTCTCCTAATAAAACTACTGCAATGTGAAAAAATTGACTTGGTAGGCCAGCTGACGGCATTTTAGACATATTTGTGAAAAATGTACACTCATAACCAAGTAAACCCAAATGAAATCACTTATCCGGCAAATATTAATATTTATAAATGAGCTCAGAGTAAATATATGTGTAACAGATTATACATTCCAGTGTCCTCAAGCTATAAAAGGTCCTTTATGCTTTTCTGCTTCCCCTCTTCACCCGCCCAGTTTACAAGGTGTTGTCAGTGTGCAGGTGGCATCCCTCTCTCTTCATAAAAAAGGGGGATCTGGCACCAAAAAAAAAAAGGCAAAGCTGCAATAAAAGTCAACCCAAACCACTGACACTCACAGAGATTACTGCTTGGCTGGTTTACCACGGAGCGCTGAAGTGTGCAAGACATTCCACATTCAGCTAAACTGCAGGACTGGGCTGCAGTTTACTGGTGTCGCTGAGCGCTCACATGACAGGACGCGCATGTGTCTGTGAAAGAGACAAAAGGTGGATGACAGTGTCTATTTTATTCTCTTCCCACAAAAGAAGAGGCTGCTGCACATGCTGCTACATAGAGCTGCAGCTAATGATTATTGTCATTAGCGATTAATCGGCAATTATTTTCAGGATTAAATGTTTAAAGGTCCAGTTTGTAAGAAAGTTGATTTTTGAGTCTTTTTCCTAGCTTGTCAAATACTGACGTGTTGGGACTTTAGGTCAGCCCAAAGTGCTTCTTTTGTCTAACTAACAGTCCAGAAACCCAAAGACGCTTCATTTACTATCACACTGACAAAGAAAAGCAACACACCTTTACATATAAGATGGTGGAACCAGCAAATGTTTGACATTTATGCTTGAAACTACCAAAATAGTTGGCAATTCATTCTCTTACATCAACTAATCAATAAATCAATTGATCATTGCAGCACTACTATTACAGGATATCCCTTTTTCCTTAGAGAGACACTCCTTTTGCTTCATCCTGTTCTTCATTTGGTATGCTGACTATAAGAAGAGAAGTGCGTGTGATAGACAGAGACAGATTGCTATCAAGGTTTTCTTTCCCTCGTGTCTGTGAGAAATTAGAAAGAAACGTTGAGCATGAGGGTGAGAGCCTTCACAGGCAACTGCAAATCCACTGATCCCTTGCATTTTGCATGTCGTCAAAGCCGGGCTAATTTGTCAAATAAAGACATCCGTCTAAGCGATGAGTGGGGGGCAAATGAAAAAGACACAAACACAGAACACCGCAGCTCCGCGACAGAAACAGATGGATAGGCATGAGAACAGACGTGGAGACAAGTGTGCAGGTCTAGTCACAGAGTGACTTGAAATGGAGCCCTAAGATCTCCTCTGATTTCCTCCTCCTTCCTTGGCCCTGTCGCCGCGTCTTGTAAATCATTCTCAATTCACTGAAACAAGCCAGTTGGATTAGCTTGGTTTAGATCATAAACATTTGCAGCACAGACCACCCAGGGAGGGAGCAGAGCCAAGGCGAGCGCGTATGTGTGCGGGCGTGCATCGCATGGGGCGTGTACGTGTGTGTGTGAAGCCTCCCTCTGAGTTTAGAGGTGGGCACTGCAGCACATACACGCTCAAATGTGGTCTCACACATGCGAGCACACACACACACACACAGACACAGACACACAGGCATACTTATAGTGTGGTTTGTGTTTGCGCCACTTCCAGGGCCAGTGCACTGTGGGGCCCTCACCGCTGCCGTGGAAACCAAAACAGGCCCGTTCACCCAGTGTCAGAGATTAACACACACATACACACACAAGCCACAGATAAAGATGTCTCCCTGCTCTGCTGCTTAACGATGCTGCACATATTTTTATTCAGTAATTCCATTTTTTTCTCTGATCACTATAAATAATCAGCTGACTGACTGGTGTGTGTGTGTGTGTGTGTGTGTGTGTATAATTACAGTGAATGTATTTCCCCTCATTGTTTACTCATAACATTCTTGTTATGTAAGGTTTTACAAGACACGGGTGATTGTCTTTTTGGAGCGAAACCCCAAAACCATCACTTCTTGAAAGCAGCTGCAAAACGTTAAGTGTCATCGACCCAAACAACTGTGATATGAGGCATGTTTTCCAAGGACTATCACAAATAAATGCATTTTTTTTTTCCCGTCTTCCAAGAGTTCAACAGTCTGCGTCACCAGACCTTGAAATTCATTCTTTTTCTCTCAAACACAGTCGGAGTAATTCTTCTCTTGTTTCTCTTCACATACAGGAATGATCTGAGAGCCAAGCCAGTGTCAGAACCAGGAAATATCTGGGCTGGGTTTTGAAGAGCGAGAGTGGGAAAAGCTGGGCGACTCCCTGCCGCAAGGCACTGGCACATTTCTCCGTTCGCTGCTTGTGTGTCTAACTGTGTGTCCGACTGACTGACTAACTGTGTGTGTTGTCTTTATACCTGTCTTTTAGATCAACTGCTGCTCTCTTTACTTGCCTTAGTGGACAGTCCTGTCCGTCTCCCTGCCATTTGTTTCTATCGTACCTGTCTGTTGTGTATTGGCCCAAATGTACAATGCTCTTTTTCACGAAAAAATTGGGTTCAGTTTTTTATTTAGGAACTGCACTTTTACTGTATATGTTCAATAGAAGGTTTTAATGGAGTAACGCCTCTTGCGTAACAGAGTCGAGCTTGTGCTTGACTCTACGTACGTTGTTTTTCTCCTTCAAATATATAGTAGGTTATGCAAAGGGGGTTGTCATCTTATGATCAGGCTCTATGGTATATGTGCCGTATGAATATGTGTGGCTAATGTGGAGGTTATTGATCGATTTCACAAAGAGAAAAGGTTTAAACTGAAGAATGACGGATATAAGGAATAAAGAACATAACGAACAATGATATGAGACGAAGGACAAGTAAGAGAAAAGACTCCCTTCATGGTTTTATCACACAGTTGAAAAAGCAGCCTCTACATCTTCAGTGTGTGTGTGTGTGTGTGTGTGTGTGTGTGTGTGTGGTGTGTGTGTGTGTGTGTGTGTGTGTGTGTGTGTGTGTGTGTGTGTGTGTGTGTGTGTGTGTGTGTGTGTGTGTGTCCACATGTTTGCTCTGTGTAGTCGAGGGACCTCCCAGTGAGTGGACAGTCCGTAAGACAGAATATGGGCACAAAAAGACGCCCAGAGACAGAGACAGAGAGAAACACTGGCAGTCTTTGTGTAGAGATAGTAAATGTTGCAAAGCAAAAGTATGTCAATTTAAATCAAGTTGATTTTATTGTTTTATAAGACAGTTTTCATATAGAGCAGGTCCAGACCACACTCTCTGCCTCAGGATGCTACACCTTCAAATAAAAGTTCTGGAAACATTTGGGGAAAAGATCCTTCTAGCATCAGTCCAAATGAAATTACCTTCCAGAAATCAGACCTGTCAAGTCACGTATTATTATTTTAACGTGCATATTTTATAATGTATTTTATTCTCACTTACTCTTATAATCCCTCCCTTTTAATATCTTGTTTATATCTAGTGTGATGTTTCTATTCTAGAAGGCGCAACTGTAACACACCCAATTTCCCCCACATGGATCGATTATTAAGTATATTAGGTATTTCTGATTCTGATAACACAATAGTAGCTCATATTATACCATATATATATGTTATATATGTTAATGTAAGCTTTCGTGTAGTGGATTCATCGGGGGCAATACTGTACACAGGAAGAGGTAGTTTTATTTGTTTAAATACAATCAAACGGAACAACAATTCATTTGGAATAGATGATTGATAGGAAATGATGTGCTGAAAATGATAAATTGGGGAAAAATGAGTCCGTTGTCATCGTATATAATAATCAATATGATTAAAAGGGCACAACACATTAATGTCTGTTAGGATTAGCATTTAAACTTGATTATAAAGTCAGAGATAAAAAACCCTCTATAGTAAAAATAAAATCTTCTTTTGTAATAACAAACTCCCAAAAAGTCTAAAAGCACTAAAAGCAAAAATTCATGATGCTTTAGTAAATCACTTCTCTCTCCTTTTGAAATGTTTCATGGGTAAGCAATGACTCAGCAACCGGTTTAGCTCTTTTTATATATAAACCTGTCCCGTTTTATGGACAACACACCCAAAATATTTGGTCATGTTTGATCTCCTTCTATCTGGTGGCCAACATGTGGAGTTAAACTTTCCTTCTCTTTCAGCAAAAACAAAGTGCACACACACACACACACACGCACGCACGCACGTATGCACATACACAAAAAAAATCTTCTTTTCAACCGAAATAAATGTTTATAGCATTCCAAACATTTTGTGTGTCAGACAGTATGTGTGGTCCTGTCTGCACCTAGCATGAGGTTTGAGGTTAAGGTGTTTGTCTGCTGGTGTGTGTGCATGTCAGTGATGTCTGTGTGTGTGTGTGTGTGTGTGTGTGTGTGTGTGTGTGTGTGTGTGTGTGTGTGTGTGTGTGTGTGTGTGTGTGTGTGTGTGTGAGAGAGACAGAGAGAGAGAGAGAGAAGGAACGATGAACGGAGGAACACCCATGCTTGCTTCTGAGATGTTTGTGTTTTGACAAAGGGAGAAAGAGAAATAAGAACAAAAAAAAAAAGTCTGGGGTAATTTACCGGATCCAAGCTGTTTGGGAACATTGTGACATGGAGGTTAGTACAGAAACAAATACTGAGAGCAAGTTGAAAATTCAGCAAAGACGAGAATGTTGACAGAACTGTTGGAGGTCGCACAAAATGGTGAGAGAAACACACACTTTCATACTTCCTAAGAAACAAACATACAGTAGGCACTAAGTTTCAAAAGGACTAACACTGGTCAAGGACATTAAAGATATAATATGTAACATTTTCACATTAAAATGTTTAAAAACGACCATATCTTTGTTATATATTGTATATTGTATTGTTGTGTTGTGTTCTTACAATGTTCAAACCTGGAGAAATTTACATTTCCTCACTCCATTTGGCCGCCTGTCGCTATAACACCCAGTGAAACATCAGGTGACGAGCTGGACGTAACTAAATGTAACGTGAATAAAACTGTAGATAGAAAATACAGACGGTGCGTTTAAAGCAATACTGACATTTGATTGGCTGATGCTGGCCACAGTTATACAATACAATGTTTCTATTTGTTTTTTCTATTTTTATTTTCTGTTTAATAAGCGTGAATGCATTGTCAATGTTGTTATTTAATTAAAGTTATTCAAATCTATTCTCTAAGTGTCAGCATTTTCTTTCGCCATTAGTAATTTGTTAAAGCAACATTATGTAGAAATTGGCATTTTGTGCTGTCGTCAGATGTAATGTAGGTGCTGACTACACACGAAACTCATGACGTCATAACAATTTACTGTGTTGAAAACTTGTATGTTGAAGTAAACATGTAATGCTGTGATCCGACCCTCTCACTGAAGTTACAAGTGATAGGGGGGCGGAGCGGCTGAGACAGAGACACCATTCACCTTATTACAATACTATATTTTGATAATGTTTAATCATCGCGGTCCAGAAATAACATGTTTGGAGAGGATTGGATTAAAGGTCCAATCCTCCAAAGGGGATTGGTTGGCCAATGAAAACCTCCCTCATGTCCACCTTTGCCATGAAATGAGTGGGATGAGATTTGGACAATTAAAACTTGAACAGCATTAAAACTTGCAGTTGCAGTAATGACTAACGCCTTCACAGCTGGTTGCCAATGTTAGTTTTGCAGTGACACTTACTTGGAATAATACTTTAAATAAAAATACTGAAAGATACTGAAGAATAAAGTCACTGAAAATCCAGCTTGAGGTTGATTTTCTTGCTTGTTGTGAAGCTTCTGACTCTATCAAAATGTCTTCAGCAAATAAAGGTTGCTGTCATGAAACTGTCTCACAACATACAGTAACAAACACAAGTGATTTGGTGGTTGTAGCACGGTGGATCAAGATCATAGCTCAAAGGCCCCTGATTAGAGTCTGATGATCCTCCATTTGTATATTCCTCCATATCTCTGTGGGTTTCCTCCAGGATCCTCCCACAGTATAAAGGCATGCAGATGAAGTGAACTATTGACTCAGCAGACTGTAAGTGCGAATGTGTTTGTCTGATTATGTTAGTGTCTGTAAAGTAAGACTAAGTACAGACCCAGGCTGACGACGCACTCCCCATCAACTAATATCCAACATAAACTGAGGAAATAACGACGTCTGCACCATGTATGAACCATAAGAATAGGGCACCGGCCATGCTTTTATTTGCATATAAATCAGACTCATGCTGTAAAACAATAATAACGCGGCCCAAATAACAGTAAAGCCATTCAGTAACAAATAGTGCTGTATGCCTTTCCAGCATTTTACAAATCTCTGTGTTATTTCCCCAAAGGACTGTAATGCCAGGCACTATAAAATACATGGAAACAGTTGTTTGCATTTAGAGGCTGTTAAACAAGTAAATAGCACAACACACACTCACACATGTGGGCGTATTCACACACACACACATACACGACCATACACATAATTGCTGATGCAAGGACACACAAATGGTGATTCGGATAACACCAGTACGTCTCAGCACATGATTGCCCGGTTGAATTAAGTCCACCCCTGACTCAGGGTCTGCTGTTACATTTTATTTGTGTTTTAACTTGATTTACTTTGGCTATCATACAGTATGAGTACTTGGGTGTTGGGGGGGGTTTCAGCATTGTTTACTGCCAATGCCAGTAGAGAAGCGTGATCGTAAGTGTCTGCTCTTTGACCTTATATTCATCGGTGGCTGATGATGTATTTTTCTAAATCCTTTCTGCTTTCAGACCACACTAAATGAACGGCTCTTTGTTGGTCAGTCTGTATGTAAATTGGTCCACAGCTTTGGTTGAGACTGAAATAGTTAAAAATACAAAAAATTCCAGTTCTTTGGTTTAAGGCTTTCACAATATCAGATTTTCATTACACGATTATTGTGACCACAAGACATCCTCGCTGGATTAATTACACAATATTATTAAAAAACAGCACAGTATCAGGTTTGTTAAGGATCAATTGACCATATTCACATGGCGGCCATTTTCCTCTGAAGACACACTCGGGTGGGAAGCTCAAATGCCGAGATAAAGTTATGCTGCTGTGTTCCAGGTTGCAACTCTTACAGTATAAATGAAGGGAATCTGAATTTTTTAATATTTTTCCACCTACCAATTGATCAGTACCTGAAAAGACGATAGATCGTGAAAATCTGGAGGGACATTTGGCCAGTATTAATGTAAAACAACATATTTGATAACCCTTTAGCTAATGTTAGCATGCAACCACTTCCTAGCTAACATTACTGTTTGATAACATCTAGTGTGTTTCACTTCCAGGCTTAGATACATGAGTAAAAGACATGGTTTGTTGATTTAAATTAAGACTTTCTCATCATATCGTGTAACGTGTATCAAATGGTAATGTTAGCTAGGAAGTGGCTGAATGCTAACGTTAGCTGTTGTGCTGACAGAAGCTAATGGGTCGTCTTCCAGCTGCTGATCTATCAGAAAGCAGTGAAAGGATAAAACGGAAAAAAAAAAGTAATGTTAGCAAGGATGCGGTTGCGTGCTAACATTTGCTAATGGGTTATCAAATATCGCCCAGTGTCCCTCCAGATTTTCCCTGTCCATCATATTTTCAGTTGATGATCGCACAGGAAGCTGAGAATGAATAACAAGCATTTGGCAGGCATTTGTAAGCAGATGTGAGCGCTGCACCACATGAAGGTAGTTTGAATATCAGTCACATAAAATGCACCTTTGCACACTCTGCAATTAGTAGTATCCTGTGAAGAAAATGAAAGGTTTGACCAGCATGTGTTGGCTGAGGGGTGATGTATCAGCCCATATCTGGCTAACACATTGGGACGTACAACAATATGTGCGTGTATGTGTGTGTTTTAATGAGAGTGAGATACAGAGGGAGGAAAGAAAAACATCTGAATGACTTGTTTCTGGTGAAATATGTCGTAATTTTGCGTAGGGGGGGCATTGAGTATCATTTCAAGGTTTTCTGTATCAAAAAGAAGATGGGCGCATATGCTTGCACGCACACACACACACACACACACACACACACACACAGATATTCACGTCTGCTCCAGATGTTGAGAGTATTTGGTTTCAGCGAAGGTAGTGCAGCCTCACGTCGGAGAGGGGATAAATCACAGCCCCTGGACAGCAGTGAAGACACTTTTAGAGGCGTTCGTAAACCCACCGCGTTCATTTTGTTCCCACATGGCAATATTCACAGACGCTGTTTGGAATGACACTCGCTCAGAGAGGAGAAGGGCAGCAGTGGTAGTACACAGGGCCAATTATTTTTCAATGCTACTCATCAAATTTTATTTTCTGCTCTGGAGGAGATGAAATGGAAATGTTGCACCACATAAAAAACAAGATACTCAGGCTATTTGTAGAAGTCTGGCACCATCAGATACACTGTACTCAGTGACGTGACATGGATATGGTTTGAGAGTGTTGTAACTGCGATACAGTCGAAAAGTTTATTGTTATGAGTGAGGTATTTCTTTAAAAATGCCTTTCATACGCACATAAACAGCGTCTTAGGTCACTGAAAAATTGACCTTTTATAAACCTCTGTCTGGGGTTAAGATGTTCAGAAACTCGGTGCTTACATCTGGACAGATGGAAACGATGATGCAGACACCTACGTCCGCTTGTATGTAACATCATTGGAAAATGTAGACTTGAAGTATGTTTAACGATATTGTGGAGTATCTCAGTTTGTAAATTGATTGAATGGATGTTTTATTGTCCATATGAGAGACATAAACAGGTGTTGATAATACAATGAAGGAAAAGACAGACAAAAACAGCTGCTGATGATCTATTAAAAATAGCATTTCCCAAGAGGATTCTGTGAAGAGCAGTCACATTACTATCACCTGTTGTAGTACCAGCCTTAGCACCTGCCAGAAACTAAAAGTAAAGGAATGTAAGTAGTAAAGTACAAATTGTTCATAGCTTTTTCTTTAACTGAGCAACCAACCATCGATTATACAATCATCATGTGTGTCAGTGTGGACGGAGATTATTTTGTTTTTGCTATGTACTTCTATGAAAGGAGAGGGTGTGTATGTGGACTAGGCCTAATACTTTGCAAGAAAAAGATAATTTTGTGAAAAACATTTTTCTATCGTCTCTATATTCCTTTGAGACCGCGCGGATGAATCTCGAGGACCTCTGGGGGGTCTCAACCCCCTGCTTGGAAACCACAGGTTTAGAATATCACATCTTTTTTTAATTTAAAAAATGTTAGGTTTGAGCATTGAACTTCTCTACGTGACAATAATGTCTGTGACAGTGAAGTTTTTTCTACCGGCACTCAGATTTTTGCATTTCCCACACATGTATATGGTATTACAACATAACTATTACTATATAACTACTGCAGCTGATCGTGGCTGTCCGCCATAGTCATTTATTAAGATCAAATCTGATCATACATGCTCACTTTTTCTTCTTTTTCTCCCAACATCACAGGCGACACACACAGAGCTAATATATGACTCCCTTCATCCCTCTATATCAGCCTATATGAGACACTTGTGGAGCAGCCTCAGGCCTTCATTCATGTGGCGGATTCAAAATGGCCTCTGTGGTTACGTGAGTGACAGAAGTTTCCTGGCCTTGACCACTAATATAGTTTTTTCTCCTCTCATCTCGATACGCAGCCTCATTTGAACAGAGGAGGTGTCATCAATCATATTTTCGAATGCGGTCCATCGCACACAGACACTCAAGGACACACAAACCTCCTATGTGGTCTGGTCTGAAAAGTAAAACGAAATGAAAAGATTGTAAGAAATTCTTTGGTTTTATGGCTGTGTCAGCTCCTTTTAAAGGAATAAAGTATATAATAAAGATGGATAAAGAACATTTTTCCCTGGACTTCAGTGGATTGAAGGCTGAGTCCTCTGTCCTAACCCTTGTAATGTACAGCCCGAAGTGGTTTCTTTTTAAAGGTGTCATACGTAAGAAAGGCTAGAATTCAAAGGCAGCTTCAAAACTTTGGGGGGCAGCATAACTGCTTATTGCTGCTCACTACACTCCTAGATGTAGATATCTTTGGCTGTACAAACTAGCCGCCATTAGCAAGTAGCTCAGTTAGCCGTTAAGATAAGTCGCCCTATTAGCTGATAAGACTCTGCCCGAACTGTCCCCGGTTCACAGGGCCCAACTCCACCAGGCTCAGCCGCCTCCCAGTGAACGCAGCTGAACAAATTTAAGTTTGACAACAGGGGATACAGTACGGAGGTGATATACAGGAACTCTGACCAAGACTATGAATCCGCGGGAATGAGAAGACGCTGCAGGCGTGGACAGGAGCGAGAGAGAGTCGGGCATACGCAGCAGGTAAAAGAGGCGTGTAGAGCTGGAATATTTTCACACCTTACTTGTGAATTGAGGATTTATTTTGACCGAACCAGAAGTGATTGTGGCAAACCAAGACCAATTTGGTGAGTTTAATTTTGCTTGCCGCTTTTGTATCTCCCAGCGAAATCTATGTGGGGCTATCAGACTACCGCCTCTTGAGGTACAAAGTGGTATTACAAGACAGGACAGGCTGTGGCTAGGTCGTCAGCATGCTAACTTCAGTAGAAATCTCTGCAACACAGTACATAGACTCCCTTGACATAACGTCAATACGGGTGTTTCTTCACATTCTGTTGATAATGTTAGCTCATTTATTAAGGGCCATATAGTACAAACAGCCCCTTTACAAGGCGAAGGATATTACTTTCCTGAAAATCTCCAAAACCCTGCTCCTTATCCTCCTTTTCTTCCCCTTTTTCTTTTTTCTTAGTTTAAAACTTCTCGAGCTGTAACGTTACAGTCACTATGTAGATATATAACTGACTTTGTTGTACCTGTCCTGCTTTTACCAACAAAAATAGTCCCCCCCCCCCCAAAAACAAAAAAAAAAGAAAACAGTGTTCTTGCTTTGTCATGCCACCCATCATTTGATAAGGACTCCTGTAATCAAATAAATGTTTTAATGCAAAAAAAATAATCACGGAACATTGGCTGTAAAAAATAATGGGTTACTCCTTAGATCATGCTGAGAAAACTGCAGACCTTAAAACTCTTGCTGGCCTCTGAGGACAACAGCATCTGCAAGAGCTAGTGAAAGATCACCATCTGCTGGTGTGGTGGGAGTACTGCTGTTAGCCTGGCACTGAACTTTTTCAATGCACCAGAGATGGGTGCAGCTGTTTCTGCTCTTACCCTGTGCGCTTATATAAAATCTTTTCTATCAGAGCATGTAGTGATAGAGACGGTTCAAATAATTGTTCATTTGTTAGGTGAAGCCATGATGCAGCTTCGAACGAGGATGATTTGAAAATAATGGCTGTCAGTCTCTCCTTTGCATTATGTGAAGAGTTAATATAGTAAAGAGAGACAGGGGTTTTTCTTTTGCAAGCCTTAAACAAAAAGCTACAAATGGACTGCACCTAAAAATGTCATGAATCAGACATACATTTAAAAAGAAAATGCATGTCTCATTTACTTATAAAGTGATTGTTTGAGCTGGGCTGCAGAGAGTAAAACCAATTATTAAAAGTGTCTGCGTTGTCTGCTCCGAGGGGGATATTCTCTGGACATGATGTGACTGACCTCGGTGCTTTCAACCCATTCACGCTCGTGCCTCGCTGCTGCACTGGTGGATGTCACAGTGTCACCCACAGGGATGAGGGAGAGGGAGAAAAGAGAGAGATGGTCGGTAGACTTTCCTACGCTGGTTGCTACTTACAAGTTCTGCATTATACACACACAATAACCTCCACCCCCCCCCCAAACACACACACACACATACACACACACGCACAGCAAGTCACAGCATCCTCACGTAGATCCCTGGCAAAGCCAAAGCGATGCAACCGCTACTCCATTGTCAAACCCCTTAACTCCCTCCCTCCCTCTCCCACTCTTTCTCCTCTAGCCCAGTCCCTGCTAGCTGGCCCCGCTCTTTTCTCCTGGTTGTCATGGAGACGGCTAACAAAGCCATCACTTTTACCAATTTCCTCAGAGACAGGTGCTGGCACAATGACTGCTTCCTCGCCGGCTGAAAGGGGAAGGGGCAAGAGGGGTCCATGGGAACTCCAGGCGGACACTCTGAGGGCTGTCCAAGTGTCCTCCTCCCCGGGCCTTGCCGAGAAAAGAAGGCTAATTTGTTGTCCCTGTTTTCCCAGGGAGGGGGGATGCAGGAGGAAGAAGGAGGGAGGGGAGAGAGAGAGAGAGAGGCTGGGGGTGGAAGGAGGGCGAGCGAGCAAGAGAAAATGAGTGAGAGAGAGAGAGAGAGAGAGTGTGTATGCAAAGGGGTGTCGACCAGTTTTCAAAACAGACCGCCTAATATCAGTCTCCTCTCGCTTTCTCCTGCCAATGGGTGGCAAGGTCCTCCTTTCTCCCCTTGTTCCTTCATCTCCTCTCGCTTCTCCTTTTCTCCTGCTACAACTCTTTGGGCCCGGAAACAATGGCGAGTCATGGCATCATGACTGCAAGATGTTTCAATTTAGCTTTCAGCAAGCATTCACTTCCCTCTTTGTGTGTGTGTGCCTGGTGTGTGTGGGTGTGTGTGTGTGTGTGTGTGTGTGGTGGGGGGGTCTGTATCTGAATTGTAATGTTTAATGACAAATAAGCTGAGCAGTTAAAAAGAAGACTTTATTTTTTTTATTGTATTCCAATTACTGCAAGTGTGTTGCCAAGTATCGGTATGTCCATGAACGCTTTTTATCTTTTTGTTCCAAATTGTTGACATTTGTTGGTCAACCCAATCACCAGAGTGAATAAATAATGACATAATAATAATAATAATAATAATAATAATAATAATAATAATAATAATAATAAAAATAACAATAAATGGTGGCAATGTACATTCTGCAATCCCTGGATAAGTATATGTTTGACATGTTGAAACTTTAAGTTTTTTTAATGCTTTTTTTTTTTTACATAGGAGCCTTTTACAGTATGTTTATTGTTGGCATGTTTTATTATTTTGTATCAGACAGTATAATTTTTGGACACTTGATGGCGGTCATTAGAGGCACAGGGTTATACACACTTATATACACTGTAGGAGTCAATTTCTGTCCCCTAAGGTACAATCTACACTAATGTACTCTGTAGGGCTAAATATTGGACCTCATATCTGTTCTCAAGCAGTACAATGTACATATATGTACTGTTTTTTCAAAATCTGCCTCTAAAATTAAGGTAAAACATTGCCACCAGAGGTATAAGACTGGGCTCTTTTAGGTACAAACTCAAGGATACAAATACGTACCCACTGTCAAGGATACAATGGCTGTACCTTAGAGGGTACTGCCCCAGTGACAAGCAGATGTACCCCTATAGGTGCAAATATAAACCCTGTTTTCTGACAGTGTCTATAAGGGGCATAGGTGACAGGAAAGGAGCGGCACAGGTCGAGGGAGCGGATACAGTTCTCACCAGACCAGGAACACAACGCTACAATAAGGAGAGCTGGTACGTTCATTTCATTTCTCTTTACAACCACTTCAATAAGTAACAGACTCAAAGGTGCAATATGTAAGAACTGGACACCTGTTGGATTCATACACCAAACAAATAGGGAGCAGCACATTACCAGAGTAAACGCTAACTGCTGCTAACTGCACCTGCCGTTAGCTACTTAGCTCAGTTAGCCGTGCAGCTAGCAATCCAATCAATACTGTACTTTGTGTGGACTGGGAGCTCAGAATATCAGGGGAGTGTCGGTGTTGTTTACATAGCTGGCACACAACCACCAAGACATCTTTGTCATAACAACAAAGATGCTATTTCTTCACATTCTGTTGATAATTTAACAAAATTTTTGAATGTGTAAACACAAATTCTTACATATTGCACCTTTAACTACTTAACTAACTTCAACACTGGGAAAATATTTTGGGTCTGATTAAGATTACTCCAATTCTACCTGTGTATTACTGGCATCCACAGCTTAAATTTGTCCCAATGTCTTGATAAAAGTATCCAGTGGTTTCATACTTACAAATGTTGAAATGCCATCTCAAACAGTGGTCTCTGGCTCGGCCGCCCTTTTCGCCTTGCTGTCACACCACCATGTCATCACGTCATCCTGACATGAAAGTCATCTCAATGTGAGACTGTGTGACATAATGGAGATAAAAATAAGGTGTTGAGTGCTTTTAGGAAAAGGGAAACAGAGTACTTAAAAAAACAGAGGCAATCCATCCAATCCATCTTTACATTTTCTTATATCTGGAGTACCTGTATTGCCTCTGGTTTTTGAAATTCTTGAAAATTGTTCAATTGTTGACCCGGGCTAAGAAAGCGTTCACACTGGCACAATCCTGGCCCATTTCAAAGTGAACTAAATCCAATTTTAGCCTATAGGGCTTGATGGCCCTGTTCTGAAGCAGAGTTAGCCCCAAGGTTGTGGGCTTATCCCCTGAAAATCCACTGAACACCAGGCTAAGAGGTGACAGTGTGAAACAGGGTAAAAGTAAACAGAGTAGACACACAACATTCTTGATTGTCAGCATTAGCTCAGTGGTCCAACTGAAATATACCCCAGGGCTAGTATAAGTGTAGTGTGACTCATATAGCCCCGGGCTTAGGTTAACCCTGGGTTAACAATGAGTATGTGAAAAGGGGCTCCCAGGGTCAATTTTTAGCCCAGTGCTAAGAATATGCAGTCTGAAAAGCCCTATTGATATCATAGTCGCTGTCGCTGAACATTTTTACATGACGTCGCTGTCCAGACAAAATGACGTATCTCCAAGTTTCTACATTCTCCGATTTCTTAAGCCAAACAAACCATTTACAAAGTCATAGACTTTGTCTGAAAAATGCCTTGCCACAAAGCTGAAAACATGGCTGCTCTTCTTAGCTCATGAAAAGTTGACATTTTGGAGATAAGTGGTTTTGACTGGACAGCGACGATGACGACTTTATAAGCTGATCTTTTCTTCACGTCATTGTTTACTGGTTTCTTTCAGATCCCGGCTGACACTGTGAAAGAGGGGCTGTCTGTTGGCACAGCTACAAAGCATTTATTGCCCCTCTAAGGAGAGAAGCCATGGGCTTTCAGTTTGAGGGTGGTGTATGGGGGTGTGTGTGTGTCTGTCTGTCTGTACATGTGTGTGTCTGCTTATGAAGTTGTGTGAGTTCGGGCATGCGTGTGTGGGAGCTCATGTTTGAATAGACTATACAAACTTTTTTGTCGGTGGCACAAAACTTTTCGAGGCAGCATGTAAAGCACTTACACTTCTGTAAAGGACGTGCCATTCAGCTGCAAAAGACCCAAACGGCTGTTGTACTGGCCCGTGTGTGTGTGTGTGTGTGTGTGTGTGTATATGTGTGTGTGTGTGTGTGTGTGTGTGTGTGTGTGTGTGTGTGTGTGTGTGTGTGTGTGTGTGTGTGTGAAGACATTTCCAGGGTGTTGTCTGTTTTGCAGTTTGGGATTGCTCCTGACACACAATACAGTGTGACATACAATAGAAGCTTAAGGAAGACATGGATTGGTTAACGTTTAAATTAACCAGTATAAATGACAATCTGAAAGATAATCTGAAATCTGAAATATAAAAGGTGACATCATAAATTAGGATTCGGGTTAGTTATGATTAGGTTAGGTAAAGTTGCTATGAGAAAAATAATGTAAATATTGTGTAAATATGTAACTATATTTTTCTGAGGGAAAACGCAGCAATATAACCTGTCTCTCATGTCAATATTTAATGTACTATTATATTATTATATAACAATAATACTATATTAATTTATATTATTAATATATTATCTAAATATTAATATTTATTTTGGATAGAACATATCTCATATAACTGAAACCAAATTAAGTTCTGAGTGCAGTTTTTTATGATTTTATTTACTGATTATACATTTTACAATACATTTCTGTTCATTACATATTAAGATGACATATCATATAATTTGCAAGCCGCTGTAACTCTTTGTTAGTTTACATGCATTTATCACAAACTATATACAGTACATTTAAAAAAGACAACAACTTATTGTTAGGGCGAGAAAATAGAACCATTGAATTACAATTTACTGCCTTTGCAAAGCAAAAAAAAAATGTATGTTCACATACACACCATTAAAAATCTTTCTGAAGATGCTATGCGCTAAATTTTATGTGAATAATAAATGTTTTCGCTTCTTTAATTTGTAAATGACAACAATAACACAACAATAGTGTTGCTCAGGTTTCATTAACCTCATTCAATCTCAGTATTCCTCAGTTTGCACAATAAAAAGTTTGCATTGCTGCCTCCCACAGTGCCGTATCTTCAAACTATCACTGGGTGGCGCCAAAGTTTAATTCTACATGCAGTGTCTTACCATTGAAAAGACTTTTACTCCAACAGTCATTCATTTTCACTGTGTTGTAAAAGGTACACAAAAGTCAAATTTGAGTAGAAGTAAAGAGATTGTGTTAAGATATTACTTTGGCAAAAGTGAAAGTCATCAGTAATACTTAAAGTATCTGATATCAAATGTACTTGAGTATCAAAAGTAAAAGTAAATTAGACGTATATTTACATGAATGTGATGCTGTTTACTTTCATTTATCTGATTATTCTGTTTCAGATTTTTTTTTTTACCCGCTTACCAAATAATAACATTTAGAAATGCTCTACTTTGGCTCTTATGCAGCGTGCCATCTGCAAAGTTACTAATTACAGAGAGTAAGTAAAGTTAACAAATAAACATGGTTGAGTAAAAAGTGCAATATTTGCCTCCAAAATGTAGTGGAGTGGAAGAATAAAGTAGTAGAAAATGGAAATACTGACATCAAGTACCTCAAGGTTGTAAACTTGAGGTAGATTACTTGTAAATGTACTTAGTTACATTCCATCACTGAACTCCTCATGTGTCATTCTGCATATCGAAGGCTTTTCGCTGATTTTTGTTTAAATATATTCAGTTTTAAGGAAGATTCAGGCTTCCGAATGGTTATACCTGCTTTTTTTTTTTTTTAGTAATAATGTAATGATAAACTATCAGTGTGACGTTGAGCAGAGCGTCATGAAGTTGACATCTTGGCTGTGATGACACCGATCACCTGATGTGCAGGAAGTTTCTCAGCTGTCAGGGAAATCCTCATGTGTCACGCTCAGTTCTATGTTTAGCTACCTTCCTGGGACTCCGGGGTAAAACAGGGCCAGGACGACGAGTAAAACATGAGTCAGTGGCAGCAGTGGTGGCATGTAAGTAAATAACATTTACTCAAGCATTGTACTGAAGTTGATGGTTTGATAAAAATTATCCAGCAGTATATACGAGCACAGCTGACACTATTAGTTGATCGACAGAAAATTAATTGCCATCTGTTTTATAATCATTTCTGTCATTTTTCTTGCAAAAATATTTAATGGTTCCAGCTTGTCAAATGTCTTCCTATAATTTATCTTAACAATTTTGATATTAGGAGTATTTGATGGACACTACTATATCCATTTAATCTATAATAAAATAATAGTTTGTTGCAGTCCATACAAAACAGTCAAAATGACCTCGTCCCAAACCAACTACTGTAAAAATACTATATTTTACTTTATACTAACATATTAGTAATAATCCAATGATGTAATATATAATATGATATCAGTCACAGCTGCCATTTTTCTGAATTGAGCACTTTAAGTACATTTATCTGATTATACATACACACTTTTATTTCAATGCAGGACTTTTACTTTTAAAGTGTGGTATTAGTACTCATACTTGAGTAAAGGATCTAAATACTCACTAAAGAGGTAATAAGCTAAAAACTAAAAAATCAATTAGGGGGAAAATTAGATTCAAGTTAATATTAAGAATTGAGGTGATACTGAACTGGTTAACCTGAAATGGTCAGGCAGGCGTGGGGGGTCATGGACTTTAAAGGCCTGATGACCCTCAGTAATCGTTGTGACTTCACGTCCATCATCTCTGTGACTCATTTCGCATCTTGTTGCTAGGAGGCTGGTTTGTTGGCGCAGTGGTGTCATTACATAATATTTCACATAGTGCAAATAGACATGTGTCACTTCCCTTAATAGGTTCATCCGTGGGAGGGCTGTCATTGATACCATCACAGCTTTTTGCTGCCTCTGCAACAGCTCGATCACCAGACCCTCAGCATGACAGGAAATGATTCTCATCCATGAAAAGTGATAAGTGATAAATAAACATTAAGACCATGGCAACCATGTTGAACTATTATCTTGCTCATAGTAAGATCAGCTAAACTAAAGATTATTCACCTATAGGTGACCCCATGAAACATAATTCATCTTTCATTATGTGATTTATATGTCACCTTGGACAAACTCTCCATCAGCGATCATGTTTCTGTTGTCTGTATGTCACATGAGAAGTGTAGAAATAATCATTTTTTTTCCCATATTTTACTTGTTGACTATACAAAATTAGATTTTTCTGATTTTGTAAAACCATATTATTGAAAGAGTAATAATCATTTGATTATTTGGAATTTTCAGTGCCTGAAAAATGACCTTTTCAAATGACCTCTTGCACCTTTTATCGCTTGTGACGTCACATTTCAATTCTGTCCAGCAGATGTCAGCAAAACACCAAAAAAAAGAGAGAGCTTCTCAGAGCCACAGAGTCACAGAGGAGGCCGCTGCTGAACATGATTAACTTTAATGACCTTACCTAATAGTCACTGACAGAGTTTAAACATTCATGTCGCATGAATGCGAATGTGCCACATTTTGAGATTCAACATTTGGGCTTGTTATACTGTATTTTTATGCAGTGACATCACTCACAGCTTATAAAAGCTTTATATTGGTTCTTTTTCACGCCTGATGAAGACATCTTCTGTTTCTGTGTGACGTTGTCTAAATACGCAGCAAAATCTCTGACACTAGGCTCGGTATGAGTACTTGTCCTGTACCTGTACCTGCAAACTATATGGTAAATGTGAATTAGCTGCTACAGTACATCCAAAATCTGTAGTGAATGTGGTATGAACTTAAAGGGACAGTTCATGGCATGGAACTCGACCATAAAGATGTATGCCTTCTCTTGAATATAATGGAACTAGATGGCAATCAGCTTGTGGTGGCAAAAATCCACAGACCTTGTTGTGAGCAGTTTCATGTGGGAACTATTTTCTTTCTCCTGAACTACAACTGCCAACCATATAACTGTGCAGAAGGAAGTGCACATCTACTCATGGACAAGCGGCTCATGCTCATTACAGTCGGGGATGAAAACATTAATGGCATCCTCCTCATCTGACCTGTAACTTTAGCTAGCTTAGTTTGTGTAGCAAGCTGGCATGTTGTCCAAGACTAGACTCAATCCCAAACAATCTTGATGGATAAATAGCACTATACAGCTGAGAGCTGTCCTTTTAAGAAAGGACATTCTCATTGTCTTTAAAAATGGCTCAAGATCATTAGTATAATCAGTTGTTTATATCCACTGTCATCTCAGAGAATTCAGGTCAAGCTGATATTCTCTTCCAGATGTGAATTAAATGATAACTAATGGGAGACATCGTTAAAATCTGAGCTCCGCATACTACTCTGTATTCCAGCCAGGCCCGTATACTGCTTATAGGGACTCTGATGTAAATCCCAAGCTGTAAAAAAAGCTGCAAAGCAGGAAGACACAGAGGAATCCAACATGTGCCTTGTCTTTGATTTCATTTTCAAAGGTCCTGCTTCAGGCTTCTTTCTGTTCATCATGTAAATGTTGCTCTTCAGAATAACAAGCAGATTTTTATCCATGAGGGGGAAGCATTGAGCTGTTGTTTTCCTGTCTGCCTGAGTGTCTTTTGTGAGTGCAGCTGTGCTGCTTGACCCTCACCATCCATCTCCTCCTGCCTGTCTCACTCCTTCCTCTATTGAACTGTGTTTATTAGCTTTCCAAATGAGAACAGTGAAGTGACAGGGAGGAAGGAAAGTACAGTGTTGTATCTGTGACTCTTTAAGCTGGTTTACATCCTCTGCTCCTCTTGTTCCAAATATGTGTTTTATTCGCTCCACTGGTCCAGAACCTGAGAGAGCCAAACAATGACAGCTGGGACCAGCTGTGTGACCATCTACTGTAGGATGTTGTTGATAACCCTGCTTCAGCTCGGGAACAACTAGCACTGAAACATGTATCATCGCAGCACCAGTTACTGTACTATCTCATTATGTGGTGCGCTTTTTCCCCTTGTGTTTTAATGAGCGTCTAATGAATGTTGCTGGTGCAACTGCCCTACATAAAGTACACCGATTCTTAATCACTGTCTGTTCTCTGATTAAACACTAAATCGTGCGGATGCAGATAAATCTTTTTCCTCTGTGTTGAATAGAAAAACGACATTTGATGATTTTACTTGATATTTTAGATGATCAAAGTATTCGCTCTGAAGATCTTCCAGGAGATGAGTATCTAATGCAACAATCATGACACAGAATGATGTAAAGCAGGTGGAGAGGGATATACTGTACAGACACTAAGTGCGCACACGTACATAATGTTCATGATCATAAGAAAAGAAGATTATCACACCCATAGCAGAGTCTCCTCTTGTCCTTTCATCGTGACATGAAATCCAATTATGTCGATTGCATGTTCTCTCCCTATTTTACACGTTGGTGCATATTTGGATTCAAAAAGGGGCCTTCTACTTTTTCGCTGGTGCATTTACAGTAATAACCCCTCTCCTCTTCTTTGCTCTGACCCTGCAGAGTGATTCATCGACGCAGACTGTGCAAAGCGAAAATAGCAGCATTCAGTCAGTCACCCACTCTGGAGATTATCTGGCTGTTGCCCCGCAGGACAAGGCAGAAACCGAGTTCACATGGACACACACTCTCTTTCTTGCTCAGCTGACATGGTGTATGCAAAGCGTGTGAATCACTTGTCTCCCCATTTTAAAGTATCTGTCTGTCTCCTTCTTATACACACACTAACGAAGCATCAACCTAAACAGATTTCTGTTGTGTTGGAAGATGCCTGAAGTTGGGAATGGCAGCAGTTCTATTTATGGTAAATTGGCAGTTTGGTAAGTCCAGATGCGTTTACGCCTGCAGATTAATCTGCATACTTACTGTGCCGTGCGGTGATGTAATCAGTGATGCGTTGCTCTGTTTTTAACCTTTTTAAAAGTGGACTTTTGTATGTCAAATTTGCTTTTTTCCTCTTCGCTTTTAATCTATTCATATCCTGCGTCAACGTCCTACTTTTAGTTATGCATTGTTCTATTCTGGTAACGTACACAGCAGGCTAGGGATTCGCACATACGCACTCACAGTTACTGTCTCAAAAGTTGCAGAGGCTAAGTGCAGCAGATGTTTTTCAGGCAAAGGGAGAAGAGTGTGCTGTATTTGTGGAGAGGATTTTCTTCACAGGTGCTCACGTACAGTTTGTTTTTGTTTGACCAAGGCAGAGCTAGGCTTGCATTTAAATAAAAGAGAAACTCTGCTGTGTTTTTCTCTCTCTGTTTGCTGTGTCATGTGGAGGACACAGATAGCCTGAGAGTGATGGAGTCATGAAGTGAGGACAGAGTGTTTTGTTAAAATATAACTGACAGAAGGATGGAGGCCGTGTTGACTTTAGAGAGGAGGAAGAGGACATAGAGTAAGGGACAGATGTGGGTTCAGTGGGTGAATTACACGCGTCACTCATAACAACTAATGGGTCAAATAAATCTTCCAGCTTCTATAATGTTCTTTTGTCCACAGTGGAAATATAATGTTGACCATGCTACATCAAATACTCTTTTTTATCAGCAGCTCATATCCGTTCACTGATTATAAACGGTCAATTCCGCTTTGGTTTACTGGTCTTGAGACATGTTATCACACCAGCGCTCAAGGTTCAAGAACACAAATTATGTTTTAATCTATAACCACGGTGTCATAAAACTTATTCATCTTCAATAGCTTTATTGTTTGTTTTGAAGCCACGGTCCATTGTAAAATAGACGGTATTGTCAGCATTTTAAGGGACAAACATGTGGAGCTGCTTCTTTACAGTGTGAGTGGATCACCACTAATTCAGCGTATCCAAACAGCTGTCTGTTTACTTCTCTGATATTAGAAGAAAGAGTTGAGCTTGACAACAAAAAAGCTTTATTTTTCTATTAGATATTAGATTACACATCTCTAGCTCGGTTAGCTAACTTCTTCGTCTCCAACACACCCTCATACCTAAGCTACTGAGTAGGTGGATTCGCTTCACTACCCAAAATGACGTTTGTCACCATTTCGACATGGTCGCTGCCGTGTACACAATGACACACTTTTGATGAATCTTCGTTGCCTAACCTTAACTACTCGGTTAATGTTAGGCAACAAAACTGCTATGATAGGGTTAGCCAAGACAAAGACTTGCTTAGGTTTAAGAAAAGAAAAAATACTTTTTTTGTCACAGTTTGGTTCAGAAATAAACATTGTGGTTTGGGTTCCATTCACTCTGTTACTTCTCTAACTTCTATTAACACAACTACGTTACCTACGTCACTCACACTACGTTATTCTAAGGACATTATTTTAAGGTCCCCTGAATGACAGTCCTCTTTTTGTAAGAGGGGACTACCACCAACAAACCGTAACCACTGGTCGTTTTAACCTGCTTGCTTTATCAACCTATACGATTGTTTATCTGAGGTTTACCCTCCGGTCTCACAACATGTCTTTTTTCTATATACCTTTACTTTTCAAGATGTGAGATGACATATAAATACAACACACTGAAAAGGTCAGAAATGTTATATCTAAATTAATAAAAGAGAACACACAAAAACACACATTTATTTCACAACGTGTCATTACATTACATGTGTAACTCATTAAGCAAGAAAAACCAAAAAATACATTAAAAACACATTGTTAAATACATAAAACCGACATCAATCTCTGTTTAGTCTGTATCAACAGGATGCTGCTGCAGTGACGGGTACAGAAGCAAACAGGAAGTCATCGCGGTGCTGTCTGGAAATTTCAGAGAATTTCACTGCTTTATGGTTTTCACCACGCTGTCTGCAGCTGTTATTTGTCTTCTCATTTGCATGCACACATGTCATGTTCCTCCTTTCTTTCAGTTTTCCCTCTCAGGGATTTTATCTCAGATATCAGTCATTTGCATCACTTTGTTCTTCATATTCGTCACTGACTACTCGGCTGTTTGATTATACCAGACCGATCGATTTATCTCTTCCATACGGCAAACGCTGCATCTTCATCATAATCCTATGTTCCACAACAAACATGGAGACCCTGCCACATTAAACGTCGTCACACACAAACACTCGCTATCTCACACTCACTCTCTGTGTGTGTGACACACACACACACACTGCAATCGAGCCGCAGTAGTGTCAGATTGATCACTCGGCTGGCTGTGCTCCAGCATGCTCTCTTTTCTATTATCCCATCACTGCAGCAGGGTGATAGGGATAGAGACTGTGTATCAGTGGGGCTGTTTATAAGTGTGCATCCATCTAGAACAATATAATGTTATTGGGATGACCCCCTTCAGTCCCATTGTAAAATTACACCACACTAAGTGCCTTACGAAAGCTGCAAAACTGGTCCAGCTACGTAAGAGTTGTATTTACTTATTATAAGGTTACAACATCTCATAATCTGCTGCTTGAATACATTTCTGCCAAATCCTTTTGTTGGATAACATTTGTAGATTTCTGTGAAACTGTGACAATAGGGTTTTTGGTAGAGGAAGTAAAAAAGAGGCTACAGTGCTCTCATGCTTATCTTAGCCTAAATCCACTTCATTGTTGACTCAGTTTTCCTCTAAACTGTGGTTATATAATGCAGCTCGCACTCATTTTATCAGATGCCTTTGTACAATTGTACTAAAGGCCTTTTCACTTTCCTCTGGGGATATTCAGTCTGCCAATATGCCAGAATTGCGTTGGGCAAAAAGTTCCGCTTTTGACAATGCACCATCTGTTGTCATTTTCTGTTTTACATCCATTCTGTTCAATTTTGCATAACATTTACATGTCGTTTGGCGGTTTAATCCACCGTAGCACATGTATTTCCATGCATCTTTGATATTATTTTTAAAAAAAAGTTTAATCTGCAGCTAAGGGGTGGCTGTTCACTAGGTTTACTCATGGCTACAACAAACAACAAAACCTGAAGATAAATTTTAAAAAATAGTGTCACATGTTCTGGCAAAACAGATGTTATTGTTTGGTAAATATTACAGATATGAGGGACATTTAAATCATTACTTTGGTTGCTTCAAAATGGCACTGAGTCTCTCTTGGTCATGTTAATTTTATGTACTGAGCGTCGAGTTTCTGTATAGGGTATGAGTCCTCACACACAAGCACAGAACACATGAGTGACACAGAAACAATCCACTTTTTATTTTGTTTTGTTTTTCCCCCCTCAATTTTCCGACCCCTCCATCAGGGGACAACTGGCCTTATGGAGCTGTCCCTGTGGGCTGGTGGCAACCACTTGAGGGGGCAGATGATTCGAACAACAGTGGTGTTGTAACGTGAGATGGAACGGCACATTCAGTGGCTGAATTTTATCAATAACACCTTTAACTTTGCATATAATTCTAATTCACCGAGAATTCTTAAATAATTCGCGCGTATATTTTTTCTGAACGACAAAAAAGATGATCCTTGATCCTCAAATGTGTCGGTTGTGCTCTGCTAATGCAGCTGAAACTGTAAAACGTTGAAATAATAAAAACTGTAAAAGCCTCTCCATCAGTTTTGCAATGAATGTAGTATTGTCACCGGAGTGCAGACTTACACAACAGCTCTAACACTACACGCTCTGTCTCAGACATGCACGACACAAGTATGCTGACATGGTACACCATGTGCAGATAGGCACCTGACGCAGTTAGAAAATTGACTTTCAGAAAGTTAACTAATAAAACATATTGTATTTCAGATGAGTTTGAGCCTCTGCTGCCAGTCAACAAAATGGTTTCTTGTCCTAATGTTACGTAAAACTCCATAATCTCTCTTTGTACTCGGATTTGCACCTGTGTTACTGGAGTTTGTACACACACACACACACACACACACACACACACACACACACACACAACTGTAGTATATAATTGTAGTTATATAGTTATAATAAGCCCTAACAACAGTTACATTTTGCTTGTTTGTGTTAACATCCATTTTAGGGTATAATCTACTCTGCACAGGGTTTTATTGAAAATAAACAAACTCGTTACACAACAACTTTATACACACCAGCTTGAAAGTAATGCTGCTATTTCTTGATTACAGATTAAGCTTGTGTGTTACTGTAATTCTTCAGTGCATCTGTGAGTGTAATTATAGCAATTCACTGAGATAAACTTGGAGTGGATTTAAAGGCTGTGCAGGACTCTTGATAACGAGGGTGAAATTATGTGCCTGCTGTCAGAAGATAAACGAGCAGCTTCGAAGTAAACTTTCTGTGTGAAGAAAAATATCTTTTTTTATTCGGATCATCAGGTATTTTTAAGATTTCTGTCAACACACAGGGAAGCCGAAAGGAGGGACTGGAAGGAGAGACACGTGTTTTTTTCCCCCTGAATATATTGAGATAAATACAGGGGAAAGCTACAGATGTAGTTTTGAACCTCTATAACATCGTTGGGCTTTCAGATCAAGAGATACATTTTTTTTATTCCATACTTTCTTTTCAAAACCTGGCACCTTCATTACCCGTGTATTACGTAAGTGTCGCCTCCAGCCACCATAGCCTAAAGCAGCGATGAGGAGCAGGGTACAGAAATCTGGTTAACTCCACACCAACATTCTGTATATGTTTTCTAACTTCTAGTCCCAGCTGACATTTACTCGAGTGACATCACTTGAGGCAATTTATGACTTCACACAGCTCCCTCTGGAGCCATAAACAGTTTGATTCAACTTTTTTCACATACAGTATGCAGTGATAAACAGATTTTGATTTGCAAAGTCAAAGATGTCGGTACCGCATCTGTTCTTGAAGGCTGGTCTTAAAGGAGACCTATTATGCTTTTTCATTTTTTCCTTTCCTTCAGTGTTTTATATGGCGCGACGCCTGCGAGCCAGTTCAGGCAGGCAACTCTAGCTGCACTGCTATACACATGACATGCCCCACTCTCCTACCAAATGCACCCTGTCAATTTGGCAGTTTATTCAAACTACAAAAATCTCCCAACTCTCTCTCTGCACCGCGTCAGTATTGCTGCATGTTCTTTCAGCCTCACCACCACCCCAGCATCCACCTGTAGGCTTTGACTGGAGGGTTCAAGATGTTTTGCTCATCACTCCCCAATATCTCTATGAAAACATGTCTGCGGGGAGTGATAAGGTCGAAGTCTAGACACTAAACTCTTAGTTAAAAAGGTCAAAGTCCGCACCAGCAGAAGCTCCATTCTCCCACAGAAAACACTGCTCCTTAAAACGCCTCATCTGTAGTCTTTAATTCTGTGACTTTGTGACATCACACTAATCACAGAGTCACGCATAATTTATGCCTAGCAGCTAGTTTGGCACATAAGAATTGATTTAGCACAGCTGCTCTTTTGTTGTTAGTGATGTTGGCTCAGGCGTGTGTGAGTTGACCAATCAGAGCAGACTGGGTATTCTGGAGGGGGGGGCCTTAAAGAAACAGGAGACTGACACTATGACACTCATCTAAAAACCTTGACTCCATCAACCCCGCTTACATTTCAAGTTTAATCCCATAATGATGAAACTTTACTTTTAGAAGTACAATGAAAACCACCTCAACTACAAGTTTTATGTCTCCCCAACAAAATGACCATGTGGGGACAATCAAAGCAACGCATCAACAACACAAAACCCCTCTGCACGCAACATCTCCCTAAATCTCCTTTACTAACAAACACACACAAACACACCTCAAAGCTCAGAAGGATGTTTACAGCTCAGTTTTGGGCGGTTGCTCTCTGTTTCCTTCTAATCTCATTGTGTCTCTGCTGGCCTCTGATCTTTAGCATTTTCCACATTCCAGCCATCTGCTGGTCTCTCATTTGCCTGGCAGCACCCCAGCAGCACTAAACTAAACAGACAGCTCGCAACCTCAGCTTTTATTTCTCTGTCTGTCTGTCAGTCTGTCTCCTCAGTCAGAAAGAAAGAAAGAAACCCACTCTTAATGTCACGGTGGAATAGCTTTTCTAAAGAGTAACTTTTATCAACACATTCCAGGAGAACCACAGACAGTGATGAACAATAATGCAGAGGTCACAATGACATGTTTATGACAGATTTATTTAGTCTGGTTTAAATAACCAGCACTGCGTCACAGCCGCAGACCGAAGCACTTTCTCAAACACGAAATTAATCTGAAAGTGAGAGTGAGTGGGAGGTGTCCTGAAGCCGGAGGGGCCAACAAATGGTTAAATATCACCTTTAATGGGTCACCACTACCCAAATTAACACTACAAAAAAGGAGTGATAAGCGATGAGATGATGCTGTAACGTCAGACATTTTCCATAGAGAAAGGTTATGTTTGTTTCCTCTGTGGTTTGTTAAAGGTGAAATGCATATCTGTGGTCGAGGAGACAGGATGTTAGAAGGTCATACAATGCTTCTATCACTTTTGCAATCTCTCCCCACGTCTGTTTTCTCTCACTTTCTTTCACATTCTCTGACATCAGGAATTTTTTTTCCAGGTTAGAAAGCTGTTTGAGCAGTTTCTCTGTTGTTTGAAAAGAGTTCATCTGACACAAACATTCTCAAAACAAGAAAAACAGCGAAAGAATAGATCAGACTGAAAACTCTTTTGTTTCATTGACGCTGATGTTGTCAAATGTGGGCAGAGATTCAGAGATCCGAGGCTAGCTGATGGCTAAACTTTAAAGTTCCCCTCAGCTCTATGGAGCATTTTAGCATCTTATAGCTCACAACTTCACTGTGATGGTTCTCGCTCATCAACCTTTTCCAATGCCAGCCACATCCGGCAGCGGTTTTCAGATAAATGACTATGATAAACCCACTGTACAACACCTGCTCAACTACCAGCAGACAGATGCGGTTAGCAACGAGCGGATGAACATAGTGTAGCATTTAGGGCACACTCACACTAGGCAATCCGTACCGTGCCCAAGCACGTTTGACCCTAAAAGTCCAATTTGTTTGACGAGTGTGAGCACTGTCTTGGCCCTGGCACGGTTTGAAAGAGGTGTGCTTCGGCACGGCATGGTTGCTCATGTACCAGCACAAGCACGTGTGCACAACATGGACACAAAGTATAGTCATTGCTAACTTGTTTGCCATGATAACTTTATAAGGTCATAATATATGAGTGTTGTGTTTACAGCTTGTTGAACTGTTCCCAAGAAGCCAAGAAATCAATAAATGCAGCTTTGACTGAAATATCTGATGTTTATCTGTAGGTGTAAGGATACTTGTTGATGCAGCTCCAGGTAAGTCTAAATAAAGAAAACCAAAGCACATAACTTTGAAATGTAGCCTACATTTTAAAGTCCTGTTTTTTCTTTTAAAATACTTTAACATTTAAAAATACAAAAAGAGTGCCATTTGATTCTGCATATTAACATCTTGCTGTAAAAACAGGCAGCAACGTAAAGACTTTTCACGGATATTGATTGGCATTTACATTAGCCAATAGCTGTTTACCGACGGGAGGAGAGCTCGGAGATGACTTTTTAACTTTTGGGATTAAAAACTGGATTTATCTTCCTGATTCCTTTATCAACTTGACGGCAGCAGCGATCCGTGGAGGTGACATCCATTGTCAGGTGTTTATGCACTCTAACATTGACTGCCGACTGAAGCTGGAGGAGATGTAAATGTACTTAAGAAAAAAAACGAAATCTCTGGTGAGTGCTGAGTTCCCTGAGAGTTGACCTGTGTCTGCTGTTGCCCACTAACGTTAGCTTGTGACTAGTGTACAGTAATCTGGCTGTTTGACGTGGATAAACACTGTGTAAGTAATGCAAATAAACACAAATGATCTAGCTGTCAAACTCGCTTCACTGGATGTGAGCACACCATTAAATAACCACAACTGCTCATGAAAATCTATCTGACGTGACTCAGGCACAGACGAGGTAATGTTTTATTCACGTTTCATTTGCTGACTTGTTTGAAAGTGTTCGAAACATTTGGGATAATGTAAGTACACAACTCAACAAATTATATAACAAAGCTCAAATTGTTTTCTGACATTTTAATGCAGGATTCCTACATATTATACCTTATATCTTTATCAGTGTTTGAATGGGTAAAAGCTACAAAACAAAAACATCATTCAGTTACTTGTCAGAGTTGTACTAGACATCCGCGTACACACAGTAATAAAGATTGGCTTATCTGTGGCACCTGTATGACAAGCAGTCTAGCTATTTAATCTTATCTATTTAATACTTGCTAGAAATTGTTTCAAAGGTCAGTCTTCAGGGGAGTTTTTACAGTGCAATATTAGAATGACACATGTTTTATAGTGGCAGCTTCGACACAACAGACACACCACCTAACACAAACACACACACACCTGCACCTACGCACACTTGCTAAGCCCGACCACAGGAGCGTCAACGAGGGCACGGTCTGACTTCCTCTGCAAACACAGAGCAGTACATCAAGGTGCTCATGCTTTTTGCATATTTTGTTTTGGGATTGTTTTTTTTGCATATTTGAGGGCTTACAGTATGACATGAGTTTTTCTTACGAAAAAGAAACTGAGAAGAATGACAAAGACAAAAACAAGGCACAACAAAGCACCTATTTACCAGAATCGCTTGCTTTGATGTGAAATGTATGAGAGACTCAAAGACTGAGTGAAAGACAGAAAGAGAAAAAAGAAAAACGGAGAGAAAGATAAAGTGGAGGAGGGAGAGGAAGAGAGGGAGGGGAAATAAAAGGGCTGGGGTTTCCTTGCCTCTCTCTTCTGCAGTCTGATCAAGGTAATGACGCAGGCACAGGAGATGATACTACACACATATTCACACACAACCACTTACACACAGTGCAGTGCGATTGCCCCAAACCATCACCCAGCATTTCGCAAACCGCCCACGGCTGCTCGACTGCATCACTCTCTCCCCTGCTTTCTCCTTTTCTCTGGGCGAGTTCCCTCACATCTCTCAATCTGTCTCACTTACTTCCATCTCTTTTCTTCTCTTTCTCTCTTTCTGCCTCTTATATTCCTTCCTTTTCTCCCCCCCCCCCCCCAATAGTACATTCATTTATCTTTTATCAGTGCAGCCTTCTACAAAAACACTTCCGGTAAATGGATTGTGTGTGTGTGTGTGTGTGTGTGTGTGTGTGTGTGTGTATGTGTGTGTGTGTGTGTGTGTGTGTGTGTGTGTGTGTGTGTGTGTGTGTGTGTGTGTGTGTATGTGTGTGTGTGTGTGTGTGTTTGTGTGCCTACTGGTACTTAGTCCCTCTAAAACCCTTTTGTTCTGAGCTGAGACACTGCATATAAACAATCATCTACAATTCTTTTTTAGCATTAGCAAGGAAATTATTCCCTGGTTTCAAAATTTTGCTGACAATTAACCGCTGGCTAAACCCTTCCCCAGGACAGCGATTGTCCAATCATAGTTTAGGATCTGTGCCTTGTTACATCAGGCCTGTTAAGCTTTGGATTTGTCCACACGTTGACTCAGTGTGAGCTCTGACATTAGAGCACACATGTAAAGAATACTTTAAACAACATGTTAATCTGCTCTAATGTAAGATGCAAACATTAGCAAGGCCGGTTAATCAGCTTACTACAGTAGAAACAAAACCCTGTGTTATTTCTGAGGCTAAAAGTAGCATTTTGTTAGTTAAAGGTGCAATGTGTAAGAACTGCCCTCCTATTAAATTCATACTGTATAGACAAACAGGGGGCAGCGTATCACAAGAGTCAGCTTTTCCGGTAATGCTCCTTCATAATAAGAGCTTTCAAATGACTAAATAACAGGGGGCTTTTATTGTGAAGATTTAATGGGAAATGAAACGTGTTTGTAACTGAATTAGTGTTATATCAGCGTTATATCACAATGAAATAAGAACAGACGGTTGTCATACCGATCACCATTGATACTGTAAGCTGTATGAGAATTGTAAATATTGACAGGCATAGCAACAGCACGTGTGGAGAAGAGTCTATTTAAAAAATAAAGCACAGTTTCATGGAGTATTTTGTCTTTGTTTGACATCCTGGGAGATAAAAGGATTTGAATTGAGCAGATATTAATCATTTGTCCTCTGTTCATGTAACACACACATCAGCTTTAAGTTGTATTTGACGGATCAGGTTTTCATGAGAATGTTTATTGTCAGACCCAGTTTAATTTGTATGCTCAGGGCTGCCTCTGTTATGGAAATTGGTATGATATCACTAAGATTGACGAATGGAAAAACATCTGTCTGGAACATGTTGAGGTGACAGGTGGTGACAGACAGGTCATGTCATGTCATCTCACACACAACAATATTTCTCAATCTACAGCTGTGTGATGGAAAAGTTGCTATTACGTTGTGTTTGTATTATTGCAACAGACGCTGCTGTGTAACCACACCGTGTGCCATGGTGCTCTTTTGGGTGTGTCAGTGATGAATGGTTTTTGTGGTATGCCTCATTCTCTTGCTCATAACATTTACTGTTAACCAGCTGAGGAAAACAATTTTCTTCATTATAAAGTCATTCTTTAAATGTGCAATACAAATATGAGGTTTCCATTAAAGTTCTTATTATCTTTAGAAAATAACCAGCAAGTGCAGCAATACTGCATATAAAACACTGTTCAAAACCTGGTCCTGGTCTCTGTATTTGACACAATTCAACATTTAGATAATCCTGAATATGACAATCACAAACAGAGTTATAGATACACTGAAGCTGAAGATCCTTTAAAAACTGGTTGAATGATAATGAGAATACAGTAACAACCATATCTCAGACAGAGTTTGCTCAGTTGTCCTCAAGTGACCTTAGTATGGCACTTCAGTAACATGATAACAGATGGTTGTTTCACATGCAAGTAATATTTCCTGGGTTATAATTCTTATCAACCCTTACACATGTTTACCCAAACAAAGATGGCGACATCTTATTTGGTTGCTATTGTTCTTGACAAGGATGTGATTTAAAAATCCTAATGTAATGAGTTTTATCCCTGAAACTAAGCCAGCCAACTATGAGATGAATCATGATCATGAAACATTTTATCCAGGCGAAAAAAAACAAAAAAAACAATGGGAAAGTGGGGGGGAAAAGGGGACAGGTACAGGACTGTGTACATAATTATTTCAAGAGTGAAGTGACTCATCCCATTGCGCATGATTTCATTCCAAGGCCTGACTTGTCATGATTTTCACCCCTTTGAACACTATACTGTCTCCAGTACATGCAGCATATACACACATCTACAGATAGCTAGCTAAGAAAGACAGAAAATCTGAAGCAGAATGAAGCTCAGTTCAATCAATCTTTTTTTTTCTTCCGCAAAACTGTTAATATGGAAAAATCCATTAAATCAATGCACATGGTACTTACTAACATTAATACTTTTGTCACATGTCAGCGTGATTGTTTTAGCAAACAATTTAAAGCCACATGCAGCCCAGTGAAACAAGATTCATATAAATACATGCAGTAATCACAAAAGTAATAAAACTTACAACCAAAGACTCTCTGAGACACAAATGGAGTAGAAAAATGATGCAAGTGGCGGCAATGTTGAAGTCTTCCTGGTTTATCTCTGACCTTTAAGTCACATGGTCTCAGTTGACCAATCATAGAGCTACAGCAAGCGTCAGCACAAAACAAAGGAAAATCTTCTGCCACTAGGAGGCACTGTCAACAGATAATTAATTACAAAATGTGTGCCATGATGACACTTTTCCTGATCTCAAAATCACAAAAAATGCAGCATGTCAGAAAGGGAAATCATCGCTCTGTGATAAATGTAACGTAAACGATCTGATCGTAGGAGCTGTAACTCGTTAGCCGACGTGACTTTTGTTGGTATGGTAAACTTTTCTGTGGTCTATCCTGGATGGTTCCTAGAAAAAACCTCAGACTCAACATATAAATGGATTTCCACTTCCGGAAGGTCGTTGTTGAGCTGTAATGCACTTATAATGCAATAATAATTATTAGTCTGTGCTGACCTACTGTACTTCTGCTCACCTGTTATCCCCATGGTTCTAATCTTTTCTCCCGACAGTATATTCCAACAGGGATAGACACGGTAGATTATGTGTTTCGTATGATCCTCAGTAATCACACAGAGGAGGCCTTTGTTTTCTCACTAAATCCCTTTATATAACATTAATGCATTAGCCTAAATCTCCCTCTCTTTTTCTCCCTCTCACACCATCACAGTGTAAACTAGTTCCTACCTGTCACACTGTTTTATTGGCTTGCTCTGTATACGGCACCAGCTGGCGTGAATTCAAAGTGTAATCTGCCTCGATAAGATCGAAACTCCACAAATCAGCCATAGTAACATTATATCGTGGCCCATATTGTAATTCCAGAGGAATGTTTGGACATTTATAGGCGTAAAATGACTGTAACAAGGAGGGGATTTCCAACTTAATATCCTCTCTTAAAGGAAACAGAGTTCGGGGTATAAAAAGGGAATTCAAGACTTGAAGAACACGAGACTGAACTTCCCTAGAGATTTTTGTTCAGATTCTCAGGATGCAGTGAGTCATTCATGCTGATTTAAAATGAAAAGGAAGGATAGGAGTGTGTTTATCTTATCTCATATTATAAATAGACAGTGTTGCAAAAAATACCCAAAAGTCATACTTTGTGACTAAAGATATCGTGTTTCATAAAAGTGAAAGTCGGAATAGGAATAGTGCTGGAGTAAGTATCTGTTTATTGTACTTGGATCATAAGAAATGTTCTGGCAATGGATGTAATTAAGTATCAAAAGTACAAGTAAAAGTAAATAATGCATATACGTATTTACACGTATGTATATACTGTAGGCTATACTATGGGTCGACCGATTACCTGCCTGTAGTATTGATTATCAGAATGTGTTATTTTTGTGTGTGTGTGTGTTAATCTGATCACTGAAAAAATATTATTAATTAAAATACAGTAAAAAGTACAACATTTGCCTCTAAATTGTAGTGGAATGGAAGAACAAAAGTACAAGTACCTCAAAATTGTACTCAAGTACTTTGTTTGAGTAAATTTACTTTGTTACATTCCATCAAAGTAAACAGAAGACTTTCAGCTGTAAAGACAAACTAATTATCTATTAAAATGTATTAACCCACAATCAAAGCATTCATCTTAAGAAATCTGTGAAAATCTAAAAATTTTGATTGATGTTGACAGTCATTTTAAAAGTGACCAACAGGGGGAGCAGCGTCGAATCTAGAATCTCAGGCCTCTGTTGGTTTGAAGTTGGGAAACTATGGACATTTATTACTCTGATAAACTATGATATAGAGCTTTTGATTAAAAAAAACATTAAGGCCAGTATGTTACAGCCTAGAAATAAACATTTTGTTGCATTAAAAGTATTTTTTTACCTCCCAGTTAAAACATGTTTAACCTCAAATTGACCTTAATGACATGAAACCTACACGTTCCACACAAATCAGCTCTTCCATCATATATTTAGACTATTATTAAAACCATAATGAATTATTGATCTGCTCTCACATGAAACAGAAGTGGTGAGGCTTTCAAACGCGATGCATCTGCTTAGTCTGATCAAAGACGAGGATGCACAACAAACATTTAAGGCTCATAACAGAAGGACATAAGAGTTTGTAATTTGCAGCCTTGTGCTAGACACACAAAAACTCCTCTAGAATAACAAACAGGCAACGTGCTGCATATGCACCAGCGCTGTATTGTTCTTAATATCCGAAGGAGCAGTATATCAGCTGCGTGACGCTCATACACACAAGGGAACTCTCCCCTTCAAGCAAGCGAGGCCATACATACGTACACACACAGTAAACACACACACCAGACATGCACGTGAGGGGTGTCTGCATTTTAAAACGGCCTCAGAAGTGTGCCAGCGAGCGCGAGAGAGAGAACAACAGCAGAGATTATCTGAGTGAAAAGAAGCCTCCCTCCTCCCTCCACACACACACACACACACACACAGACACACAACCCTGAGCCCTGACCTTTGAAGGAAGGCGACAGATGGGCCTTTTTCTTTGGCCAGGTCCCCGCTGACAGCTGTCCAGGATATAGGGAGGTGAGGTGGTGTCTGTGTGTGTGTGTTGGGGTTGGGGGGGTGTGCAGGGAGACGGTCAGAGGTCAAACATTCGCTGGCAAAAAGAATTGAAGCACAAGCAAAATTATATGTTCAAAAGCGCCACACGTGCAGGCAGGCGGGAGCTCGCGCCTAATCTGGCATTCATGTAGACGCATCCATATTCATCAATGTTTCTGTCTGCTTGCGTCTGCCGCTCTCTGTTTGTCCATCCATCTGCCTGCCTCCTTGACCCATCATCATTTCTCTCCCTCTCCCCTCTCTTAATCAGGCTATTGTTTTGTCCTGATTAGTCTAGCCCCCCCCCCCCCCCCGTCCCATCCGCTCAGGAAAAGCAGGACATACCCCAGACATTTAAAGCTAACCCAGATCCAAAGTGCTGTATACATGCAGGTCAGTCCTGAAGCGCTTCCTCTCCATATGCAGGCAGGGGTTTCCCTTCTCCTCAGCCCAGACATGTCTGTGCATGTATTAGCGAGAACGAGGGAGGCAGACAGAGAAAGAGGGAGATCAAAGCAGGAGGAATGTAAGCTTTTCTGGCATCAGACCGCAGCTAAACTATTTATTACAGCGAACTTGGTTTCAGTCCATTCTGTGCTTCGCTGTCAGCACCAGTTTTCACACTTTCTCCTGTGGATTTGTAAGTCAGAGGAAAACATTAATGCTTCTTAGCGGGCGGCTTCTTTTTAGTCGACCTTGCATTTCAGGGAGGTTTGACACAGACGGTGACGACGTACAAAACAAAAAAAGGTCTCAGATGTGTAATGTGTTCATACCAATTATGTTGCATCTTTGGTATACTAAAGATGTAAGTGACGCCGGATCATGGGAGTTGTTGTCTTCACTGCTTAACAACCACCGTGGCTAAAAATCTATCCACGTCACTCAGGCTGAAATGTTCACGGGTAATGTTTTAAAGTTTTATTCACATTAGTTTAATTATCATCACATCATTTAATCAGAGCAATCACACGGTTATGTTAGCTAGGAAGTGGTCGCATGCTAATGTTACCTAAAAGGTTATCAAATATGTAGTTTTACCTCACAATTTGGCCCAAATTCCCTCCAGATTTTCATTGTCCAATAACTTTTCAGTTTCTACCCAACTCTAACTGGTAGGTGATAAAATGAAAACAGTTTGTCAGATCTCCTACGTTTATACGACCTGCGACACAGCAGCATAACAACATCCCAGCATTCAAGTTTCCCACCCTGAGCGTGATGTCAGAGGGAAAAGGCTGCCATGTGAGTAGGGCCAATGAGAGTTTAGCAGAATTTTTTCTGGACTGAAAAAATCAGAGATGACTAAAGACAGGAAGTGGGCTAATTAAGACCCCCTTCACTGAATACTGTCTTTAGACTGGAAAAGTTGCCAGTATAAAACCTAAGTCACACTATAAGGTAAATGATAGACCTTAGTGAATTAAAACTATTTAATTTAACTAGAATATATTGTAAAAATTAAATACATTTTGCTTAAAGGTTGAAAGAAAATAAAATAAGGATCATGGAGCAATCACAGAAATACAGAAATTTAAAGGATGGCTTCTGTAACCGATAGTCAAACCTGATTATAGCTAAACTTAATCTTCTTACACCCGCCCCAAAACCGCATCATCTGAGGGATTTCTGTGGACTTGTTTATCAAGTTATTTTTAAGAAGCTATTTATGGAGCCTATAGCTTCAGCCACCATCTAATGGAAAAGCACACAAACATAATCTGCTGAACTGCAGGGACCCGCTGAGTGCCTCTGACCCAGATGCTCGATATACAGTAGGGTGTTTTCAACACTGCTTACAAGGAATGACAATCACACTTAAATCCAGCATGTGTATTTTTTGTTCTCCTATTTGTTTTCATTTCCATGAATTCAGCCCAGGCCACACCACCTTCTGTCTAATTTAAATACACCAAACAACAAAGGGTGAAAATGTGGAGGTTTCCATCTCAGGTTGCCAGGCAGGCTCTTAAACCGTGAAAAAGCACAGAAAAATGTGGCACAACTCTTGTCTTTTCTTTTTTTCCCCTGATAATTAACAAGTTTACTCATATGCTTAACTAACCAAATGTCATGAAAGGTGTCACTGGAAGTGTAAAAGCCACAGAGATTTACTGATCAACTCTGAAGCTCTGCAGAGTGTAATTATTTTGACAGATATTGCGATTACGATGTAATTTATGATTATTATGGATGATTGCATTTACATCACAATGTTCATTGTCATAGAAAAACTAGTAAAATCATGATGATGTGGCATTTCTCCTGGTCACTGCCAAACAAACATTTATTACATCTGGAGAAGTAGTTTTGTAGGCCAGAGCAGTGCCAGTTCTTGCAATTTGGATATTGCACTTCGACATATTGCGTTTTCGATTATTTTGCGATTAATTGTGCAGCCCTACTGCAGAGCTCTTTTTTGGAACTTGTAAAAGGAGACAAGTCCTGAAGGAAATTGCAGCTAAAAAGCTAAAACTACACATATGTTTACAATCCAAGGGCCAAGGATAGTATTTATGCAAGCAGGACCATCCTCAACACCTCATGATAGTAAGTAAGTAAAGCTTTACGGCACTTTTTTTTAAAAAACACTCACTCACACACACAGTACATGCACACACAATGAAAATTAAAAATATATACGACACAGCTACTCTCTCTGAGTGGATTTTAACAACTTAATAAATGCATCAACACTTAATCGTGATATGAATGGAAGCAGGAGAGTTGACTGCATGACACAAAGACCTGTATACTCTTCTCTTAAGTGCCTACGCCTACTAGTGGTAAAAAAAAAAAAAAAGGTTCAGGTTCTTTAGTGAAGATGCCAATAAAAAATGTAAATACACTCAGTAACAAGAAAAGCCCTGCACTCGAAATCCTACTTAAAGCAAATACGTGTGAGGTGTTGCACTCAGAAACTGTGAGGGGCACCAAATCAAACAAAATGGCAATTTCTACATAATGTTGCTTTAAATATAAACCACCAGTTGCTCAGGAGAAAGTAGCAGGTACAAAACGAACATTCCCACAGGCAAAAAAATGATTATATTTGATTTCAGAGTGTAATTAACTAACACTTGAAGACACTTTGCTGTTTGAACTATTGTTGGTCTGTAGTCTGTTGTGAATGTGATTGGCCCAGGGTGCCATTAGATTGCCAGCCTTAATTATCATCCCTGTCCATTAAAAGATGTTAAACGTCACAATCATCAGGTCACCCTCTTACTTATTCAAAGTATTGATGCACTGGGAGATAACATTGAAAAGGAAAGTGCAAAGTTGCCCAGTAAAAAGGTTAACTTAGTCCAACTTTTACTGCCATGTCATCGATGGCCAACACTGCCTGCATTGGCCAATAAAATTCATGCAAGCCAATGATTCCAGGTAGAATGAGATTGTCAACACGAAAGGTTATATGATCTAAATGTAATAAGTTTCCAGAGCTGTAACATCCTGTTTCATACTGTTGTAAAATGTTTTTTTGCCTTTGACAGGCCTCAGAACAGATTTCCTGGGTCATATTTCATCTTGTCATTGGTGCCTGTAGCAACACACCCATGCCTTTTAACACAATGTATTGTCTGTGTGAAAAATAGCCGTTAACAACAAATAGCTAAGATATGTCAGGGTGTTTGTCTGCCTGTCAGGGTGTCCTTCTGCCCTGAGGCACTGAAAAAGGAGTGATTAAAGTACCTTTAAACACACACACAGACACACTTTGCATGAACAGAACTGAACAATGGGAACATGAGTTTCACATGACAAGACCTGCAGGGGTTTCAGTCGCGTTTCATATTTGTTTACAGGATTATATGTAATTATAATTATGTAATAATGTGCGCCTGTGTTACGCATGTGTCTGTTCAGGATGTGGATGTGTTTTGAAGGTGTGTGAGAGAGTGTGAAAAGCGCGTCTGTTTGCCCACAGAGCTTGATTTTAATTCAAGGGCACATCGTGAAACAGCAAGGTTACATAATGATAAAAGCAAAACGCCAGAGACGGAACAGACAGAGAAGGTCAAACAAGTTTGGAGATGGAATTCTTTGAACACAAGGTTGATATCAGAACACTGATAAAGGAGAAATTGATAAAGGCTTTGAAAGAAGAGGGGAGGCCATGACAACAGCAATACATCAACATACCTGCTTTGAAAAGCTGCAGCTTCCCCTCCTGAACTCACCTCGGATAAAAGTTAATGATGGCTAACAGGAAGGTAGAGAACGTTCCAATTCATATATATGTTTACACTTTTTCACAAGTTGAGACCAATTTATTTACACGGCGGCCATTTTCCTCTAGCGTTAGCTTTTGTCTAATGGTAGCTAATGGCTTATCAAATATGTTATTTTACCTTGAAAATGAGCTACCATTAGACAAAAGCTACAATTAGCGCATGTGAGGTGAATCCAAGATGTAAGTTGATATTTGACAATTAATTCCCGTCTTTCCTTTCGTATCATGTAACGTAGCATCGTAACGTGTTCAAACGGTTGTGGCTGAATGCTAACGTTAGCTGTTGTCTGACAGAAGCTAATGGGTCATCAAATGTGTTGTTTTACCTTGAAAAATTGGCCTGATGTCCCTCCAGATTTTTACTATCCGTTGTCTTTTCAGTTGCTGACCAATCTGGAAGCAGTGAGATGATAACAATTTGTTGGACCACAGCAGTACCACAGTTGAGCTTCCTACCCTGAGCGTGATGTCAGAGGAAAATGGCCGCCGTGTGAGTATAGGGTGTATAATCTGTATGTATCAACTGTTGCAACATCTCTTTTTTGAACACCCTTTGATTACCGGTGCCTGTTGAATTATTCAGTTTTATGAACAACAAAGTGTCCCCTGCAGCTTTTAGTACAGAGATACATACACAGACATGTGACAAGGTTAATTTGGAGATAGTGTTTTGTTTTTTCTGTGAAAGCAACGAGCCACTTTCACTTTATATGAACCTGGGAATCAGACCTGTTTTTGTAAATTCCATTGCCTCGTGTGTTTAAATGATGTCTATCAAACAAGCACTACATATTGATTGGCCTTGATCCTTGTGAACCCCTTGAGGCTTGTCCCAACCTGGAAATCAATATGAGTCCCAGTGTACCAACAGTGGAGCACACAGCTGAGATAAATGGGATGTCGTGATTAGTGCCCCCCTTTGAAGAATCTGTTAATACTGAAAGCACAGAGACGGAAAGTTTCCATCTGGAGTGTTTTTTATTTAAACAGGTGGTTTCTTATCCACGGTGTTGAGCACATTGACTCTTTAAAGTCTGGTAGTTGGGACGGGGATTCCCATAAACTAACAACATGGAGACACGGCAATCACACAGAAATCTCTGGGCAGGGAAGATCGAGCCACAGATGGGAAACAACGGACTACTTTCTGGTGCCACGTGTGAAAGTGACAACTGATACGTCTGCACACATACACATGAAACACTCTGCAGAACATTAGTTACATACAACCTTGCAAACTATTTACCGGACCAGTAGAACAAGACAGTTTCCCACATTATTCATCTACTCACAAGCTGCATTCCAGCCAAAGAACAGGTGGCCTTTTAGCCATCTTGCAGTTAAAAGTCTGACCTCCAACCTTAAAGGAAGGATAGCAACGTGGCTTTTAGTTTTTCAATTTCCTTGTCGGGCGAGTATATCCTGTTTAATTGGTCGCTATAACTCAAGTGCGAGTTCAGTTCAAGTTTTGAACTTCCTTTTGGTGGGATGCCATGTTTTTCTCAAAGTCTGACCAGGCCGTTCAAGTTCAGAGCAAAAGAAGTTAGACGGACTCTACTTTTAAATTCCCTTCAGACTAAAATCCAATCATACCGCAACTGTTGTAGAACAATATGTAATTTGGTGTGTTTTTATCCTAACATTAAAAATAGCACTGCAACAGAAGTAAAAGCACCACGCTTGGCACAAAAGCACACAGGCTTTTTTTGCAAACTGCTCAGTGAAAACAGCTGGTTTGGTAGCGCATCAACACATTCCTCTGCCCCCCCCCAATCTTGTCTTCTCAGGCAGGCATGCTAAGAGGACAGGTGTGAGCCTATTGCCTCCGCACATGCACACAGCGGGATCGGGATTTCAATAATGTCATTCAGTGGAGCTGAATAGGAGTCAGTAGGGGCCCCGTTCTGTCCTGCGCCTCTGGTTGACAGACGAGCAGCCGTGTCTTTGTGCTGAGCCGAGGGGCCCCGGATCACTCAGCGGAGAGGAGGAGGTGGAGGAGGAGATGGTTGGTGGGGTTTATGGGGGTTTTAGCAGTGGCAATCACCGGAGTCTGTAGTCACTTAGTGAGGACAGGAGGAGCAGGAGGAGGAGGGAAAGGAGGAGGAGCAGTGGCGGTTTTGTGGGGCTGAAATGGTGGCAGCCGTCGAGGCTTAAGGTCATGTGTCAAGTCAGCGCTCGCTGCTTTCGTCGTAGCAGATGGAGTTCTCGTGTTCCTCTGTTTTTTCAACTTATCGTCTGTTACTGCTGTACATCCACTTCACTGTTGGTACTCTTTATTTTACTGCTCATATGTACACACTGTGAGCCTGTTGAAAATAAGCCTGTTTGCTGGCATCCATGTGAACGTGCATATATGTACTTGTGTGTGTTTGAGTGTGCAGGGCAGGGGTGGGGGTGATCCCACCTGCTGAGGCCCATACAAAGCTTTGCAGTGTCGACTTGCAAACAATGGCCCGAAGCTGCTGCTCCTGCTGCTGCCTCGGAGCCTGCTCCTTTTAGAGAACTTTTTTTCTTTCTTTGGGCTGTGACCACAATAAACACTCTAAAAGGATCTCTAAACCCAATCTGCCAGGGGTCATATGAATATTAATACATGGCACACGCAACTGCTGCTGCTGCTTGAGCTCCTCTAATGCATCCTCCTTTACAAAGCTTAGTCTGGTTTTCCAAATCCTTTGCGGCTTGAAGCATAGACACCTATTTAGTTAAAAGGTCAGTCTATTGAAATCATTACAGCGCCAGAAGTAGCCGGAGAGAATATGAAATGAGGGAATGTTGCCATGCTTGTATACGATGCTACGTAAAAATACTAAGTGAAACTTTGTATGCCTCTAAGGCTGATCTAATCTTACATGTCTTCTCTAATCTAACAGCCTCCAGGTAATCCTGTGAAGCACATTGTGATTTATGTGAGATGAATATTCTCTATTAATCTTATCTTTTCTCTGATTTTCCCTCTGTGCTTAAACTACTATCAGCTTTGCCACCTTTAATTTGTCAAAACAATTTTATTTTACTTAACTCATGAATCTACTGTTTAGACCTGGATACAGCGCCGATGCTTAGCCTCGCCTCCAGTTTTCCTCCAAATAGCCTCCCTTTTAGTATAAACTTTTGATCCATGAAGGTTTTATATTTGTAAAACTTTCCTTGAGCCGAGAAAATGATTTAAAAATCTGTGACGTCAGCGAAATGTAAAGTTTATTGGCCAAGCAGGGACTCACGGGCGAGGCCAGTGGGAGAAACTTTATTGTGCATACTCAGTGGGACACATAACCAGGAAGTAGGCTTAACCCGAAGCCGGAAAACAGTTTTTGGTTTGTGTGCCAGGTGAGCAATTCTCATGGTCCGAAGTTAAGTAAATCCAAGATGGCTACAGATCCCGGAAATCTGTTTTGTAGCACTTCTGTCTAATTTGTGTTGCATTAAATCAGTCATACGCACAGTGCTCTACAACTGTCTGCAATCTGTGGTCATGTTGTTTCGGTGTATGCGTGCACAAAATAATCTTATCAACTCGACATGGACTTCATTCTCAGCTCCGACCTCCTGGGTAGCTGGAATGCACCTTTACCATTGATGTTAGAGGCACTACAGCTAGCTTTAGCCCAAGGCTTGATAGCAGGCCTGTTGTGTAGTTGTGTGGCCTGTTCTGCAATTACTCCTCGCAACTGCAAACTGGTTTTTGACCTATTGTGTACACACGTCATATACTGCATGTCAGTTCATCCTCTGTTGCTCTTGAAGTTGTCTTGAAGTGTTTGGTGAGTATTTCCTGATGTGAACCGAGGGTATCTTATGCCTTACAGATTGGAAAGCCATGAGAAATAAAACTAACTCCACTTGACTTCCCTCCCGGTGGGTAATGATAAACAGTTCCTCATGTTAAAATTCCCCCATGCGTTTAGTTTCATTATGATTTATGATTTTATTGTGACCCAGGGAGATTAATAATGAAATAAAGACCTAATCTGAATGTGCAACTTGTTATCTAAAATTGTTTGATGTATCACAGCCATGTTCACACATACATAAGGCCATCTAATCACTGGTTATGCTCCGGGCCAACTCTCTAAACCATATTTATAAATACAGTTTGAGCACAAGATTTCACAGTATCTCAGACAGACTTGGATGAGTCACTGTTCTTGCAGGGAGTGACTAAAAGCAGCGAGACACACCAGCTGCAGAGGTCTCACGTAACAGAGTTTGTTTTATTAAAGATATGAAATATTTAGACTCCCTGTAAGTGTGATTGTGTCACAGCTTGGCGTACTTAGAGAGGTTCGCTGATGAAAAGCAACACATTCGGGGGAACAAGGAGAACTACTTGACTGGCAGACAGTCAGAGATGCACAATGTACTGTATGTTTGAGCAGACAGGCCGGAAGCTCTCGAGGATGAGCGAGAAAGTGAAGGAAGTCTGTTAATGCTTCATAATGTCTGTATAAACCATTACCCGACACTTAAAACTCTAGATAACAGACATTATATGTAAACTCTGAGGCTTTGAAATGCATTAGAGAGTTCACTGACTGCTGCACTAACTTCCTTGAGTTGATCATGTTCCCATTCACATTGCTTTTCTGCAAGGCATCACTTTAAGTATCGAATGATTCATGCAAGCCTGCATGAAGCGAACCCATTAAGACCACACTGATCCATTAACCAGAGGATGATGATAGCGAGGATGGCAGGTGTGGTGGCAACCCTGTTGTGTAGGCAGATCACGTCTGAGCTGTGACATCATTGCGCTGCTCTCTCTCTCTCTCTCTCTCTCTTTTTCTGTCTCCACGCCTTGCCCTCTATTTGGTATTCTGCTGCTGTGTCTACTCCGAGAGACACCGCTCTATTCCCAGCTTGGTTTGAAGTAGGAACAAGGAAGAGACAGAGTGAGAGAAAGAGAGAGAGAGAGTTGAGATGCATGAATGAAAGAAAATTTGGGGGTGGCGTAAAGGTCAAAGCAAGAGAGGAAAAATGGGGAAGTTGAAGCCATGATGATGGAGGCGGTAGATTGAATGAGACAGGCAGCAGGCGGTGATGGAGAGAGGATATGAAGCAAAGCAGAGAGAGAGGAGAGACAAAGGGAGGGCTGAATTAGAGAGAGAAAACTGTGCTCCCTGGCCTCAGATTTTTATTCACCAAAGAAGCACCTATGGGAACTGCCTGTCTGTGTCTGAATGCATGGATGGTCGGCTGGCTGCGTGTAAAGGAAGCTATTATGTGTGTCTCCCCTCTCTGGCATCTTCCTCTCTCTCACTGGTTGGCACAGCAGAGCCTCTGTGCTGAGAGAGGCATGATGCACACTGTCATACTGTCCTCCTCCATCATTCATGCATTCCTTCTTGCTCTCTCCCCATCTAAGCTAGCCCGTCTTCATGAGCGTACTCGCAGTTTTCAGCACTGTACACCAAATGTGGGCTCACAAGCCTCCATAAATGCTCACTTTAAAATCAATTGCCCTCGGGGTAAAGAAATGCTGATCCCAGTTCAATGCATGGCACAAAATGCAGAGCATATTTTGTTTGATTGCAGCCCAAGGGCAAGAAGTTATTCACACATTCACAAAAGCAAGGATGCTCTGAGGTAATATCTATTCAGTCAGCAATGAGAGGCCACTCCGCCTCACTATCTGCTCATTCAGATATGCAAGGACACCACTATCTATTCATTTAGGACAGTTAAGAAACACTGCTGTACTGTCTCCAGTAAGGAATGTTTACTGGCAGTCACGATTCATTCTAACCTGATTTTCATCCTGCGTAGATCCACGCTGACAACAGATGCATGACGCACTTCATCTGGAGATTGTATTGATTACAAGTCCGTGACTATCCCGGACTATTGATCTGTTTGGTGAACCTCAGTGCTTTGCTAAACAAGCTGTATTTTGGGAATTTAACTTGGATATATTTGGAATTACTTAACAATAGTTTCATATTAGTGAATCAAAGTATTATATAAAGGAGTTGTTTGAAGTGATGAACCATCAGACTTTTTTTCCCCTTTAGCTTCTTTCAGCACACTGTTTTGTTTTTACAAAACAAGACGAGTACAAGACGAATTTCCCTAAGAGGACAATACTGCATCGTATCATATCATCTTTTTTTATGTCTCACTGCTCTCCAATTGAAATATCTGACAAATCTTCACAGACGAGGTAAGTGTTCGACTTTTATTCAGATTGTGTTTAGTCTCATTCACTGACTCTCTCAGTCTGGAGTAACAGGTGACTTGATGAAACGCACCGTTACCTTGAGTAATGCTGGAAACACCTGGGATAATGTGAGTACACAATACAATAGTGTATAAACATCTGGTCATTTTAAAACATTTAAAAGCAAAAATTGTATAAATTATATCTTCAAAGCTAAAATTAATATCTCGCAGTGATTTTCTAAAAGCAGTCGAGACGTGTGAAGTGAGATTAAGGATTAAAAGTCTCGCTTTGTGCCTCTCTAGGGTCACGATGTGAGGAATGGTTTGATCACTCAAGCTTATCTAACAGAGTTATCGAATATAAAACAATTGGCTTTTCATAACGAATTAACCTTTACTAATGCCACGGCAGGTTTGAGATTATTATTCCTCAAAGGCAATGGTTTTAGCTGAACTTCATTGCACGGTCGCTGACCCTTTTGTTCTCTAAAATTGAAATATGTGCATGTGGACTCCTCAAACAGATGTGCTCCGTTCTTTGTGAGGATGTGTGAGGACAGAGGCTGTAGAGCAGCAACCCACCACCTAAAAGTAGTCATGAAAACATGTGACCTCTCTGCAAATAATGCTACAACCAATGTTTGCATCCCATACTTCTGGTGTATTACATTGCTAATGCTAAATCTGACCACCGTGTGTTTGTCCTCTCTTTTTCATCGGATGCTAAAATAACAAAAGTATTGATCAGTATGAGTCATGTGTTTAATCTACAAAGTACCTCGAGGAACAAAGGTAATGTACTTTTCTCATGAGTACAGTGGTTCAATGTTCAGGTCAAATATGTGATGATTAAGCATCCGTGCATAGCAACATTTACGTACAAAGCCCACGTCTTGTTTGGTTCTGGATGCATTATGTAGAGTCATGCTGCACACACACTCACATCCTACTGACCAAATTACAGCTGCTATGGCAACTGGATCATAACTCTCCTTTTCCTTTTCTCTTTCTCGGGGAACAAGCTGTGGGTGTGGAGGACTAAAGCAGCTGATGTAAAGATACATTTTCCTTACTTTCATATCTCCTTTCCAGCGAGTTTCTGCCGTGAATTCTGCTTATTTGTCACGCTTTCCTGCTTCCATAAAAGCGTTTCGGTTTCTGTCTCCTAAAAATGTCTCGATCTGACTTAGTTTTGTTGGTGGTGTGGTTTCATCATTTTGTATGAGACAAAAAGTGGCATAATTTACACAGAAATCCACCACAGGTAGAGTGTGACATTGTGGTCTGGATGATGTATTGCAAAAATTACTCATTATTACAACACTGAAGTGACTTTAATTTTGTTGTATATGCTGTGGCAGCACAAAGGAACTGTTGGAAATGCACTAATGCTCTCTCTGACATGTATAAACTCACTCTCTGGACACATAACTGACACATACAGTACATTTCTTTATTATGATCTGTACATGCCGTTCCCCACCAACACAATGACTCTTACAATGTCGCTGCACATTGACAAGTTGCACCAGCACTTGACTACTTCTAGATGCTGTGGGTGTTCTTTCTTGTCAAGTGGAACGTCTTTTTTCTCAGTGGGCCGTTTTATGTAACTCGTAATCATCTTCATTATTGTCCCTCTTCTTACATAACACAGTTGTTCCACGCTTGTCTTCCTCGAGCCGGTGGATCATAAAAAAGGCTTCCTTGAGAATTACCTCAGCTGCTTCGGGTGGTAACAAATCAGGTGAATGAAAAACATGTCATTGTGTTTGTGCAATCTTTTAATAAAAACAAGATCTTACATCTCGGGGATTAGATTTCTTTCTCCACTGCCCTGAAGCACCTGCATGTAACTGAAGGATAATGAGGATAAACCTTATCAGTAATTGTGCAAAAATGTTGGCAGGTGCACAGCAATGGAAAGAAAAGGGGATAAAAGCATATTTTTTGAATGTTTGCAAGGTAGTATGGCAACGTGTCAGCTCAATGCATGCTGGGGTAGGCTCCAGCACCATGTGACACTGCACAGGATAGGCAAGTAAAGACAATTGATGGATAGTTTACATTTCTCTTTGGTAGTGGTTGACAAACTTTGTAGATAAAGTGAAGTAATTCCAGTTATTTCCATGCTTGCATTGATACTTTCTATTATTTAGTCATGCTGCAGACAGTTTATAATGACACTAGGAATTTGACCATCTGCTATTTTGTGAAAATAGAAAGGAGCTCTAAATCACAATATTTTCTTTAAAATTAAAGTAAATAAAAAAACAACTGCACCTTTTCCCACAGCGGGAAATTTAGATTACAAGAATTCATGATAACGATATTATCACAGTATCAACAGAAATGTTTTGGTTTTTTTTATTATATAAATCATCGTTGTATTTGTTTGCTGTGTATTTTGTCTCTTATTTGGCAAATTAATAAGACTCAAAATAGTATTGCGGGTAGGTGGAGAGAGACACAGAGACACTGTGACAAAGCAAGAACGGAAGGAAATGTAAATTATTTAAGAGGCTATTTATATTGAAATGATATTATCATATGTGTTTTATTAACCCAATATCAATATTTCATTCTGAACTATCACGATTATCGTCAGTATCAGTATATTGCCTACAGACAATGGCGATCTACAAAGAAGAAGCGATTTTTTATGCATTTATGGTACAAGAAGAAGGGTATTTTTTTCCTGAACAAAATGTTCTAAGGAAGAATAAGTTGTAAAATGATAAACATGTGAGCCGTCCAACACTGTATTCCCTCAATGGGAAAGCAATCATTCATCACGCTGTGGAAAAATCGGCACTTACAGTGACATTTCCAGAGCCATTCATTCACAAGCCAACTGACGCAGCGATCACAGTGGGAGTCTTAAGTCCCCACTCCCAAACTTGGCCGAGCAATTCCATTTAAATGTTAGCTGAAAGTGGGGCTGAGTCAGAAAATGCCCTCGTAACTTCAACATGTGTGATTTCTGTCTCAGATCCCCCAACATCACATGTGTAAAGCTGAGCTTGAGAGAGTGGCTGTGAGGAGTTCACACCAGCCCGCCATAGATCATCAGCCCTACATGAGGCCAGCCTCATGATTCACCCGCAAAGTGTTAAACACAAACACACAGATAACACAAACCCCAGCAACACACACCCACATACCCCCTCCCTTGATAATAAAACAGTATGGGGTGCAGCGTGCTGTGAAGGCTGCGGGCAGTCTGGTCTCAAGGAAAACACTAATTAATCTTAAATAATTAAAGATTCCAAATATTTATATGCAAACATTAAAAGTGGTCACAGGATTACACATAACACACAGCCACTTTTTTCAGACTAAGAATCTGTGACATTTCTGGCCTCACCTATCTGTGACTTGAACAGAAAGGACAGATTGTGTCTCTACATAGGGTGTCGATTACAAAACTGTCTTCAGTACAATGTGACACGACAGAGCTGCAACGCTTGTGCGATATTTGGCACCTAACGTGTGAAAGGTAGCAGCAGCTCTGCACCATGTGAGAAAACAGCTGAATGAAAACACAATTTAATAGAGCGAGTTGACCCCAGAAGTTCAACTCAAGGTTGACTCATTCACAGCATCCCTTGGTTTATTCAACTGAATTGGACAACTAAATGACAAATGGTTAGAGAAAGATGTCACCGGTGAGATGTGTGTGCACGTACAATAAGGGTTCGAAACACAAACCAAAATGACTGCGAGCCTGTGAGGAGATCAACAGCACAGATCACAAAATTATCGGGTGTTTAACGTTTATCTAGAGAAGGACGCCTCCCTGTTAGCTCACAGTGCAGAAATAGCTGTAAACACTGATGTTTTAAGGTACGAGCGCTCACACACACTCACCGTGACTGTTTGAGTCGTGCAAACATTTGTCAGGCCCTGTGATCAATGCTGGCGAGCTTTTTAGAGTTTCAGTCTGCGGCTCTGTGACACTTTATAAACCTGTTAAATCCTGTTTAGGCACAGTCCGTCATATAATAACACATCTGGTACTGTCTGCATGCTTTTTGATAACATTCAGAATGAGGTGGATTCTGTGCTCTTGGCCGGTGCAGCCGGCAAACAGCAGCAATTTATAAGCTAACGTTGCTCTTTTCACTGCTAACAATACATGTGTGATAGGTGGCCTCTGGGCTTTAAGCCACTGCTGCCAGTTAACAGCCTAGTCCTGGACACAGTTCATTTCTCATTACCTGTAGAGCTTATTTTTATATATACAGTTGATACTAGCTGCAATAACTTTACAATTATACCACCAGGTAGAAAACCCTGCATCATACACTACCTTACATAGGATTTAATTGTCATATTTTATGAGGTTAATTAAAAGTGTTTGATTCATCACAAAATGCATGTTTCATTAATAAAACTTTCACTAACATTAGGTTCTTAATTTAACTGTTCAGACAATCGTGTTTTACTACGTGTCTTTTACAGTGTTACAGTGAGGGCTGACAATGATGACAGGACAAAACAAGTTTGACGATTTCACAAATCTTCGCAACTGCTAGTTTTCTATCCAGTTTTGTATTCCATGTGTCCATGTTGAGACAGGCATGTGGTAAAAAGTTTCCAAAAAATTGCTTTATTTCTCCATACTGAAAATGTCTAAATGTAAGCTATCGTTTCATTTTAGCAACGTCATTTTGTGAACAGGAAATCCGTGTACAACCTCGTGCTGTAGTAGCCTGTACATTAATTCAGTGTTCAGTGTCACAGGCATGTTACCAGCTCTGGCATACGATTGTATTTACGTAAGGTGACTGTGTGCAAGGGGGCTTCTTGGTTGCACAAACAGGATTTTCCAAGTTTTGCTTTTTTAGCTCTGCACCTGGGACTTTACCAGACTCAGCAAGAGGGAGGATCCTCAGGATAAATTAGTGGAGACCTAGTTTCTGGAAAATACATCAGAGAGTGAAAGACAGAGACAACAAGACTGAGGCAGAGCGAGAGAGAAGCAGGTGGTCACTGGAGAAAACATTAGGGACTCCTCTCAACAAAGTAACTATCCCAGCTTCTCTCTTTGTCTCTCTCTCTGTGTTTCTCAAACACACACACACACACACACACACACACACACACACAATAATAACACAATAACAGTCTCTGGTGTCCGGACACTGACCGCAAAACTTATTCGATGAAACTCAGCGAATGCTCCAACATTCTGACAATAAATGTTAACACACACAAATCACACAGCGCCACACACACACTTTGGCAAATGCAGGACAAATAAGCACTCAGAGGACTTGAATACGGATTAACACTGGGTGACTCACCAAGACACACACTCAGTGTGATTATGGGTTGTCGCATTGCCATGGCAACACATCCTGTAATGTGCTAATGCCGTCTTTCTTTGTGTGTCTGTGTGTTTGTGTGTTAGTGGGTGGAAGGTGACAGTAATGTCACACTTGGGTATGACAAGGGGGCTGCACAGTGAGAGGTTCACTGGAAAGAAAAAGCTGTTGTAAAATGACTGGACGGTTACAGTGTGTTACTAATTTTGAGGTTGATGCTGACTTTCAAAGATTTCTTATTTTAATATTTCAGTATGAGCATTTAACAAAGAAATATGTCAATTCAAGAGTTATATCTTTAAAGGGGCAATATGTAGGAATTTTAGTTTAAAACGTTCAAACTAAAATACCCACTCCCAAACTTGGCTTGGCTAAAATTATCAACAGACTGTGATGAAATAACGTCTATGTATTGTGTTGCAGAGGTGTCTACTGAAGTTAGCATGCTAACCAGCAAGCCTACAAACCTCTCTACCTGCAGTCTAACGCTGCTGTGCTAGTGGTGTAAATGCCAACACTCCCCCAGTTGTTCGCCTAGCTGCATGACTAACTGAGCTATGAAGCTAACAAGTCTACAGTCATGGATGTATAAACATAATACAGTTAGCAGCAGTTAGCAGTTACTTTGGTGATATGCAGCTCTTATTTGTTGGGAGTATTAATTTAGCTGGGTTGATCTGATCCACGCTAGTCGCCATTTTTGTTACTGTTTTTTTTTTTTCATTAATATAGCTAGGTTGCCAGCTCGCTATGTACACAGATGACGCCCTCAGTGTTAAACCGCTCTACTAATCTCTGGTTGGTCAATAGTTTCCCTAACAGCCGTCAGCACGCCCAACATCAGACCGATTGCTGATAATGGCGGTGATTCAGAGGTCTGATTCAGATGTCTGGAACCAGAAATAACTTCAAATTATTACTTTCAATCAGAGGCCACATTCTGTAATCTGTTGTTTTTGAAAGGGCCCATTTATATTCTCAGCCAACATATTGCTTGTGCTGCTGTCACTATGTGTGCAACGTTAACGTCAGGGAATGAAAAATGGTGTGAGATAAAATCGGTGACAGTGTGCTGCAGTGTGGAATCCCGGCTTGAATACTGAGCCGACGGAAGATACAGATACGTCACTTACAATGCATATGTGTGTAGGCAAACGCATGTATCTGACGGCATCTTTGTGATGTTTATATGATAAATCATTATTTGCATGTGTGTCTGCACGCATGCAAATCTTGTGCACACATAACAGCGATCGTGCAAACTTTTGTATGTGAGCATTTGTCAGTGTCTGTATCTGTCTGCGATCTCTGTCTCGCTGTCATGCTCACACTCAGAGGACCACAGCTGTAGTAAATGCAGACAGCCCGTGAGATTGTATGTGATTGTAGTCCTCCTGTATGAGTAAAGACTTCATGTGTGATTTACACACGTGACATGTGATTAAGATAGGCTGAGTTGACACTATATGGTGTAATAAATTCCACAGGAGTCACTTTTAACTACCGCAGTGGGGACAGAACAGATTCATTAATGATAACCTCTACTGAAAGCAGACACACGCACAAACTTACGGCTGTAGATGAATATTCAAGACAGATATACGAATATTCATGATATGACAAAGGATTCACAAGAAGATCGAAGCACAGCCGTCTTCGATTCAGGACTGAGTTTCTTCCCAGCAAAGATTACCGTGGCTCGGACTTTCTGCAGCCTCTCAGAGTGGGAGTGCTGACAGGAAAAGAGAACATTTTAGAGCTCGACACAGACTGATACAGACTCCCTGAACTGAACTCTCTCACTCAGGGTTCATTTATTACACTTTTATAGAGAGAGAAAGAGAGAGAGAGAGAGATCTCTGGGGTTGTAAATACCAAGCTTTGTGGATGAACAATAAAGAACAATAATTAACATTGGTTTATTGAAGTATGATGAATGCAAGTAGGTGGGAATTATTCTGATGATCCTTTCTGTTTTCGTTTCACCGAAGCAGTTACCATGACACTGTCTTTCAGTGGTGTGTGTGTGTGAACAAATGGGATAATGATTACATAAACCCTTGTGTGTGTGTGTGTGTGTGTGCTGATACTGGTGAACTGGCTAAAAACCTTGCTGATAAAAAAATCCCCAAAAATCAACACGAGTGCGAGTAGAAAAAGTACCTGGAATCAGAGCTCCAGAATCGCCTCGTAAGAGGAAATGTCCACATATTAAAAAAAAAAAAAAAAAATGTTTTTGTCAGTTCAGATCTTTCCCTCGATCTGTTGATTCTGTTGGTTAGTAAAACAGAAGTAAAAGTAAGTGCATAAACAGAATAAAGCAAGAATCGATGACTGTTTTGGAATGATTGTGGTGGTGCTTATTGAGAATAATCAGTTATTTTGCCGATTTTGCGTGCTATGGTGAGCCAATTCGGGTCTGATGACATTCAGACTTCTCTTAATAAAATTTTTATGCTTTTACTGTGGAACCAACTGAGTTTTCTTTTAACCCACAGACTGCCCTTTCACTTCCTTCTTCTCATTCCCTGGAATCTCTGTAATCTGAGAAAGGTCACTAAGTAAAGTATGAATAAAGCACACAGCTCATGAAACAGAAAGAAACGTCTACAGTAACATATTTTTTTTAAACATTTGAGCTTCTAATAAGATGTTTCTTTGATATGGATGTCGGAGTAGATGAAAACAGACTAATAAAGTTTCATGCGCAAACAAGATCAGCAGACATTTAGAGTCATAAATACCAGTCTTATCTGTCAGCCATCATAAACTGCTGCTCTACCCTCCTCAGCAGTTTACAGTCAGCTGCATTTTTAATCTGACAGATACCTAGTGTGTTATGAGCTGTTTCGATTGCCTTCAGATGTGTGTCTCTTTCAGTCTGGTAATGCTAATTGTCCTTTAAATGTTATTTCCTACCATGACCCTGCAGTATTTGTCCCTCCGGCCCACTGTTTTGTTTGTACGGGGAAATGCACGTTGGTGAATCCTGGAAAGGTTACAGGAAAAGAGGTAAGCCCCGCAGCGTCAAGCAGAGAAACCTTTGGGTCTTTCAAGATAAAGTTCTCACTTCGGTTTCACCTATGAGCCACCGCACACGCCCCCGCAAACACACGCGCCCACACACAGTTCAGATGTGAGGATCCCCTTATTGAAAGATTAATTATGAATACACACAGTGGGTTGTTCTGATGAAGGTGGTGCCCGCGGGACAGCCCCGCAGTTTATTGAAATACATCAAAGGTCGTTCTGAAAAGCAGCGGAGGCTGTGATGGGGAGATCCAGAGCTGGGTGTTTTGCTGACTCAAAGAACTGTTGTTGTCCCTCCTCCACACTCACTTTTTTATCTGCCAACTGTTTACCATATTGTTAAATGACAAAGTGCCTTATCCAGTTCCTCATCGCAGAATTTCCCGTTTATTGTTGCTGTTAAAAATAAAGTCCAGTCGGTTACAGAAACTAAAGTAAAAATGCCCTCAGTTGTTGGACAAAGGGCATTTTATGGAATTAACAATAAAAAAAACACACATGCTTTTATTTTGTACACCTATGTCGTCCGTGTTTCAATGCTTCAGCATGTGATGCTCATGGAATAATGATCCTTGTGAAGATTTATCAATTGTAACTGTCTCATCATTAGTGTGAAAAGCATTGTCTCTGCTTTGTTGCTCCAGAACACTTAACAAATGGGTCTTGTGCTTCGCCCAGACTCACCCATCTTCCTGCTAACGCTCACAAGCATGTTGCTACAGTCACATTTGGCATAATTGAAGCAAGTATCTGGTTCAGATAATGTATCTGAAGGATCACCCGAGTAGCGTGTGTCAATATCCGTGGATGGGACGAGGGAAAATCCGTGCTGGGTGGCTTATAAAGATAAACTTGCCGTGACAATACTTTGAAGCTCAATTCTGGGGCTGTTCTGTAAATAGTTCTGATAAATAATAAATAAAGATACTTCTAATCCACTTCTATCAAATTCAGTCTTAAATTACCCACAGCTTAGTTCAACCCCTTCTGGTTCAAGCCCTATTCTGAATATGGATACCAATAATATATTTAGGTGAGCTGAAACAGATAATAATGTACTCTAACACTCTCTAACTGGTAGCTCATGGTGGCTAATGCTAGCTAATGTTAGAAAGATTTGGACAGATTTTGCTCTGGAAGTCACTCTGCCGGCTTTATGACTCTTCCTCTTAGGCAAAAGAAAATTTCAATCAGTTATTTATGACTCATTGAAAAATTACATCAGTACTTGACTATGTAAGTGACTATTGTTACTCCGATGACAAATATGTATGATAGACAACCCACCTCTTCGACATGTCATCTTAAACTGGCAATAGGCAATATTTTTTGCTTTAACATATTATTATGAAGTCAATGTTAATCACCTCCACCAAAAAAGGAGGTTATGTTTCCACCCGTGTCCGTTTGTTTGTTGGTTTGTCGGCAGGATTACACAAAAACTACTGAACGGATTTCAGTGAAACCTGGATGGAGGATGGGTCTCAGCCCAGAATAGACCCCGTTAACTTTTGATGGATCCACATCTGAGAAAACGCTGAGAAAAACGAAACTGTCCTGTTGTCTTTGCGACAACTGCCCAAACAACAGTACCACTTAAAAATGTTAGGGGGTTAAAGTTCTCTGTTTAAATTGCTCTCAATCTTGCAATAAAATCAACAAATTAACTTACACAACATATGGTTCTTATAGTGGTTAACCGTCACCATCTACAGTATCCTGTTTCTCAAACAGGCTCGGGATGAGCTCCAAATTAGGCAGCAGACAGAAAAATCATTCATCATGGTTTCTGCTCTGGGGGCTCATGGGGTCCAAGACCTCTCCTGTAGTAAACAAAGTCATACAACTAATCTAGCTGTCAGCACAGGACAGCTTGAAATATAGCACAATAATCCCATTATCACAGCTCGCTGAGTTTGCTCCCAGTCAGTCCGTCAGTCAGGTTGTGGGTTTTCCCCTCATTCCTCGTGGATTAGATTAAATTCTTCTTATCTCTTTATGTGTATTGTTGTCAGCTTGCCTTGGGGTTTTATTCGTAGACAGTGCAGCAGTGTGCTGTCCTATCTGCCCCTATTGTGTGCTGATTTGGCTTTACACAATACTGCCATAAGGGTTTTGAAATGTGAACATTTGTGAGCCTTATTAATAAATATGAATCATGTTGGTTTATCTTAAACTCGAAAAAAGAGTCACTGCCCCATTTGTCTTTCTATGTAAATTCACAGAAAAATGGGGATGTTATTGGCTCATAAACGTCTTTCTCTTCTCTAACTACCTGTGTATGGAGGGGAATCACATGGCAGGTACTTCCCGTGTTGTAAATCAAACATTTTCCCTTCATGTTTCCAAAAATTAAAGCTAACGCAGAAATAAATCTTCACTGAACTTTGAGCCTGAGCATGAGCTTTTCATCTGAGCTGAACTTTGTGTCATGGTGAAACTTGGCTCTCTCTGTGTGTGTGTGTGTGTGTGTGTGTGTGTGTGTGTGTGTGTGTGTGTGTGTGTGTGTGTGTGTGTGTGTGCTAGCATATGTGTGTCAAATGATCCACAGCGTGGGAATTCCCCTCTTATCAGTCGGTCTGGTCTGGAATCTCTCCTCAGCGCTAATGTTTGTTTGGGTTTGCGGGGAGCAGAAAGAGAAGAGAGAGGGGAAGAGAAACAGGGACAGAGAATTAAAAATACCGCGCACATGTCTCGGCACATCAACGTACATCTTACGTGTGATCTTTACTCTTTATCGCTGCATCCAGATCATTTTAATGAGCAGGATTATTTCATAACTTTGAGATTTACTTCTCTCGTCAGTTGTATTTTTCTACCAAGTCTTGACTTTGAATCAGGAGCTAATAAAGTCTCTCTGGGGGGGCTCCAAACAACCCCCGCATAGAAATGGACACAGCACAAAGTGTCCCATTGAGACGTGTGAGAGGGCCCAGGGTGCCTTGTCCTACAACAAGCTCTTATTCTACAACAGACGTACTAGAGCTCAAACATACTTGGAGTAGGAGGCTTTTCAGTGTCTTGATTGTCAAACAGAGAAAGTAGCCTTCAGAGATCGTATGGTGGAAAGAAAAAAGAGCTTGTCTTGAGGCTTACAATAACACGTCTCAGTGAAAAGGGGAGACATTTAGCTGAAATAGGCTGAGTCTACATCTGACTTTGTGATCTTGTGAGCTGCTGGATCAAAGGACTAATTTATGCCCATACAGAGATTACATTTGAGATTTTTTTTTTTGGTACTTCCAGCCACAAAATTCCCATGTGATTTTATGTCACACTTTTACCCAGTTTGGTGGCATTTAATGTTCCACAATCACACTTTTCAAGTGTTTTTTTAATATATTTCCCATGTGATTGCATCACATGATGATCACATGTAGAGATTTTCACCCAGGACTCACACGGGGTTTCCTGTACTGAGCTAAGCTAAATGAAAAGCTATGAAACTTTATTTTTGACCTCAGAAACGGTCGACCGAAACAAAAACTGTGTTGAATTGTGCTGGTATCACGTTACCTACTATTTCCAAGATTATGAAAAAACTTTCCGTCGCTATCAAAACTGATCTATTAGCTGATGAAGAGCTTTAAAAAAAAAAAAAGGTGGTATTTCTTTTTTAAAATATACTTTATACAGTCAAACTAAGAACAGTCTGATGATGCATTCATGTGGTGTCTGAATAATCGGAAAAATATAATCCAAACTGGGAAAAGTTGATTTTTCAATGTAAATGTAAATGTTCAGTTCAGTTTGTTTTTTGCTTATACATTAATTGTAATATGGTATCAGGTTGCAACCATTAGTTGCTTCACCACAAAGAGTGACCTAGATCAGTTATAAAAGTTAGCATTAGCATAAAACCTGATAACAAGCCAGGTGAAGCAACATTTTAATGCAAATAGCAGCAAATAGTCTGACATGCAAATGCTGGAAACAGCTTTCAACATGTTTAAACACTGAGCAATAAAATACAGATCCATGCTCCACGTGGTTTCCACATTACGGAAGTTGGAAGAATGACTTTACAAGTGGATGGGGTGAACTGCACATTGAGTCACATCAGACTGAAACCAGCTGACTGGGCTGTATGTATTTCAGAGATGACCAGTTAGTCATTAAAAGCAGGGCAGTGCAGTGGAGTCACTATGTGGAGTCTGAACAGCAGCTTGTGGTCAGGATGGTATTGTCACTGGTGTTAAAGGGCAATCATGACGTGACAAAGTATTTTTAACTCAGTTTGTCATTAACTAATTAACATAAAATAGATTTTGATCCCAGACAGAAAAAAATTATGTTCACGGCCGCCGGATGACCTGGATGTCTCTAATGGTGGATTATACTGAGGGTTATATTTGTAGGAAATCAGGTTAATGCAGAAAAAATTGTTGCCACGCTTGTCCTTTGATGACTCGTTAATGTTTTCAGTTTTGGTGTCTGTCATGTGAGCGCTTGGTTGGTTGATGAATGACCTTGATCTGCTGTCATATGAGCGGAGGAGCTGCTGATCTGTCCATTCTCAATGATCTCATTCAGCTGTGGGGATGAGCTGCCGTCCCATCATGCTTCCTATCACGTTGTTGACCACAGTGTGGTCTGAACTCTTGCTTGTGCTTCTGTAATGTTAAACTTCACTTTCAGTGCCGCAATTTGGTTAAGATGGTGGCGGTGATGACGCTTCATGAACCAGCAAATGTGCCGAAAGCAGTAAAGCAGACAGTTATTATTGGGATGAGGCACATGTCTACAAACACACGTCTCTTTTTGGGATGCTGCTGCTGCTGCTGCCTCTGAAATGGATCATCCTTACCACACTTGAGCTCATGCATGACGATTGATTTAAATTGCCTCTACAGATAGAATTAATCATCAGTTTACAGTGCAAGCCTGATGAAATCCCTTTAGAAAACTTAATCTGGAGCCTTAGTGCTTCCTCTGCATCACTGCCTTCTGGCCATCTGTTTCCAGGCTCTGTGCGATTCTGTCTCGTCAGCAGAGTCTCTTCCTCGCAAAGACATTAGTGGATTAACAGTCTCTCACACAAGGTGTCTCTACATCGCTCAAGGGTGTGGACATGCTGTTTCCAAAAGGATGAATAAATGCTGTCTCACAGGAAGCTGGCCGAAAGAAATAAACTATTGAAGAAATAATAACAGTAGTCCAGTTTCTGAGTTGTACTTCCTGGGTGTGCGGCCCACTGAATGTGCGCAGTAGTGTTTCTTCCTTGGCTCAAATATGAAACTTCCACCGATCAAATATCGATGAGAGAAAGAGTCATAATTGGCCTTGTTTGCAGTTTGAGGTGTCCTGTCAACATACAGGCCTCACGTTTATAACGGTGCTCTATGGGGGAAAATGCTTTTGTGGCTGCAGGGCAATTTTTAGCTGCAATACCACATGTGGCCACTGGGCAGAATTGGAAGTAAAAGTTAATTTGTGCTCCCTTTACGTACAGAAATAGTCAATCCGTTTCAAACAATATGACCCTCAGTGACCAGATACTTCCATGCATTCCTCATGTTGACTTGGTTGTTTAGCATTACGACCATTAGAGAGCCAATCGGTCTTACAGCTCCACTTTTCCTTCATCACTGTTGAACTCACATTGAGTTCCTCTGCAGTAAATATTTGTGTCTGTGCCTGGACGAAGTAACATCACACAGGTCTTTCAAACATCTCGCCAACTCACATAACCTCCCCTTAAAAAGTTTCACAATTTTTTCACCAAACTTCTTCTAAAGTATAGAAAGTAACTAGCCCAGGTGCCAGAGAAAATCTTGGCATTTAACGTTTCGGTTCACATTTGTATGTGTCGCATATACAATATGTGTATTGTCCGTTTGGTTCCCACTGCGAATCAGAGCCTGAATAGTTTAAAGGTCCCATATTATGAAAAACGCGTTTTCTCTGGTCTCTACATATATAAACTGGTCCTCCCTGAGTCTACCAACTCCCAGAATGAGGGAAAGCAAACGAGTCCTGCATGATCTCTGCAGCCCACCCGCTGGTAAAACGAGGCTCCTACAGGCTGTTCAGATTCAGCTCCTGTCGTGACGTAACGACAGGAGTGATTTGCATAGGCCGAAAACACGCCCCCCTCTCCCCGGAGACATCCGAGAGGGGGGCGTTCATCCCCGAGGTGAAGGTCGGTGTGTCCGGCGGTAAGATAGCAGTGTTTCGCAATGTCGTCGCTCAGAGCTAGACACGCAAATTGCTCTGTTGTTGGTTGTAAAAATCAACATAAGTGCCTATATTCTGTCCCAGCTACAGAAGAACAGAAGAGACAGTGGCTGCGTTTAATTTTTAACGACAACGTGCCGGCTACGGTTCCTGAAATTGGCTAACTAGTTAGCTCCGCTTCGGTCCGCTATGCAACGGTGTCTGAAGCGAGTTTAATGTTAATAATATTACGAGGGAGCTCGGTTGTCACAGTAAAAAGTCTGGAAACATGTGCAGACTGGAGACAGAGACTATGCGAACAGTGTCCAAGAGTTTGGAGACTGTGTTGGAGACAAACACAGCTTTCGCTAGCTGTTTTTAGATGTTGCCTGTTGCGGGTTAGTGGGGGATGGGAGCCGGGTGGTTGTGTTGGGGAGTCCTGCTGCAGCCGCAGAGTCTGTATTTTTCTGAGCCTCTCCTTCTGGGTCCGATTCTGGGTCAAACTGGTGTGGTTGAACGACAGCATGTCGGCGAGCCATAGTGATACATCCACCGTATACATTAGCACATGCTACCGCTAGTGTCAGCGGCATCCTCTCCCTGAGAGGGGCGTGTAGCAGGACGGAGCTCATTAGCATTAAAGGTGCAGGCACAGAAACAGCCTGCTCTCACCTCAGCTCACCTGAGCGACTTTTAGACAGCTGAAGTTCAGGACCACGGATGGGTTTGGGGCAGTACATTTCAAATACAGTGTTGTTGGACCTCTGACAGCTGTGTGAAATTGATGAAAAACAGTATCATATGGGATCTTTTAAGGGAGAATCGCTGTCGTCGAGATGGCATTTCAACATTTGCAAGCCGGAAACCACTGGATATTTTTGATGCGATATCTGGACCATATCCAGTGTTTATAGTGACAGAACTAGTAAGTGCAGTCTTGTGAATTGAACATTCAAATCTAAAGAAATGTAAAGGTTCAAGATATCCGTGGTTTGCAGAATGTCATTCTGCTGATTGGGTTTAAAAGTAAGTATATGCAAATGAGTATTCACAGCCTTGCTGATTCAAAGCTTGCTGTAATCAACTTGCATTTAGATTTTTTTTTTTTTAAAAAAAAAAACCTTACAGCGTTTTTCCCAGCAGACATTTGCATTGACACATATGAAAAACAATGTGTCACCAGAAAGTCAAATGTACCTCTGACTCACTGAAGGCAGGATAGAGATTTTGGATAATCTATTTGCAATACTTTCCACATATTTGTGGATTCGATGTGTGGCCAGATTCACTGCTCAATATGAATTCACAGTCTCCAGAACGAGATGAGTTATCTCAGTGGTAAAACTGGTGTCACAGTCACACCTGTGTGATGCTGATATTCCAACAGAAGTCAACTGATATTCTCCAGCTGCTGCTGATCGCATCTTTGATTGATGGAAAAATCTCACCGCATCATGGACGTGTTTTTATTTTGCTCTGTCTCACAAGTTTGTTGTTGCGTGGGCATGGTGTCTGGCTTCCTCTGCACCTGACATACAGGAAGGTGTGTGTGTGTGTGTGTGTGTGTGTGTGTGCACGCGTCCGTGGGTGTGTGCGTGTGTGTGTGTGTTTACCACAGGATGTCAGATAATCATAGATGATCTTTCCAAGAAGTACAACACACCCACTGTAGCCCCCCATGACTTTTCAACTCTATAAATAGTTTCTGTTTCTATGTGTACACGACTTTGTTGTGTGTGTCTAAGTGTTACACTAGCAAGTGTATGCCCACGCGCGCACACACACACACACACACTCAGACAAGTGAGGGACAGTCACAGTTTTGACTTGGCTGTGTGCTCAAAGGCCTGAAAGCCATCTGGACAGTTATGTTGTCATTAGCAGCACACTTGTATCAGATATCAAAGAACTACTCTGCTTTAGGTTTTACTGTTTACAGTCTGTTACCACGAGACTGTCTCATTTAAATGGCTTCACAGACGTTATGTGTGCATTTTTTTAAAAATCTGACTCCATTAGCAGCGGTGCAATGTTCTGGTGATTCTTTAAAATGGGTTTGGAGTCGATCCATGATCTGCTTCCTTTATAAGTTTTATCCACATGACTGTTAAATGTTTGTTGTTGCTGTCTTTTTTTTTTTTTTTAAATGAACGTCAAAGTGCTTTTAACACTTTAAGTCAGACCCAAAAAAAGAACTTGAAATGCAGAAGTGGTGAATCAGTTTTGCCAGCCCTAGTTTAACCCAAGATGTGATGAGTTATGATTGACTGACAGTCATGTTGGGGGCAGCAAGAGGAGGCCACACATCTGAAAACGTCTGAAACGTCTCTGAAAACAGTATGAGTGACATCATAGAATGGTTTACAGATGAAGACCTGAAGATCTGGATCACATGTTGTTTCAAGAAAAGTTTTTACAAGATGCATCAACTTGAGAAACCCTTTTGTAAAAACACATTGTGTTTTTCTTGTTGAATGCAGAAATGAAGTTTCTGTGAAATCTGTACGTTTCTTATTTGACATTTGTACTTTTCATACTTTTCTATTTCTAACATTTCTACAATACAGATAACACACATATGTTGTCTGGTTTGGTTTAGGCACAAAAACCACTTAGAGTTAGAGTTAAGAAAAGACAGTGTTGTGAAAAGTATCCGAAATCAGACTGAAAAAAGCAGTGAATCATGTAAAAATGTTACTTTGGTAAAAGTGTCAGCCATGTGAATAGTACCTGAAGAAAAGTCTCTGATAATAAATGTGCTTAAGTGCCAAAAGTAATTTTCTAGTACAAGAAGTAAAAGTAAGATTCTACATTTATTTACATGTTTGTATGTACTGCATCCTACAACTGATCACCAGCCTGGCTGATTATCATTTGGATTTTCAGCATTTATTTATTTGATTTGATTTGATTATCAAAAGATTTCTGTTACAAGTCACCCCCTCCCCATTATTTATATCAATAAAACCAAAACTGGCAAAAAACAATCTTAAAAACAGTAGTTCAGATCCTTTATTTGCCTACACTCGACTGTCTATCAGAGGGGAAAAAAAGTGTCACTTGCGTGCATGAATGCACATGTGTGTTCTTGCGTACGAGATACAAACACATTGCGGAACCACTTGTTAAAAACTTTCCTCCATATTTACGGGTGGTCCAAACCTCCACAGGGTCTAATTTCAGGGACTCTGGATATAAATTCTTACAGTAAGAACCATTAAAAAAGTTTCTGGAAAGAAAAATAATAAAAATGAGATCTAAAAATGGGGAGTGCGGAAGGAAACAGGTTGTGGAAGACACCTGAGATGCTGTGAGAGAACTGGGATTATTTTTGTGCGAACAGATGATGCCTCCTGAGGGAGACATCATTTTCTTTGTTAAGGAGGTGGATGGGAAAGCCATAAGCATAATAAATCGAACTGGGAAATGAATGTGCAGATCTGAACAATGCATTAGGATGCACCAGGTCTGAACACCGAGTCGTGGGAAGGGAAAAGGGTTTAAAGACACTGATGCAAATGACTCAGAAAAGCTTGTTCCTGAGAGGAAACGAGTGTTAGCTAAACCATGCAAAAGCAAAAAACCCACCCGCACACACTCGCACAGGCCTTGGCTTGTGGCCTTGGCTGGAATACATGTGAGGAAAGACCATTACAATAGGCTCACACACACACACATTCACACAGACACACACATGGGCCTGCATTACACACAAACCGAAGGGGGCTGGGGAGAGAGAGAACACTCTTGAGAAAACAGAAGTTACTAATTAGGTAAAATTGTCCCACAGCAGTCAGATGTCTGGCTGAATTCTTCCTCGCTCTCTCTCCCCTCGTCCGTCTCCCTCCAGATGTTTGACTTCCTGATGCGTTAACTTTGGTTTTAGTGCTGTTTCATGTTCTGTTGTCACAGCAGGAGATATTGTGGCGGATCATTAGTGAGGATGAATAATGAGCCCAGCTGAAACACCAAAGAGGAAGAAGAAAGGCGCTGCAAAATAACAGGAAGAATACCTTCAACAGGAGACACGAGATACAGCATGTGTTTTAATAGATTTCAAAGGCCTCCATCTGTTTATAGAATATCTTTGAATAGGAAGTCTACAGCAGACCGTAATGACCATGAAATGGATATTGCTCATTATGCAAACTACAACAACTGAGCATTTGCTAAAACCCACCTCCAAATAAAAACTGTCCAATCAGAGCTCAGCAATCATCACTAGACACAGCAGGCCTGTTCAGCTTTGGAGTAGACACATGTTGAGAGGGTGCACATGGCACAGTAAGAACCATTCTCAAGAGTTTGGATGATGGTGCCTCTTTTTTCATAGTCTTACAAAAGCCAAGGTTTAGGAAGTACATTTTTAAAAAGTGCTTCTATAAGCTGTAAACATTAGCATCTTCAGCTAATAGCTTACAACCTACAGAAGTAACCTTGCACTATATGTGAAAATGAGGCAAGTTATAAAGTACTATCTGTTAAAATGCTTCTGGATATATTGTTTGTTTGTTATTCCAGTATGAAAAACATGGTCACTTTTAAACGGGCTCTGTGGAACTTCTGTGTTGTGATGGAAAGCAGTAGCGGACTCTGTTTCCAAACCGACGTTAGCAGCTGTTGCTCTCCGTTTGAGAGAAGCACTCGAGAACGTGTATCCTGTCGCGGAAAACCTGACCTGAGTCCTCCACAAAGAAATCCAGTTGAGTGAAGCTGTATGTTATCTGTGCATCCACAGATGCATTTGTGCAGGATTGAAACTATTTTTTATGCCGTGTGGCTGCGGTCCCATGTACATATCCGGGACAGCCCCCTGCTGAAAATATGGTCCCACATGCATGGTAAAGATGTTAGCATATCAGAGTTTACAGTAACAACAGCAGCTTTACTCACTTTAGCGTCATGGTTTTGGTTTTTGGTTAATTGGTTTGTTTTGTTAGTAATATCGTCTTGTGTCTTGTTGTCACTTTCTACTTCAGGCTGCATTTTGCTGGATGTGGTGGTGCTGCTGCTGCTTGTTGCCTGACCTGCAGCTGTATTCAAACATACAGTACATCCATACTGTTACACCACTGCATTCATCTGTTGTGTCATTCTACTTCATATAAAGTAAGCACTTTACAAATATGCTTTATTTAGTTTGACTAAGACCTGCATTTAATTAGTAACATGCTTTAACTGTAACATTCAGTAATAATAAAAATAACAACACCAACAATACAAATAATAATAACACAGCAGTGTATCAGAGACCACAAGTCATTTTCTGAACATACGTGCTTCAGAGAGTGGTGTAGATGGCAGATTAGAAGGCACTTCTACAGCTGCTGCTGGAGGCTTCTGCAAAAATGTCCTGAGTGCATCTGGACAGTTATAGAGTTAGTTAGATTATAGTTAGATTACAAAAACATGTAGCTGCAGCAGACAGAGAAGGACAAACAACTGCTGCAGCCTACAGACTACAACTTGCACCAGTGGTTCAACATAACACATTATTACCTACTTGTGATTAAGTTTTAGTAAAATAAAAGAGGTTGCACTACAATTAAATGGTTACACATGCCCAACACTATGGGTAATTATTTGTCCATATTGGTCAGTGAATTTCAGCACAATGTCAAACATTCTAGGCAGGAGGAGGAACACTGAACTGTTCCTGTGCTCCTCCCCAGCCTGATTTCCCCCCGAACACCTCATCACATCAGCCTCTTTAGCACTGCTCTGTTCCCAGTGTCTCTCCACCTGCACCTCATCCCCTCGTTACTTTGGTTTGCACTCAATCCTGTGTTGTTCCCTCACTCTTTGTTGTCAGGTAGCATTTCATTTGCAAAACTCATTCTTATTCCAAACGTTCCCTCATAGTCAAATCATCTTGTTAAAGTGGATCAATAAAATAAAAATTCAAACACATCTAATCACTGCGTTGCTTGTCCAAGCAAGGTTTTCTAGCATCCAAACTATTCAAGGGTCATGGTAGAATAAATAGCCTTTATTTAACTCTTCTTTTCATACAACACTTCAATACTGAGGCTAAGTATTAAAGGCAAAGCATTAGCTGCTAAGGATGCTAACTTTTTTCCTGGGACACACACATTTTAGCCTCAATCCTCAATCAATCCATTAAATGTTTATTAAACTTGTTTTGCAGTTTCTCCTTCTACAACGAATAATAAGAGCAAATCTACTAGCTACAACTGTCACTACAGCCCATAAAATATATGTAATACCTATAAAATCCACAGTTGTTGGCTAGAAATGTCAATCCAGATGTCGTTTACTTCTGTGTGAAATGACCTAATGTTGAGGTGAGTCTACCACCGTTATCATTGTAGACTAAAGACAGAGTCACAGGTTTAGTTAACGGTTCATTGAAGTGCATGTGTTTAACACCTTATTTACTATTTGAGGAGAAAAAGATGACACTAAACAATACTCGTAGCTGACAGCTCATGATGAATACGTACACAGGAGTCACCAGTGCCAACGAAGCAGAGTTTAAAGTGAGATTTAAAGCTCTAACATCTTGGCTCTCTTAAAAACTATAACTGGCCCAGGATTTCTGAATCACCGTGGCTGATTCACTTAAACGTGGAGGGAGAGAGTTTGAGTCTGGCAGCACTCGAGTGGATGACATTCTCCTTTGTGCTTTTAATGGGAACCAGAGGGAGGATCGTAAAAGGAAACACACATTTCCTGTAGGACTGGTGTGTGACGTCCATAAGTGTGTGTGATGCTGTCGTAGCCTTAACCGGCAGGAATGTGACATCAGCAGCAGGATCCTGCATGGAGGATATGCTGCGGCCAAGACAAACACACTCATAGACATCACAGCCAGAAAAAGATGTGGCCAGGGGTCAGCGAAACAGTAACAGAGAGGGAAGGATGTCTCCTCCTTTGGCTCCTTTTACATGCCACCCACATGGCCTTGCCTCACATTCCCTTCCACAAAGATTTTAAAGATCACAGAAGTAATGAGTGATTTTTTTCCCTGTAAATATGAGGTAAGAAACATTGCCACGAAGTGAGCAATCTTCAAGGGAACATAATCACTTCAACATTTCCTCTAACAACTGCTCTTTGTAGCTTTTTCTGAGAGACAAACAGTGTAGAAATGGGAGCATCACACACACTTACCCGCACATAAAGGACATACAAACTCGACAGCTAGCTCACAAAACTATCATTTAGTTTTGGCGCTACATTTTTTTTTAAATGAAAGCAGTTGGAAGGAAACACATGTGAATAAGTGAAGAGTGATAAAGGATGAAGGGAACAGGAAGTAACTAATATAAACACAGCTCAACAAAAGGCGAGAGAAAAGGCATCGGCAGGTCGGTTTGGAAAAGGTTTGTCAGGCTCAAACAGATCTGTGTGCTGACTCAAGAAAAGGGAGATGATTTATAATATCAGGTCCAGACTACGAGATATCAGCACGATAACAGTCCGACCGGACAGACATAGGGCACTGATCAATAGAAGGACAGACTGTTCTTCTGTTAACATGGTGAAGTGAAAGAGGAATGATGCTGTTGGAGCTTCAGGGTGTAACTCTCTGACAGTTGTTTTTTATTAGGCCTACACGGTTTGGCGTGACACAGAGTTAACACAAGACAGCAAGTACCATACACACCACTTCGAAGGCCGTTGTTTTGCTTACGTTCCTGTTCCCAGAAGTTCCTGGCACGTTCCCTGTGACATCACGCACATTGTGAAACACGGCAAGCTATGATTGGCCGAGGACCAAGTTTATCATGTCTCTTCGCCAAGTCGCAGCAAGAATCTACAACTCTATAAACACCTGATCTGACACAGACACACAGAGCAGAATGAATAAAAAAAGGGACTATTAAATATACTTTAATATGCTAGATATTTATCATTTCTTTTAAATTAATTTTAAGGTGCAATATGTAATACGTGCTGCAAACAAATGGGGGGCAGCAGATCACCTGAGTGACAGCTAACTGCAGCTGCCGTGAGATAGTTAGCTTAGTTTGCAGTGTTCCTGCGAAAAAGTACAGGCTGGGGCTAGCTGGTTAGCATGCTAACTACAGTAGACATCTGTTCAACACAATACACAGATGTCATTGACATAATGTCAAAACTTTATTCGCATTCCGTTGATAAATTTGGTTTTCTTTTGAGTTTTTTAACTAAAATTCTTACATATTGCACCTTTAAGACAAATCTGGCCAATTTTAGTGTCAGTGGAGCTCAAGATTTCAGAGGTTGTGTCCCAAATGTTTTTTTTGTGGCACAGCTCTTCCGGCCTCGATTTCACAGGCGTGTCCTTCCACAGGAAATCATTTCAGATTTAGGAGTGGGTGGGGGGCCTCACCATGAAATCATGCAACATATCAGGGGAAAGCGTGAATCATAAGTGTAACAAATATAACTTACAGTTAATACTACACTTTAAACAGAAGGTTGATGTGAGACTACAGTGTGAATACTTATCTCTCTCACACACACAGACTTGCCAAGTATTGCAAGGATGAGAAAGGATGAGGAATTTCTTTGGGAACTTTTCATGTCGGTAATTATCCACACATATCACAATTTTAAAATGTAATGTAATATCAACTTACGGTAACAATATGATAACTAATGAACTCCAGCAAACATTTCTTAGATTTGTACTGTCAGTGTCAGCAGCCATATCCAGACATGTTCTGACATGCCACAGCCTCCCTCCCGTACACTGCACCATCCCTTCCCAATGACAAAGTGACCTCATTTAGATAAACAGATTTGGAAAACTGAATTTTAATCTCTCTTCGGTAATAATTGATGACCCGCTCGGCCCTGTTAATCATCATTTTGTGACGGATTTGCAGCCGCGATAACTTGAACAAAATTAAAGAGAGAAGAAAGGAGATGACTTTGCCGAAGTGGCTGAGGAAGCGATCACATCGCTGAGGGGAGTTGGCGTGCTGCCATTCAGGTACAGTAGGTGTACAGGACTGTTGAGGAAATGATTGCTGAAATCGGCGTGCAGCATCTAAACAGCTTACTGTACAGTGTGTTTTCTGCTGTTGAGGGGATTTAGTATGCTGTATTTCCAGGATTTAACCCAGACTTTTATAAGGGATACTCATGATGCTCATGATATTTTTGCTGTTCAAATTTTGCCTGCATTAGGCAAAATACTCTGATATGTTTGAATACCAGATTTTATGGCACTGTTATTTCTTTCTTCTGCTCTTCATACTATCTACTGAGATCCTCTGTTTATTCCGAACAAACTGCAATTGTTGGTGAAAGCATAAAAACGCATTACTTCCTGTGAATCTGTGTTGTTTTGCCCTTAAAAGACCAACCAGATGTTCGACAAACTTAAGAGCTGGAATATGGTTATCATTGCTGGGGCATTACATCATTCTGTAAACAGGAAAAAAGCAAAATGTCACACCAAGTCATGGGGTTATTAATAGTTTAAAACTACATTCAGTAGAAGTGAGCGTGGACACGTGAGTGGAAATTCTTACTCGATTGATCCACGAGCACAGCAGTGTTGCAGAATAGTCAGATGGGACAATAGCACAAGCGTTCAGACAATGGTGCAGGTTACTGTATAAACAAACTTCCAGGTCAACCAAGGCGTCACATTTTCCAAACCCATGTCCTGGTTCAACTCTGACCTACTCTACTTGCCATAATTGTGCACACATGGTTTTCCTGTGTGCAATTGTTACAAATATTTTGAGTGCATTCGCTTCCAGTTTTATGAAGTAGTAAAATATCATGACTTGTTGGCTTGTTTACAACCCATATGATCATCTGACATTTTGTTGCAGTGATGTTGTCAACGGCCCAGATCTCAGTAATCCTTGAGGTGAGTACATAACCAACCAACCAGCCACAAAAGCATGACCCAAGTTTATTAGAGAAGTCACAGGACCAATGCTTTAATATCCACCACACTGACGTTTTTCTGTTTGATTGTGGGAGAGCTCCTGCACTGAAAATATCTTCCTGCACGCACGGCAAAGATGTATTAGCCAAACTCATTAATTATTTTTCCTCCAGTAAAAGTGAATACAGCTACAAAAGTACGACCCAAGATCACTGGAGGAATCACAGGGAACTCTGCTTGAATATTAACCACATTATCGTTTTTTGATATTGGGCATCTTTGGACCACATACTGAGGGACTGCAGCCCTGAAGACCAGCAGTGCAGAGTTAAAAAGGAAATAATGAGGCAATCGTGTGAATATATTCAGCGAGCTTCCCGTCCTCTGTTTGTACCGTACCTGCCAGTGGGATAAAAGTTCACTTCTGTCTGTAAAAGTGAAACATTCCAGCATCTCTCTCCCTCTCTCTTTTTACCGTAGGCACAAATCTCTTTCTGTATCTGCTCGAGTGTCTGCTTGCGTATCTTCCATCATCACACCAGCAAGCGTAACCTCAGCGTAATTCATAACTGATAATGACATTTCGTTCCTGTAAGCTAATTCGTGTGAGCATATGGCTAAATTCAAAACAGATTTCCCCGATTTTGTTATTACAACGTATGTGATTATGTTACAATTCAATCATAGAATGGTTTCATACTGGATTTGCAGTTCAGAGAGGCGTACACATGTGGAGTGCAATACAGTATGAAATTCAGAAGGAATTTGACAGTAGATTCTCATTTCCACCTCTGAGGTAACCAGCTGAGTGAAGCGAGCGTATCTCGCTGCAATTAAAGATGTGTACTCAGCACGTTTTGGCCTCAGAGTCACAGCAAAGCAGCCTTGTGATCTCTTGCTGCTGCCCCAGTTTCCAGCGAGGAGGGAAGTTTGATGACATTTCATTCTCTCTCCATCTCTCTCTCCGTCTCCGGGGCCTCACAGAGAAGCTGCCAAGTGAGTCCTGTCTATCTGTAGGCCGTTTTTCTTTTGTATACACACAAACACACTAGCGCAACACAAAACAGCCCTCTAACAAGGCTGTATTGGCTCGCATCGCCTCCCTGACTTTGTTCACGGTTGAAAAGAACACTCCTGCATCATAACAGCAGCTGAGAGGGTGGCGGGGAGCCAGGCTGTGTGTGTGTGTGTGTTTGTGTGATTTTTATGTGTGCATTTGCCAAAAAAACGTTGCATTTGCTGGTTACTGATACATATATGAGTCCATTTTTGTTGTGTGTGTGAAATCACCTATCTCCATATCCATATATTGATATTCCATGTTTTATGTGTTTGTTTTCGCATATTTCAGCCTTCACACTCCCACAGAATTCTGCCTGCCAATAAAACCAGTGATAGAAAGCTGTACTGAACCTTCATTTTAGCACATACAGAGCAGCGTTTCAAGATTTTTAACAGTTTTCTTCCCATCACAGCTGAGTCAATAGTATGGTTGAATATTCACTCATCCTCTGTCTGCACGTCATGGTATCCATAGCTATGAAAACTATTATTGAGAACGTAAAGGAAAGACTGTGTCCCCTTTCTTCAACAGATAATATAACTAGTTTGACGGGTCTAAACACAGGCAAATCTGTTACTGACGTCATACTTTACGTCTATTGTCTCTTTATCTAAAGCTGGAGTCACTCAGCTGAAACTGTATGCAGTGACTGATAACAAAACAGTCTTTATCTGGATCTTCTACTTTCTCTCTCCACTTTTCAATAAAAATAGCAGATATATATGTAATATATATAAAACATTATAGCTAGGCTGTTTTTACCCATTTGATCACATAATCTATTGTCTACTGTATGTATCTACTAATTCATTCAATTAGCTAAAAACAATGATTTATTTCATAATTACTTTATGATTACATTAGAATGTCTCTATGGCAACGGCGGTGCATACAGAGGCAGCAGCCAGCAGCTCCTTCAAATGTCACCACACTCGTATTTTTCACTGTTATTCTTACCTATGACAGAAATACTTTCATCAGCACTGGAGAAGAAAGAGGGTTTTGGGAGCAGCGGATTTTGAGATGATCACTGACCATCCAACTTGACCAGCTGGACTGCCCTCGGGAGGAGGAGGGGGGAGGAGATCCAGGATGAGAGTATTGCTAATCCAACGTGGATTTGAGGCTGCTAATGGCTAATGTCACTGGAACACAAAATGGACAAATAGGACTCGGGCTGGCCAAACAACGAGACAGGGATGTTGTGTCCGCATCTCTACAGAGACCTGTCTCCACCACAGATCACAGGATGATGTCAGATGGACTCTGTGTTTACGTCATTGATGCTTGGCGCTCAAACGCAGATAAGTGGATGGACAGTGTTTCCCAGATGACGAGCTTTGATTACAAATATGTGATATTACGATCACCATCTTGTAAAAAATGCACTACATCTTTCTGTATATATACACATATAAATAACTATAGGCCTATATTCCATTTTCGTGTAGCATGAAGGAGTTACAAACTTCCATTTTGTTATGCAATCCTATATTGTATAATAACTAATAAATCACCTTGAACCTTAAAATAAAAGTTATGATAATGTTTTGACCTTGTGTACCAGGTTCCCCTACGTAAAAATAATGTATGTCCATAATGAGGAATGTATATCACATTATATTATAACTGTATTGTATTTTTGCAAGAAAAGACTTTGACATGTTGGTTTCCTGTAACACTGTTTACTAAATGAAATCACACTAGGCTGTACTGACAGCCGCAAGCTGTACTTCATCCTACATGACAGGTTATTTAGTTTTTGTCATGTCTTTACCAAAACTGTCATGAGTGATTCATATGCCCTAGATAGCATACACTGTTTAGTTAATGAAGTTATTCTTGTGAGTGTGAAATTCATTCCAAGGTGTTATTGCTCAGGGCTACAGACCAACAACAAGGTTCAGAAGCTTCTCTTTGTAAAGAACAGCTAGTGTCAAGCCGTATAGCTGGTTTAGGACTCAATTGTGTCGCATGAAATCTAATTACACTGGCTGACAATGGTTGCCTAGACCACGAATGAGGTTCCTGCATGTTTTTTTCTCATATTTTTCAGAGAAGAAAAAGGCAAATTGATTTAGGATAACCCTCACCAAGAGGAGGGCATAGAAGATGCATAGAAGCGTCCTTGCACGCCAAGTCGCTGCATTTTTACAGTGACAAAATTTGACAATCATAGTACACATTCATTAGGTTACATGTAATGAGGTCCCAACAAACCTGGTACACAATTGGGATGTGAATACATTTTAATTTTTGCAGTTTCAAAACAATAGTGTTGTCCTGCCAGTCCTCTCAAACATATGTATTCTTTGTGGGGGGTTGCTTTGGGCATTGTTGCCTGCTACAGTAATGTGATAAACCATAGATTTTCAGTAATGTTGTGCTTTCAACCACACAATATGCTTGAGAACAAGAGGAAAAACAGGCCCAAGAGCCACACTGGCACCTGAGTCAGCCTCAGACTGAACAATCATAGACCAATTACACAACTTTATCAGGCAAACCAAGGCTACCCTTTAGAGTTGGCGCCATCACTTTTTTGTCCATTCTTTTGTAGACTTAATATACAATGTTTAATAGATCTAGTATGCTTCCTTTCCTTGCAGTGTCAACCTACTTGCCATGGCATCCACAGGAGTAGAAACAAAACAAAAAAAAAAAAAAAATGGGTATAATTTTTTGCCAAGGAAAACCAGAGGTTGGTCATGTCAGTCTTCTAAAAACAGATGAATGTCATCTGCATAATGTTCACCCCTATTATTTTTAACTTGGCTGTATAGTTTAAGTCATCGCCAGACTATTTACAATAGATGTGAATGACACAACTGAGGTTTAGCTTGTTTAAAAAAATAAATAAAAAATGGGGCACACCAGTGTTGGTAGAGTCTGTGCCATGACAGAGGCTGTGTCTTCGCTGCAGCGGCCCAGAGCTCAAATCCAACCTGTGGCCCAGTGCTGCATGTCACCCAGCCCCCTTTCTCACCCAGTGTCCTGTCACTCTTGAGCTACACCAATAAGGCATGAAAAGGCCAAAGAATAAATTAACAAATAGTAAAAATTGTGCACCAAATACTATAAAACACACACACACAAATGGCAAATGAAGTTCATTTTCAATAAACTTTATTTTTGTCCCATTTTTCCCCCAAATATGTTACATTACAAAAGGTGATCGGAATTGAACATTTCCTTGTGTCAAGACCGTAACATTTACAACAACAATAAATAAAAACATGTATAAATAAAAAATAAATAAACAGGACATTATGTGCCAAAAAATAAAGATTCTTCTCAATTGGCAGATGGCTTTCACAATGTTGGGTTTTTTGAAAACACGTAATACTTGCATTCCAGGTCACAGTTTTTAGGATACAACTCTGGGTTGAGAAAGCAATGTAAACCGATAAAGGATTACAGTACAGTACAACAGAGTACAATGTTTTTTTTCCATAGATATTACTGGGATATATATTTATGATACCAGTTGTTCTAAAAGCTTATACCAGGTAGTGAGAGTGTAGTGCTATTGGACTTACTTTTAAACTTCGCTCAAAGTACAAAAGTAAATCCCACCTGTAAAACCCATCACGAATCTTGTTTGTATCCAGCTTGACATTCACAAAAGGTTGTTATTGCACTATACAGACATCCCTCAGAAAGGCACTTTTATCCCCCCCCTCCCTACCCTCATCTTCTAACCAACAGTTTTGTTTAACCAGCACATATTTGGCACACACAAACATTCACCTACTGTATGTGAATTTAAAACTGAATCATTTTAAAAACCAACAACAAAAAAAAAGCCTTTTGGTATTTAATTAAAAACAAATAAAATAGAACAAGTGGTGGTAAAAAGGTTTTGCGTTCCAGATGAATTTATAAAATAAAAAATAAAAAAGTGCAAAATTGTGTTGCTCCCATAGCCCCTTTAATATGCTGTGTACCACGCCTGTGAACTTTGTTTCTAATAACTAACAAAAAAAAGACAAAAGTGATGTTGGAGCAGAAGCAGCGTTGACTTTCTCTGAACCTCAGCATCACCATCGTCAAATAAGGCCAGGAATGTTATTTGTGCATGTGAGGTCAAGATCGTAGTGTGATCCTATAGCTGGCTCAATTCTTCCAAAACAAAAAAAAAAAAAGGAGGGAAAGAAATGAATGTGTGCACCATAGTCCAAAGAGGCCAGAAACCAACCGAGGGTAGGAGGTTCTCTCTCTCTAAAATCAAACCACAGGTCTTCCCAAAGCACCTCTGCTGTCAGATCACAGATCCAGTGCAAGTCAACGCCATAAATTACTTTGCTGCTAAAATACTTTTGGAAAACGGAGCCTAAAAGCATTCCAGCTGCAAGTTCACCTTTGTTCCGTTGCAAGCAAATAGGACGATTTTAGTGTTTAGATACCTTTGAGAAACCATGCCTTTGCTATCGGCTGTCAGTGGAGCCTGAAGGGTTGGTTGGAGGCTTTAAAAGATCCAGTCAAGAAGTGGTGGTTTTGAATGAGTGAGGGGATGTGATTGGGAGTTTGGGTGTTCATTCAGGCATCTGCCTGTGAGGATCCATCACTTCAAGCCAGGTAGGAGTCTATTACTTTAGGTATCAATACCTTCCAGGTGGATACCTTTGAGGCATAAGCTGGACAGGCACAAACCCTTGAGGCAGATGCTGCGTTGGGCAACTTCCTGACTGCTTGATATTCATCAAGGTCAATCAAACTAGGAATCCGCTGCCAAAGCACCAGTCCAGACAGGAAAATTTGCTCAGCTCTTCTGAGCAGCCTTCCATCTGGCAACTGAACAGGTGTCGGCTCCTCCAGGCACGGCCTTGAGAAATTGTATCAACCAGTCAGGCTGCCTAAAGAAAAAAAAAGAGGTTAACCAGTCAGGTAGCCTCGAAGGCATCTGCCGATCAGGCAGCCTGGGAGGCACAGAGCTGTGCTCTCAGGCATCAGTGTGGTGTTGGAGCAGCTGGACCACATATCGCAGTCGGTGGCTCAGCTCTGCGGTGCAGCCCATCTCAATCAGCATGCTGAGGAGGTAAGTGCATGAGACGCGTTCCCGGCTGATGTAGGTGAGCAGGTAGGAGTCGTCAGATGACTTGCACAGGATGATCTTGGTGTGGTCTGTGTAGAAGTTCACCTGGAGAGGGTTGAAAACAAAACGATGTAAGAAAAGAGCCATAATCTGATACAAGTGTTACCAAAATGGTTATTCAATTTCAGACTCACAAGAGGGTCCGTAGCAGAACAACAACAACAACAAAAAAAAAAGAATTCACTAACCTGTAGAGTGCCGTTGTTGAAGAGCATGACGAGTGCGTGGTCAGTCTTCACCCACTGTAGCAGCAGAGGAGGAGGACCCGAGACCTGCTCCTCACACATCAGATCTCCACCCTGAGGAGGAGAGGACAGAACATTTTGTTAAATCATTCTGCAGTTGCTATGCAACTTCTGCAAAAATCTACCAAAATGTTAGTTTAAGGGCTTTGTCTTCTCTCAATCTATCCCTTAAATTTAGTATGAAATTCAATGCATACAGTTGTTTAAGCTTGATTAATCAGAATAATAAAACTAGAATGGCTTCTAGCTAATAATGAACTGCTTTGCTCGTACCTCCATAAGGTTCTGCTCCATGTAGTTGGCCATGAGCTCTACAATTTGTTTCCGACTGCGAAGCTGCTCAGGTAGAGAGTTGGTAGGGAAAGTGAAGTGTTTGTTGTTGGTCAAGCAGTAGTGGACTGTCCTGTTTGGAGGGAAAGAAACAGTTTATAAGTTACAATACAATAAGTGAATCATGATCAGAGATTCTGACGTGGCTAGCTTGTGGAAATTGACGATCACTCATTGGACCAATACAGTTACTCAGCCGAGTCTTGTCTTAAGTAATCACACAGGTCTAAGCAAAGCAAATGTTTACTCAACACCTTGAGTAAATACTGTAGCTCTGACTGTACTTACTTGCGTTGGTTACAAAGGCTGAGATGTGTTCCCTCGTTGAAGAGCACGCCGATGCTTTGGTTCGAGAGCTGGTAGCCGAAACCATATTTGTTTGAGTAGTCGACCCATTTAGTCACCCACAGGAAGGACTGAGGCCTGGACAAACAGGGCGGGTTCCTGGTGGCTAGAGAGATAAAAGATAAAAAAAATGATAAGGATATGGAACATACAAAAAATGTTTAGCTTTCCAATAATATGTCAGAGTTTCATGAAAAAGACTAAGCTATAAGCTTATAAAAAAGGTGCTCTAGGCTACATGAGTCAGCAGATATTCACAGGATGTAAAGGGATGACTGAAGCAAAGGAAAGATCCAGTTGATTAAACTTAAATTACTCTGCATCATTCCTGATTTAAGAGGTGGTTCACGTTGGAAGAAGCAGCACTTTTTTGGCACACCGATGGTGCTTGGATTTAGAGATGTGACTCTGCATTTCCATTTATTGTAAGGAGGTTATACACATTGATCTGACTTGGCAAACATTATTTTTATTATTATTATTATGCTGCTGGCCAAGCGTGCATTGCAGTTTCATAGTCCTGTCTAATTTGCGCTCCCCTACCTGCAGGCATGGTTGCCAGGCAGCCGTTGAGCACTTTCACGGCTGATTCAGCAACAGCTGCGGGGGTCAGGGCGTCCTCGCATGCTGGAGAGGAGACAAGAATGAAGTTAAAACACTGTTCACGAAAGACAAGGACGTAAAAAATGAAATGTGTCTACTCAGAGGGGCCCTACGTTCAGTGCTGCTGGCCATGGTGCCCTTGAAGGAGCGGGAGATGGACTTCCTGGATTCCTCCTCGGGAGGAGTCTGTTCCAGAGGCACGGAGTTGACGAGCTGACCGGTGGGAGAGGGCACCTGAGGAGAAACAACAGATAAGAGTTAAGACGGCAAAGGTGAAAGTAAAACAAAACCCCAGATTTAAGAGGAAATGCATGAGACATTCTCTGTGAACGGGTTCTATTAATGTTTGCTCAGCTAGCAATGTTTGTTCTTTGAGTCTGCTAGGGCTGTTTTTAATCTTCTGCACCCTACTGACACTGCCCTGGGTTAAAACTACTTTTAGTACCACAGTTTCCTTATGCATGCTTTGCAAGCATGCTGCACATTTGATGTGTAGTTTTTATACTGCCATGTGACCACACTAGCGTTCTTGGTAATCTGGTGGTAATCCGTTTGTCATGTTTTTTTGAAAACTAAATAAGTAAACCAGGTACTTTTGACAACTAGAAAAAAAAAAAAAAAAAAAAAAAAAAAAGTTGAAATCCAGGTCAAGCTTCTTGACTACAACCGGTTTTCTCTGGCTCATTATGAAGCTGACAAAAAGAAAAATTCCCACAAAGAGCAACCAATGTCGTTCTCATGAAGCTCTATAAATAGCAACTAGACCAGTCTGATTAGGGTTTGGCCAACTATGCTTCCTGCAGTTGTGGCATTTAGTCACAGGTCTGATCAAGAAGATTTAAAAAAAAAAAAAAAAAGACAACATAATCAAGAGACGGTCTGTAGCCACATTAAAATTACGCAGTAGAGAGAGAAACGGTCGGTGAGTCTGCAGTGACAGCTTCCTGAGATACTGAGCCCTCAGTCCAACGCACTTCAGTTTCTCACTAAATATAAACAGCTGCAACATCTTTCCTCAGAATCTCACTCGTCTGTTGACGGGCTGAAGGACTTCTGGGCTGACACAGAATCACACTGCAGTCTCAGTGAAATAAAGCTCAATAGACCGGAAAAAACACATTTCCAAATCCCTTTAAGAAGAAGGAGGACGACTGCTTTGTATAATTAAAAGCACAATCCATTGTTCGAATAATATAGCTGCCCCATATTCAGTCAGTCTAACGTGGTCTTCAAAGCTGGTACTTGCAATGCTATTTGTAAGAAAAACTCATAATTATAGACATTTAGTCACCCAATTTCCGCTGCAGTGCCATTTATAAGATCATTTAACTGTTTAAATGAACACACGAGTCATAACTGATGCTGTCTGCCATTCAAATATATCTTCTGTACTATTTGTGGAACTTTATTACCTTATTAGTGGCTGGAATTACCCTGTTTTGTTTCAAGTAATCAAGGCCAACGATTTTTTTTCCTCGCAAAAGTAGGCCACGAACACACACACACACACACACAAAACAAAAAAAAAAAAAAAAGATGACACGTACCTCATTGGGTCCCACTGTCTTGTAGCTGATTTGTCGGTTGATGGAACATTTAACGATGCCTGACACCAGCTTGGAAATGTCTTTGTCATCCTTTTCCTCGCAGGGAATCTTCTCCACTGTGAATAAAAACCAAGATTCTCACATTGTAGTCACAACAAATAAGCCTTTATATGCCTACAGTAGAACTTGGAAATGCTTCAGGGAAAACTAGAATCTGGTTCTACTTTAAACATTATTAACAGTCAGTTCTCATGAGACAAAACCAGATTAACAAGATGGCAGGTGCCGCATAATTACATCCAATATGTAACTAACATAAGCTGTTCTTCTGTGCTGGTCACTTGGCTGTCGAGCAGCTCCTTACCCTTTGGTTTCTTTTTGCCAAAGAGGGTCTTGGCCATTTTAGTGAAGAATTTCTTGGCAGGGCTGGGGGGGTGGAGCTCTGGCACCGCCACACAGCTGCTCGGGGGAAGCTTATCGGGGGTGAAACCCTGGAGAGAGAAAGGAGACAAGAGGGTGAGGAAGACTGAAGAGGGAGGGAGGCTGCACGCTGGATCATTGTGAGTGAAGAGGATGATGTGTTCACGAATGAATAAAGGACATCAAATCATCATTGCTTTAAATTTGTGCGACTCTTTCGTACTTTGGTGAAGAATTCGTGGTTGAGGATCTGATCCAGTGAGAGTCTGTCGCTGGGGTTTTTCTGCAGGATGCCTGAGATGAGTTTCTGTGCCGCCGGGGAAATCGAGGATGGCAAGTTGTACCGAACTTCCTTTATACACTTGTAGGTCTCCTTCAGGTCGAGAGTCTCAAAAGGAGGGTTGCCGCACATCAGTGTGTACCTGAATGGGATGAACCAAAGACAACCGTTGGTCAACTCCACAAAGTGATGACTCACATTAAAAGCAACAATCTGAGCTGTCCGAGATAAAATGAAACTAGGTAGGTAGGTAAAACCCAAAACCCGTACATCCAGATTCCACAAATGTTATTGTACACATGACTGAAATTAGGACTTACATGACGCATCCGAGGGACCAGACGTCAGACTCCGTGCCGTGGCCCTGTCTGTTGAGCACCTCAGGAGCCAAGTAGTTGGGAGTCCCACAGATTGTTCTAAAAAACAAAAAACAAACAGGATGGATTTAACATCTCAAGCGACTCAAATTACTTTCTGTTCTGTTGGTGCATCATGCAAACGAGGAAGTGGTGGGTGGAGCATTTTTTTTCCTGCTACACTCATTCTTCTGGTATTCCACAGGAAGGTGTCAGACAGGTACTGAAACTGTACTGTGAGCGTTACATTCAACTGCCACTTGAAACCGGTTTGGTTTAGTTAGGTACTTAGTGAGGGAAAGTGGTGGGAGGAAGTGTGTGATTAGTAACTGACGTAATGGTTTTAGGCTCATGTGTGTTATGAAAATGGCTTAGACTGTAATGTTCAGACTCCGGGGGGTTATGTTTATGTAAAAGCGATCTGGATGTCTTTTTAACTTAAAAAAAAAAAAAAAATGAGTTGAGTGAGGCCATTTAATACATTTTTGACTATTTTCAACATTCAACTATCAGTCCTGCTTTAATCTGAGAGCTTCTGGCTTCCTCAATTAGAAAAATACACACAAAAAGTATTAAAACAATGCTCACTTTTTCCTCTGCTCCACTGTCTCCAGCTTGGCAGCGAGGCCGAAGTCTCCCAGCCGCAGCTCCATGTTCTCGTTGACAAAGAAGTTGCCTGAAAGAGACAAAAACATTCGTCCCGTCAGCATTCCACACATGACATTTGCCTGCAGATTCCTGGGATGCCAGCGTGTGCGTGAACGCCACATTCCAGCCGTATATGCTTGCGTACCTAGTTTGAGATCTCTGTGCAGGATGCCTCTGCTGTGGAGGTACTTGAGGCCAGAGATGATGTGTTTGAGGTAATAACGCACTTCTGGCTCCGTGAGCGTGTGTCTCGCCTTCCAAATGTGTGCCAGCGACTGCAGAGACAGAGCAATGAGTTAAGAGTCAACCCCACATCCGTCACTGGGATTGTGCAACACTGCTGCACACACTCGCACCGCAGTAGCATACAAGATTAGATGGTGCTGTGATTCAGGTGGCTGTCTGGGACTTTACATCGATGATTATTTAGGCTGTTGGGTTTGCATTCTCAAATTTATATTGTTTGGAGTCGATTATGAAGCTGTGCAGATTTCTCACCTTCCGACTGCAGAGCTCAAGGAATATGTAGATGTTTTCTTGGTCTTCAAAATGATGTGAGAATTTCACCACATGCTTGTGCGACAGGGTTTTGTGGAGCTCGATCTCATTTGTGATCTGTATGGGGGGAAAAAATTGACAATCAATTTGTGTCTTCAAACACAATCCAGGTATTGGATCGAGGTTGCGCTCGGGCCTCTGTGCAAGACATAAACAAGCTCGACTGCGTACCTTGTCCCTCTGGTGGGGTTTGGACACCCGGCTCTGTGGAATCACCTTCACGGCATACATTTTGTTGTTGGAGAGGTCTGTCATCTCGTAGCATCGAGCGAAGCCACCCTTGGGGGGGACAAACAGGATGATCAGTTAAGAAAAGCAGCAGGTTGAAAACCTGCAATGACCACAGTCTGCTTCAAAAGGCACATCTTTGATCTGAGGATCAATAGCTGTACAGCATTTCCAACAATCACTGAGCCAATGCCAATTCTTAAAGCGGGGAGGCAAAGGAAATCATTAAAAGAGGACATGAAACACCCTGGATTACACACAAGGGTTAAATCTACCCTGCTGCATCATTTCATAATCAATTGACCAGCCTCTTTTGTCTCCTTGGATGCTCCCATATGCTTCCAAAACCTACAATCGACCCCTAATGTGATGTTTACAGCTGCTTATTCGTGCATATTCACTGGATGCAATCAAGGCTACGCAGGCTTGAGGACATTAGGGATGAGGCAGACCGAGCTGCTGCATTCATTAACCGTGAAATTGACGGAGACGTTTCCAGCTCTGCGGCAGGCAGCGGAGGAAAAGAAGAAGAAAAAAAAAAGAAGCGAGAGAGAGAGAGCGAGAGACTTGGCTGGCTGCCCGACGCAGCGTATCGATGACGAGCAACATGTTGATACAGTCGCTCCATTCATACATGTGTCGAAAATCATGAGAGCCGAGGTATGGTGCGGGAGAGGGGTCATGGCAGAGGGAGGAAGATGTAATGTCCTGATGATTTGGCCTTTAAAACGAGATGAGTCTTTTAAAAAAAAGACTCCTGGGCTTTCATAAAGTGATGCCAATCATCTGTGCGCACAGGGAGCCGGGCACACCTTGCGCCTGATTCATTCAGCAGTGACGCGCACACGGGGAGGGGGGGAGACTGGCCACCACGAGGTCATTCAGTACTCCCGCATTACTAACACACCTGGACAGCAGCTGATAATTCATTTTAATCACGGGCAGCTTCCGTGTCAAGTCTTTAATCTTAGTCTTTAATACAAAAAACCCCTGCGCCTGAGCAAGAACCCCGTGGAGAGGCGAGACACGTAACATGAAATCTTCATACCTTTCCCAAAAGCTTTCCTTTACTGTAGGACTTGCCCGTCTTGGAGTCTGTCACCACCTGCGCCAGCTCTGGTTTGGTTTGTTCGGGTTTGTTCCTGCCGGTTTTCACCGGGGCTGAGGACTGTTGGGGTCCGCGCTCCGGAGCAGGCTTAAATAAATCCGCATTCATGGCGTGGCACGAAATGCGCTGCGCCGCGGTGAAACAACCGGTATCCATTGAGCACAGCGGTGTGAACGATCAGTCCGTGAAGAGTTATATATATCCCTTTTCGCTTGTGTGTGTGTGTTCAGTAGTCTGTCTGCTGCGTACTGATGCGTCCACCTCGTCCGACTGTATCCATCTGGCGTGTCTGGGCACGGCTCTCCAAGACTTTATAGGCGGGCGGGTGACGTCACGGAGCAAGGGGGCGGGGGGGAGGTGGCGCACTGGTGGAGAAAGTCCAGACGATTTGCTCAGAGACAGTCTCAATCAAAACAATCATGAAAAAACATGAATGAAAGTGCTCATGAAATAAAGAACCGGTGGAGCTCACGTTGATGAAGCTCATGTGGAGGAGAGAGGAGGAGAGGAGGAGAGGAGAGGAGAAGAGAGGAGAGGAGAGAAGGTTTTTTTTTAGTTTATCTTCATTTTAAGTTTTTTTTTTTACTTTTAACTTTTTGAAAAACTTTTTGAAACGTTTTCTTTTACTTGTACCTCCTATATTAAAGGGGCAATATGTACAAATGTTAGTTAAAAACATTAAAAATTAAAATTATCAACATTTTTTTTTAAACAGCTGTATTGACATCTGTCCATCTATATGAAACACTACAAAAAATAAATTAAAAAAAGTGAAGAAACAGCAGATTTGAAGTTATGATGTCTGTGTCTTGTGTTGTGGAGAAATCTAATGCAGTTAGCATGCTAACCAGCTAGCCCCGGCACCCCCCAGGTCCTCGAGCTGCCAGTCCGAACCACAAGCTGCACTGCGAGCTGAGCTCACTGGCTAAAGGAAGCTACAGTTAACAGCAGTTAGCGTGAGTTTCATTCAGTGCCTAAAAAATGATTTCATGTTGATTCATGGGGACATAAAACATCATACTTTACATGTGTGGTAAATATGTTTTCTTGACTAATTGAGGGATCTGCATATGTAAACAAATCCCTCCAATGAAAAACTGCATAGTGCACCTTTAATGTGTCACCTCCTCCAACAAATGAGATATGCAGCCACGTTGCTGTGGCTCATTCAACACTCCCCAGGACCAGTAATGATTTACAGTTTACCACCTTCAGTCATTCATCTCTTAAAGGCTACAATGTAAACACGTGTTGCAAATAAATGAACCTATCAACTGAACAGATCTAACATGTCATCTGCACAACATATTCAGAGCAGTAATGCAGCCTGATCATCGTGGGTATATCACAGCGGGTTATATAATTTGACTCCTCTCTGTTTACAAAACAATTATATGACTCATAAATTATTTCATTGAGCTTTATAATTAATTTATCAAAGCTGCAGAGACAGCAGTGAGCTTGTTATTCTACCAGAAACCTTCAGACACTCTTCAAAATAAAAGCTCAGTGCAATAAAAATCTAGAGTTAGAGTTCCCCCTTGTGTGTGTGTGATTCAAGGTGTGATCCCCAGAGTAACCCAGGTGAACTGCTGATCTGAGCTGCCACCTGGTGGACACAACGAGCAGCTCGGAGGCTCTCGCTCTGCAGGACTTAAATGATTTAAAACTCCATTAATTCACTAGCCTAGTTTTCTATAGTCTTTATTATTCACAAGCCTGCTGCCACAGGCTGGAACAGGGCGACTCAGTTACAAATAAAATTGGGCGAGATTTTAAAATCAGGAAACGTAGATGGGCCGGACATTTTCAGCAGCCTTGGATCAAAGCTTTTTTTTCTTTTAGCATTTAGTAATGACAAAATTTTAAACAAATGCAAATGAATGTTGAATGAAATAGCAAAACATTAGTATATGGTGACTTACGTGTACATTACTTCTTTATATGCTGAGATGGGGCCACGAACCATCAGAAACTGTGCTGCACACAGTAACCTAGGTAACCAGTATCCATATTTTTTGTCAAATACTACCTGAACATCTTGCTCATATAACCATGTATCGTAATGTTTGGGTAAACATTTATATTGATTATTACAGCAGTGATCTTTTTATAGGCCGTGCTGGGTTAAAATTAAGTTTAGGTAGTCACTGCCTTGAAAATACAACACCAACATTTCTGTGACTACTCTAAAAGCCATATATGTGTAGTTAGTGGTGCCAGCCAAGTCATAAAGATAAATGGTTACAACACTAAATAAAAATACATTCTGACGTCTAAATCACAGACGAGACGCAAAGAAGAGTGAGTCTGAAGATCTGTATTTGTGAGAACTTCATGAACAACCTGAGGGCGAGCAACAAGACACGTCAGATGAAGACGACAACCAAAGTAAAAATAATCAACGTAATTAAAACAAATGTTGGAGGGACAATCACAAGTGTTGAATAGTGCAGCTGTATATAAAGATTATAGTCGGATGCCGTCACATTAAGGAATGACAAAGAATGTGTTTCAGAGATTTGCACTATGCAACAGGAACGGGTAAAATACAGACCCATGCAGTAACAAACAATATTACACTGGGTCGATGCATTAGTTGTGCTGACTTTGCAGCTATATCTACTTTTGGAATGAAACAAAAGAGGCAGATACGAGGACTTGAAAAGATGTCAGAAGATGCTGATAATTACCATTAGGCCTGTCACGATGATTGCGTTACCGAGTTATCGACGTTACTTATTTCTTGTTTTTAAACAATTCCAATGTCTAAACATTAAGAATTAAAAGTTTACTGCTCTGTGAAAGGGTGTGCCTTCATTATTATACAATAATATTATCATGTTATCTATTGCATTAAATGACAACATTTCTTGCAATCAATTTTTCTGACAATAAATCATCCAACAAAAAGTAGTTACTGTGGCAGGCCTAATATCCATCAAAGGATTATGAGCATGACTTTGGCAAATGTACACTTGAAAACATCTTAAATATCAGCTCAGTTTGGCTGCACAGAACAATATTAAGATGCGACTGTACAGAACAAGTCTCTTATATTTCATTCACCCTGGTCCAAAATTATTCTATGAACTACTGACAGACATTTATCTCAAGAAAAACAACTGCACTGTGGTCCTTTAACCCATTAAATCTAGGTTTTCAAGACAAAATAAAAGTGGCAAAAAAGTTTTTTTTTTGCCGTGTTAAGGTTGCCATCTGCTGGACAGCACACTTATGTTTGAGCAGGCATTTTTTCTGTGCAATTTATTGAGAGGTTTATGTATTATGTCTCTCAGAATACCAGGGCCAGAATGAGGGGCTTAGACATTAATCCCTACATCTTATTTATGATGATTTATATATATATTGGTAGTTTCAACCCACAACATTTAATATTCAAGTCATGTCAGCTGCGTCCTGCTGTTGAAGAGCAGTGAGTGCATTTCAGAAGTCCATCATGCCGTCTCCTCGGATTTTCTTCTCTTGGGACTCTGACCAGGCTTTGTTGATGGTTCTCTTCATCTCGTCGTCTCCGTCTGAGTAAATCTTCTTCAGCATGTTCATCAGGCCGTCGCCGGGGTCTGCATTGTCATCGGCAGCGGGTTTTCTGTTGAGGGACAAAATGACAACAGTTCGTACATCATCAGAATAGTCTCATTCTCGTCCTGTATGCATACACCCAAGGTTGCAGCATATACAGTGACACCTGGCATACAGATGTGGTACTGCGCTTCAAACACCAGTCTGACATTAGCAGGAGAATGCACATTGGGAGTGAGTGGCCAGATGAGAGATTTTTTTTAACAAAGCTGCTCACAACATTGTTTATTAGCTAATTAAAACACATTGGTATCATTAGTAGTAGTAGTAGTCATATGCATCATATGAACTGTACAATTATTTGAAGGATGCAGTGGTCTTCTGTCACCTGTCGACAATTACTGCTTTGTTCAAATTACTTGCACTAAAATGTATCAATATTTCTTTGAACTTACTCTTTCTCTTTAGACAGCTTTTCCACCTTTGTCAGGCACTCCCACTTCTTTGCCGCCTGCTTCTTGCACATGACCAAGACCATGTCTGTTTTGATCTGTTGAAGGGAGAAAAAATGGTTACAGGCCTTTTCGAAAAGCCAACAAGACTCTGCTGCTTTGTTTTCCAACAGATATAACCCTTTTTGAAACCAAGGGTAAAATGCATGTCAACACTGAGCCTGCAATGCAGCAGTTGGAAAGAAAAAGGACTACTTGATTTCTTTGATGCTGCTGGATCTTCAAAAAACATTTAGGAATTGTTGAACAGAACATAAGTCATAAAGTAGGGTCGGATACCATTTCAATACCGATACTGAATGGTACCAAACTAATTCTTTAATAACACTAATTCTTTAACAGATGAAAAGGCTTTATTCACCTTTTTATAACTCTCCTTTTCATCGATGGGGTACAACAGGTTGAGGACTGTCATCTGATGGTTTTTCCCACCTAGATCCTTTACTAACACAGAGAAGGACCTACAAAAGACAAAAGAAAGAATGAGCAAATACAAGTGTATGGTTATTCACATGATGAATAATAAACACTGTGTATATAATGTATGTATGTTGATTACCATCTTACCCTTCTGTAAAGTTGACCTCCACGTTTTCTGATGGAATTTTGTGCACATCCTTCAATGTGAGGTAAATTTTGACGAATTTCTCTGACTCGTCCCAAGCTGCACAGAAGAGGCAAAAGTGTGAACAGTTTGCAAATACTTATTTCTTTGCACTCTCACAAATGACTGGCAGTCTTACTAAACAATGGTACCATACCATAGTTGGTGATCTTGACTGTGTATGTTGCTTTAGAGGCAGCAGACGGGTCTGCCTCTCTCCTGGCTTGTTGCTGCTTCTGTTGGCGTTTGACTGAAAGCTCCTTCTCCACCTTCTTTTGCTCCTGCTTCAGCAGCTCCTGCACTCTTTTCCTCTCTGCCTTCTCCAAGAGGGAGCCCAGCTCCTGCAAATCTGCCTCCAGCTGGTTGATCTGTATTGAGGAAAGAATTAGACTGTGGAGAAATGCACATCCCTGAATTTACTGACACCGCCAAGAAGCTCGTGTTTTCACCCATGTCTGTTTGTCACTGGGTCACATGACATGGAAGCTATTGAAAAAAAGCCATTGTATTATAAAGATATTTTTGAGGTTCTGGGAGGCGAGCTAACCGTCCTCCTGCTGCCAACACTGGCTGAAACTGAGTAAAAGACACTGCTGGGTGTCTCCGGAGTGAATGTCTGTCCAATATCCAACCTAAAACCAACTTCACCCTGGTAGGTGACCGGAGATCTTTGCTTGTCATAGGATGTCAACATAACGTTACAGCTAAATTGGACCTTGGACGCTATGCTTAGTTAGTCAATACATCCTCGGGCCCCCACTGTCTTCAATTTAAGCCGTACATTACATAAAATCTCCCGACTTACATCTCTATGCCATGATTACACATAATGAGCGCTAATGTTAGTTACACACTGCCCAGATGTTCTGGTATGTTCTAGCCAGCTGGCTACGGTGACTGACACATGACGTGACCGCCACACACGAGTGGGCCTCGTTATAATACATGTATTTATATTTATAATATTTTATAATACGCGTTTTAAGTTTGGTTTAAAATGAAGATAGATACTTTTTGACACTACAGCTACAAATAACAGACACTAGTGCTAAGAACATCTTTTCGCGGTGGCATGCTAGCTAGCAAAGTTAACTCATGTTAGCTAACATAGCGTTGCTTAAACTGGCATCTTGTAGTTTTTCAGCTAATGCCATAAACCCCAGTTCTGCCCTGTCAGCCTGCACTAAACTGAATAAAAAAACACGGTGTTTACCTGTTCGGTTAGATCCATTGGGGATGTGTGTTTATCAGTTAATGTAAGCTAGCTTCAGAGATGTGTTTGTTCACTCCTGGGAGTCTGCGGCTATTCTTTCTTCTTCTTTATGATGGGTGGTGTATGGAGAGCCAGCTTACAGGCGCACCACCGCCACCTACTGGACAGAAGTGTGAACATCCATAAAATATAAACATTTAAATTAATTGTTATATATACAGTATATTTATGGAGTATGGCCTAATATATTGACTCTATACATTGTTTAAATGTTTCTTCAATTAAATACAGTGGACAAACTTAATATCCAAAACCTCACCCTGTGTTCGAGACAGTAGGTAACAACTCAACTTGATTTGGGTTTCCTCAGTTCAGTCTGTAATAGTCCACCCTGATCCTAAACATCAACTTCAATGACTTTCAAGGACGCTCCAGGTTCAATTCCCCCCAAGATCAAGGACCCAACAGGCATACTTTAAGACATGGATCGAGGATAATTAAAAGCACTTTTAATGACCCACCCATCCGTTCATGTCTTGTTTCAAAAACTCTCAAGGCCCTGACTTTTTTTTCTCTCAGATTCACAAACTCACCAAGATCTCAAGGATCCATGGGAACCCTCAAAACTACACATGAACCAACCACATGAAAGGGAAGTCATTCAAACGGAGTATTTGACTTTGTATTTTCTAACCACACTAGGATAAGATATTGCAGCTTTCATATAGTGGATTCTTTGGTCTGTCAGCACTTTTACCTTAGTGGAGGATATCCATTTTTTTCTTGACCATATTTATATTAAAATACTATGAAACATTGCTACTTCATGTTTCAACTATTACATCTGAAAAACAACTAAGACACTGGAGAAAAAAGGTTTATAATGTACAACATTTATTCATAGATTTCTGAGTACAGTAAGTCACATGGAAGTTTTCTCCAACAAGGAGTCACATTGATATTTTTGAATTTTATGCTTTTTGTTGTTTTTCATAAGAAAAGAACATATAAATATATCCACATATTGAATGTGGATGTCCTGCTCGTCTGATTGATTTTTCATGGCTGGCTGTAGTGTACAATGGTCACCACCTGGCCCTGAAAACCCCAGACATCTGGTTGTGGTCAGCCAAGTCACGGAAGACAATCCGACTCAGTCTCCACCTGCGCTTTACTCCACGAGGTCTGGAAGTCAACACACATCTGTTGCGTATCCTCACAGGGCAGCTGTCCCTGGGTAATGCCGCAATTTCTTTATCTGCCAACTCCTGCAAAAGATATGAAACAGTTTAGAAATTCAATAATTATTTGCATTTGAAATGATTTGGAATCATAATTATACATACTGCACACTGAACCATTAATTAGGACAACAGAAATTAATGGAAGAGCAACATAATATAAGACCACATAATCACAATCTGATTCTGGTGATATCTAATAAATGATAACACTAACTTAAGTTCTACGACACACGGTGTAATAACTGGATATTGCATCATACCTGAAGCTCTTTGGGCAGGATGGTGTTCTTCCTCAGTGCATTGATCCGGAGCCTCTCATCAGCATAGTCAAAGGCCATCTGTCTTCTCTTGACGTCCCTCAGCATCCTCCAGTCAACGTAGTAACTCCTCACCTGCTCCACCGCGCCCCAGCAGCTCCTCAGGGCCTGCACACAATGTTCCAGTGGTTGTTATTACTTGACAGCTTATATTATGCCCCGGTGTACACAGAGCTACTATCTGCAAAGCATTTTTGCAGATAGTAGGTTGAAAACACTGGTGATGTTCATATTCAGACATACACGTACATAGGGATAATATGAGCACAGACCTACCAACTTAAAGGAAACATCAGTTTTTCTTGTGAATCATGCACAGTGCTATGTGCTATGGACAAGTACGGTCAGCATGGTCTTTAGGACAGCAAGGGCTTAGGCCTTTCTCCTTTACGACTCACTCACACCCACTGTAGTGACATTTTCTACCCTATTCAGCTCTCTAGCTATCAAATACGACCAATATTGATGGAGACGATATAGAGAATTGAGAAGAACCTGCAATTTGTCTGCTGTTTACTGAGAGAAATTATAGGAGGAAACAGCTCTTAGACAGAATCACCTGATTCTTCTTCTGTCATTTTTGTAGTTTTTTGTAGACTGTAAAGTTCAAGAGAAACATTGAGCTCGTACATTTGCTATATCTACATAATAATACCATGATGACCACTGGGTGACAAAGTTTCTTACTAGCACAATCTCCTCTCTGCTGTCAGGGGACAATGGTATTCTTCAAACTGAGATCATGCAAAGAGGCAGCTCATTGTAAGTAGTACAATTTTTAGCCTTCTTATGTAGTACACACTATATCCAACACTATTTTTTAACACCCTCGATAACAGAAGATAACATCTTCCTCCTTGACATATTCCACCTCGGCCTCATAAATGTATTATGTATATTGTAGATACAGTATATGCTCTGCCTTGTGTCCCTACTATCTACCCTACCGACGCCCTAGCTTGATGTTTACCCTTCAGGCTTATACATGTCTTTATGAGTTAACGTTTCAATAAATCAGTAATTTGTGGGATTGAGGCAATAAAAGAGTGTCTGAATTATTTGACAGCATCTGCTTCGGTCACCTGACCTGCAAAAACAGACTGACTGGTCTGAGACTGATGTGAAGACTCATTGATGTGGTTGTCCCAGGTAAGAGATGATTTAAGGACACCGTTAGCTTAAGACAAAAGATATTTAATAATAATAATAACTAAGCTACCACAGCTAATTACTAGTGACAATCGCCTCAATTGCAAACCGGACCAGCATTTACGATAAATACACAGACAGCTATTTAGCATCAACATTACTTAGCAGGCTAACTAGCATTAGCTACTATGCTAACGTAGGAGAGCTAGTAAGATGACTAGCTAATTCTGAATACGTTGCGTTCTCAGTGCTTTGTCAGAGATGTGCGATACGATCACAAAGTAAACACTTTAAATTAAACCACGTACGTTATCAAAAGTAAGTTACCTGCTTTGGGGCGCAGACAGAGGAGTAAAGGGCATTAAACCCCAGACATGCTATCCTGTGGGCCGCCATATTGAATACTGTGTTGTGCAAAACCACCGAGAGGGGAAGAGACAACGCTGGAAACATCGCCCCCTGTCGACCAGGAGGGTGAAATGATTGATGGAGGTGATATTTAGATTTTAATTTAATATTTATATTAACTTTTAACATTTAGATTTAGATTTAGATCAGACATTTTTACTTTGATTTAATATATAGATCTAAAAATTACTATTTACATTAAATGTAATATTAAGCTTTAACATTTATATTTAGATCAAAGATTTTTACTTTGATTAAACATTTAGATTTAACAATTAACATTTACATTTAACATTTAACATTTAGATTTGATATTTACATTCAACATTTAAAACTGAGATTTAACAGTTAACATTTAGATTTAAATGTCATGTCTTAATTAACATTTATATTCAGATAAAACTTTTTTACTTTGATTTGATATTTAATTTAACATTTCACATTTTTTTCATTTAGAATAACCACAGTAACCATAAACCAGAAACATTCTGACAAAGTTTACAGGTAGTGCCGCATTCTCATGTGCTTTTGAGCCAGTAGTAAAGTTTTGTTATATCTGTAGTGACATTTATATACATTTGAACATAGCAACAGTTAAAGTGAACTTTGTGATATTGCCCCTACATAAAATATGAATAGACGAGGCATTAAACGATTTGAAAGTAGTTGAATTCTCTTTAGCAAACAATGCTGTAAAGATCCTTATCGTTTATGTCTGTATGACAAGTATAACATTTCAGGTAATGGACAGTGAAGGTGATAGATATCATCGTTGAAGAGACTGTGGTGCAGGTATAACCTCCTGCACCTACTGTAGGACACACTGATTGTCTGACCATTACACATTTACTCAGAGACATTTGTTTGCAAAATCAGATTTGGTAACAGCTGTAATGGCATACTTGAATTGCTAGTTCAACACCAGCTTTACCTTGACCTTTTGACCCAATTTACAGGAGTCCATCCAAGGTTTGGGACTTGAAATTTTTGTACCCTTGCAGTACTACCTCCAAACCAACAGGTGGCAGTGTTGTTCTGTTAGTGTGAGCTCTCTTTTCTGAGTGGTGTCCCTTTTCATCCTGAATCTAAACCTTATGTCTGACTAAAATCCTATTCTTCAATCTCCTGAAACCCATCAACACCACTAACAATGAAAGTCTCGTGATTTAAGGAAGTAGATACATAAAACCTCGCACTGTGGTCTTCTTTCACCGTATGGTTCAGCAGGGCACCGTCTTAAACTGTTTTTTTTATAGAAAGAGCATTTAACAATACCCACAGATTCCATTTAAGTTTTCTGAAACCATCCCCATTATTTTGGCACCTCGAGGGGATGCGTTCTTGGATAAATATTTACACATGACAAACTGCAGGCAGTGCTTCCTCTATAAAGCAGGCTGGGAAATCCTTACAGGCCTCTGAGCATTGAATTAAACTTGATGGTAGATGAAAGGCATCAATGTAGCTTTAAGATAGCGTTGTTATTTTTCTAACCTTGTGTTGAATATATAGGAAGAGCAACACAATAACGTGAGTATCAAAGTATCTCTTTTACTGAATGAAACAGCAATTTCATTTTAATTTGACTTGAGGTCGAAAATAGTGCGTTTTCTGAGTTGAATCTTTTCAAATAACTGTAATTGTAAAAATACATGGCTGTCAACCAGGAGAAAACACACCATTGTTGCTTGACAGCAGCAGTGTGTCGTAGTCAAACTGCTTTTCAGCCCTCGGTTGGTTTTTGCTTGTAGCTCGAACCCCTGAGGTGGCGGCTCCGAGATCGCCAGGCAGGTAAAATCCTTCCCTCTGTGATTTCTTTTACCTCCTCTGCATAGAGATCTCAAAGGCTTGAGAATCCAAAAGGTGACTTTCTACCTTGTATAGTAGATTTATGATAGATACCAGACTGCCAGATTCTCCCGGCGAGAATAAAGCTTTGTGTTAGTTGGCAAAAAAAATCCTGAAATCCTCCTGAAGGAGTTTCAACATTCTCTCATCTGACCTTAAACAACCTGATTGGAGTGAACAAGTCTCTTTCTCATCATATGATGTAGGGGTGCGGCTCTCTGGCCATAAATTGTTGTTAATTACAGCTCTAAGAGAATTGTACCATTCTTTTTAAATACAGGGACAATCTGCTCCTTTTTTTTGGAGCCAAGAACAAGAACAAACATTAATGGTAAGCTGCTGTAAGAGCTGACATTGTAATGCAGTACTTCCATTTTCGTAGCACTAATGGACACGAAACAGCATGAAACCATCATGTGATCATTCCTCATCCTCCCTCCTATAATCAAACTAAAGGGTATGTGGCATCATACTGAGACAATACAGTAACATCTCTGCCTTAATGGCTGAGGTGTGATTTCTGCAAACAATAAATTGATATTACCTTAGCGAACACCTGCCAGGCACAAGAGATAATATCCAGGTAGTGTGTCTTTATCGGTTTAAAGCTTGTATATTTCAATTCTTTCTCTTGAGTGCATCTAAACTTAGAGTCAGTGAACACTAATGTAAGACATTTCTTATTATCTTCAGCATACAACAATGGACATTGATGCAAACAGATACCTACAGGTTGTATTGCATTGCAACATTATTTGGTTTCTAAGATATATTCACTCAATCCATTTGCAGTTTGTTGCCAAGGTGAACCAAAAGCTGGGACATGATTTCTTGCCAATATCATTCATTTACTCACGGTGTTACATGCTGTTTTCAGTCGCCTTATTTGATTTAATTCCAAGAACGGAAAAAAAAGGTATCTGAGAGGACAGGTAAGGTCGTGTAAAAGAGGAGGTTTCACAGTGAATCCTCAGGTTGCATTTCTTTTAATGAACTCTGTGGATTTTGAATGGCACTTCATAAAGGTTAGTCAGGTTTTCCCTCTTTTTGAAAGCGTTTCTCACTCTCATTGAAAATTGGTTACATGTGTGTTTCTCTCACTGCTCAGTTTCTGCTCCGGTCTGGTTGTGTTTTCTGCATATGCAGCCTTTTTCTCACTCAGGTTAAAAACTTGATTTTTATTGGTGGGGCTCGTACGAATTTGACATTTAAAACACAAAATATGTTGTTTGGGTTCAAAGATATTTTTTGAGTTTAAGTAGTAGTCTTTTGTACCGGGTGTTTTAGAGGTTATGTTTACATGTAAAACTGAGCTGATGTTTTGATCGCAATAGACGACCATTAACCTTAAAGACACGTTTTCAGCCCACTGAACATAAAACATATCCAAAAGATGTCTTTTTAACGCCTTTGCCAATGTTAAAAAGACGTCCAATGGAGAGCCAGAATGAGAGTTTTTGTGACAACTTTTTTCGATGTCTTTTCAGCTTTTCATTCACTACAGATGTCCAACTGACATTCTTACAGGGTCCAAAATTAGACATATTTTTAACTTCAGTCACTGACGTCTAAAGCACTTCTTGTGGTTTTTATGACAGCCAAATTTGACTCCATGTAGCCATATGTCACTTGGACATCAAAGGTGAATTGAGGTCAAAAAAAGACATAAAAAAACTGTCAATCTGGCTCCCAACTCTCCACTGGACGTCTTTTCAACGTCGGCAAAGACGTAGAGGTAACGTCTTTCGGAAATGTTTTTGCTCAGTAGTTCTCTATAATGCATACAGTTAAAAACTGTGTAGCTTACAATAGCAACATTGTAGAAATACAGTATGTTATGAGCATTCTACTGTAGAACAAAACATAACTTTTAAAGTGATTAAGTCATTCAATTACAGTAGTGACGCTATTAAAATAACAATATAACGCTGGTGACCACAACTGCCATCGGTTTAATGTAATTTCACAGCAAAATGTGATGACATGCAACTGAGTACAAGCAAACTAACGCATGACAATGTTGCTGGTCAACAAAATAAAGACAAAATGTGAAGACAGTGGGTACATATTTAAGCAGTTGACTGGAAAAGTATTTTTAAGTGGCAACATCCTGTCCTGCCAGCGCTTCCTCGAACAATGTGTCTATCCACAGTACGAACAGCTCTGCAGCCGCACTGTTTGACCGTGCGAAGAACATGTGTGTGAGACTCACTGTGACTCATACTGAACGACAGAATCAGAAACATTCGAGCTGCTTTGTGTTCAGGGGCAATTGTTAAGAAGGATCTTTGACGGACTTTTACACTTTTTTCGAGTGGATTACACAAATGACAGCGGAATAACAACGCGGTCTCTAGATAGCTGCCATCAGAGGAGCGAGTGAATATGAGGGTGTCACATAGACATAGACAGGTGTCTGAACAGCTGTGCAGTTGGAGCGTCTTACAGCGGATCAAGACCTCAGGCTGGATCAGAGCAAAGACTTGAGAGATTTGCGAGCAAAGCCATCCAATATAAAACTGCACTGGAGCTGAGATAAGTTCAGATGAGTCCATGACACAGCAGACAAGTGGCCCCATCCATAAGAAATGACAGCAGGGCTGTGAACATGGTCGACATGATGTAACGACACGGGTCTCACTTTAGTCTCGAGACACCAGTCAGAATCTGGAACAACATGAAAGCAGCATGCAGAGTCATTGTAAAGATCTGAATGTAGACACATAAAGGAAAGCTCTCTGTTTCCTCTAATAGGTACCAGGCTGACAGCCATCGCCAACCATACTAACCTCTCTGGTGTTTATCAACCCTACCTTCTGCTGTAGTGGTTCAGACAGTGTAAAACAAGGTGATTTCAGTAAACAAGAATCCTCTGGCTGATCAAACATTACACTGATCTCCGACATACCATGTGGAGATGAAAATGTGACAGGATGGATGTTTTCTATCCATTTTGGGAGCTTTTGATTCAGACACAATGTGGATTTCAGAAGGAGGGGAGCTGTTTTTTTCTCATATGGTGATTGTATTGATGAATGGTGTGCAGATGCAGTCAGAAACATGACTGTGACTGCCACTGCTTATCAGGTTGACATCTTTATAGATGCAATGTGTTTCTAGGTGGGTGGGCTTTCCCACTTTCCGCCTAGCTGTGTGCAACATGACCATCCTGTCAACTTAAATCAAACTCAGCCCACATATACCACTTTTACACCTATATTAGCCTGTATATGCAGGTTTGTAAACCTGCTAAAAATAGGCGATCGACTCCTTTTCCAAAGCGAGGAGACGAGTTTGCTTTTCTGTTTGTTTGTTTTTTTTTTGTGTGTCATGTTTGACATCAAGAAGGCGCCGGGAAAAAACAGGGAACAGGAGAAAGCAGCAGATCATATACCTCAGCAGACTACACCCAGAACACATTAAACTTGTTTAGAAAGTCTTAATCAATAACATTCTGAATGAGACGCAGTGTTTTTTTCGGAGCTGATGGTGGAAGTGGCTAAAGAGTGAGAGATCTCACTTCTTAACCCACAAGTACCCACAAGTCATACTTGAGTAAAAATAAAGATATTGTATTCAAATATTACTTTGGTAAAAGTATCTGATATTAATGTACTTAAGTATAAAAAGTGAGATTCTGGTAATAAATGTACCTAATCAAATGTAAATTATGCGTAATTACATTAAGGGTTGACTCATCAGATCTGATATTGAGCATTTTTCTGATTATCTGATCTTTTTTTTTTTATCCGATTGCTGATTTAATTATTTAAAATTGCGCTACTATGGCTCTGATGCAGCATGTAATCTGTAAACAAACTAGTAACTAGTAAGCAAATAAATGTTGTGGAGTAAAAAAAGTACAATATTTACCTCCAAAATGAAGTGGAGTTGAAGTAAAGTAGTAGTAGCAGAAAATGGAAATACTCCAGTACAAGTACTTCAAAATTGTACTGTACTGTGTATTGTACGTATTGTAATTAAGGTATTTGAGTAAATGTACTTAGTTACATTCCAACACTGCTTCTTTCTCATCTCTGTTGAGAGTTGCAAATGAACACTTCAAATCAGGAAGCTGGTAAGGAGAGTTAGTTGCAAAATATATATGAATAAAACTTAAAGAAACAGTATGTAATTTCTGCCATTAGGGGTGTCAAAACAAAACAAAAGACGTAAGTAGTGATGGGAGTTGTTGTCTTTATTGTTAACAACCACCATTGCTGATGAAAATGTATTTATGTGACCCGGGCAGAGATGTTTAAGAAGGTTAATGTTTTAAAGTTATATTTACCTTCCTCACTCAAATAAAACACACTATTACCTTGAATAAAATTACATATTTCTCTGAGTTTGAACTTTGTTGAAAGCGTTCAGGATAATGTAAGCACACGACTCAAAACGTACAAAAAAAGTCTTGTCATTTTTACACAATGCAATGCGTAAAAGTTACATATTTTATCCTTGAGAGAGTTTGCTCTCGGTTCAAACTGTTAAAGGTCACGGTTAGAGTAAAGCATCAACTCTCAGCATGGAGTCCCTCTGGTAGTTGAAATATTTGAAACCAGTTTCGAGTGCAGTTATCTCCAGCTGCCAAAACAAAATGTTCCTCATTTTTCTATACCATAACATAATATTATATGGGCCATAATGTGATGGAATTTAGAACAGGAAAGAAAGGGGTCACGCTTCTGTGTATGACCCGATCTTTGCTGTATATCCTGACAATGATCCAGATATTTTACAAATTAGATAACCAAGTCATGATTTCAAAGTCAAGCACGCTGTATATTTTTATAAAAGTAAATTGATGACTGTCCAGATGTTATGCACATAGGCTACATATTAAGACACATTTTTCCTCTCTTTTTTTATCTGCTTGTTGTGACAAATGAACTGAACTGGTTATTGTTTAAAGGGCCCTAGAGTAATATTGTCTTTTCTAGAAATTCAAGAATGCCAAGCATTTTCCAAATGGTATTGTTATTGGCACCGCTGACGCAAAGACGACCAGATTGCTTTCCCTCTTCCCCAGAGTAGCAACTACCAACACATTTATTCATTCATAAAGGAGGCGTGCAAGCAGATAGAAACAGTGCCATAGTGAAAGTGAGGTTTATGAGGAGTCAATCTAAATGCCAATTTGAGTCATTATTCCATAGCTCTTACATTGTGCTATTAACTCATAATTATGAGATAGAGAAAGGTAATGAGTAGTAATGAGATGAAGTCTATCTATTTCATTACTTTGATTGTTTATCTCTCTTTTTTTATCCTTTTTTTCTTTATCTGGCAGAAATGTGCTTCCATAGGTGCCTGAATGACACATAAACACTTAAATACTGTGAATGATGTTGGATCAGTCTACAAAAAGTGTTATTCTTATATATAGAAAGAGAGAGGTATGTATATTTCTTTACTTTAATGTGTGCCTATTTTTATCTGCATTACATATTAATGTCAAGAAAGTGTTATGTCTTGAAAGACCAGTCTATACAAATGTGGTCAAGTGCTTACAGTTCATGTTAAATATTCCACTCTTTCTATGAAACCACAATCAAAAGCATACAGTACCTGATGCAAAGAGAAAAAATGTAACAGTGAGACATTTCCTGTCGTTCTCTCGTTGGGTAAAATAAATAACTCCATCTCTCTCCTCGAGATGTCGTAAACTTCGCAAGCGGAGCCACAGTCTTCTAGCCTTCAGCTGGACCATTATTTCATTCCGGACGTCTCTGACAAACTTTTTTGCCAAATGAAAAGAACCAAGCACATGTTACACTATTTAAAGGTGCTTTAATAAATCATTGACAAAGCAAAGCATTCAGACTTGGATTTTTGATCATGGAAAACTCATGTAGTCCTGCAAGTATATTTAAAGACTTATTATGTGAGCCCTGGGAGAAACTGAGACAGCAGAATTAGAGGAGAAAGAGAGCTTTGAGGCCTTCCAGCACATTATAACTAAACACACTGCTGAAATGAACACTGTCAAATGTGTTTGCGTTTATATTACATTCAAGCCTCTTGTTAGTCTTCATCTCGAGATAGATTTTTAGATAATATTGTAACAAGAGTTAAGCAGTCTGGTGCAGACACACTGACATTCATCAGGCCCTGAATCAGCAGTCTTTCGCCGTTGCGATGCCTTCACTGACACGTCAGCACGGGAACTCCTTCTCTTCCTAGTAATCAGTGTCCATTGGCAGCAGATACAGCTCATTTAGTGAGAGGCCATGACCTGAGTGACTCAGAGGTCTCTGCTTTCCAGACCTCAGGAATGTCTAGCATTCCCCCAGGAGAGAAAAAGACAAAGAGAGACCATGGTCAAATTTATGGAAGGCATGCAAGCGGGTACATGACTCCCATCCTTAATGAATAAGTTCTCACACCCATTTTAAGGTGATGCATCATGCACAAACACAGAGCTTTCACACGTTTCAAAGGAAATCCTCATCAATACATTTAGCCAAATGCATGTTTGTTTCAGAGTTTAGAGGAGAGGGTCTGTCCTGGAAATAGGATTGTTACACCTGATTTATAAGTAGTTTACAATGTAATAAAAATGACATTTGTGGGGTTAGATACTAATTGCATTAAAGGATACTGTGGGGGAATAAATAATATCATCAGATCGGCTGAGACTTGTTTTAAATTATTTCTAATTTTTAGCCTTTTGTGGCTCCAGAGGAAGATGCATGTAATCTGATAAATTGCCACCAGCTGCATTGTAGGTAATGTAGGTAGCACGTTCCTCTAGCAGCTTCCTCTAGAGCCACAAAGGTTTATACTACTTTTTTCAGATATTCAGTAGTACCCTCACAGACCTGTAAACATGCTGTACTTTGATATGTAAAATTGTTGGAGTAACCCTTTAAGTCGAATTAGAAAACGTACATTTCCTCTTTTCCTAGACTGCAATGATGAAACCATTTGATAAATTTGACTTTTAAAGCTTTCATTTTAAAGTTTATGGTGTCTTCGAAAAACTCACAAAAACAAAGCCGCTTCATTTTTAATGTTTAAATAATTGTGCTCATCAAAAACGTTCAGTTTCAAAGCGGCACAGTGTGGCCATCAGTCGCTTGTGTGATTGTCTCATCTGTTTTGTCATTTTCTTGTCTTGGCAGACATATTACCTACTTAATATTATCAATCACAATATTGGAAGACTTGGAGCTGAGTCTTTTGGGTCAAGTAAAAATGATGAGTCCCATCTGCAGATTACGCTCTGGTGAGGCGAGGACATTATGAAACCAACAACTCATCCTTTCAGATTCGAGAGCTGCTCTGCTCCATTCTGTTTGTGTGAATAAAAGGTTTGATGCATAACCTCATAAAGAAAAACATACACTGCTTTGTGTTATGTTTGAATTCAAATGAGTGCAGTCACTCTGGAGGGGTGAGAGCCAGAGAGAGAGAAACAGGGAGAGAAGGAGATGCAGACACATCTGTGATTATACTTACGGGACCACCAATGCTCGAGGAAGTGTAGTCCACAAGCTTTGAAAATAAATCTTTCTTGACCCGAGAGAATCAGGTGAAGGGTAACTCCTGGTGCCGCTTTACAAAGCTGAAATAATTTCCTTTGTGTCAGAGTTTGAGGAAGCGTTGATTCATATGAACTCACTTTTTCCATGTTTGTGTCTGAATTGTATTTATACAGGCAGGAAATTGGTTATTTAGAACTCCCTATGAAAGAACAACATTACATGAATAGTGTGTTATTTGTCACTGTAACTGGGTCCTCTAGTTTTCAATGGCCTGTCAGTCAAAGGCTTTCTTAACTTTGCTTTTACCGTCAGCTGAAATCTTATATGTCATACGTAGGTGAGCAATGTGGATTCAATCTTGTGCAAATCTGTCCAAAGTCCACTGATATCTACTTTCATGGAAGTCCCCAGATCTTCACCACACAGCCAATTACATAACTAATTGTTCCATTAATGCTCTTAAATGAGCATCAGCCACAAAGGTTGGCAGGAAGTGACTTTACCTGCTTGAACTTTTGTCCTTTTTGATTCTCACCTTGTTTCTCTTCTCTGAGGCGAAGAGAAACAACCGGCAAGTCCCTGAGATCAAAAAGCATGAGCAGGACTGGGTCATGTCAGCCGTTGGACCCGGGGTCAGCTCCCCACATGGCGTCTCATGACAGGATGACCGGACCCTGAGGACTGGTATCCACATCAGCCCCATGCAGGAAGCTCTGTAACAGCTGTTGACACCAGCTCATCAGTCAGACGGCTGCCTGACTCGCCTTGTCTGTTCCAATTTATTCACTTTGCTAATGTGCCTAACTATCTCAGTGCACATGATTAAGGACTCATTAATTATCATTCTGATGGCAGGTTCATCATATTTTGTGAATTGTAGTGCACATGTTGCCTAAAACACTGACTTTAAGTACTTTAATTGCATGTAATTTTTCCATCTAATTCTATTACATAAGTTAAATTTAAAGTGTCTCATTTAATGCAAAGTTTTTCTATCATGTCGAGTCAATGTGTATAAATTGAGGGGGAATTCAGGTTTTTTTAAACTTGGGCTATATAGTTACATGTTTTGTTCTGCGTATGATTCACACCTACCAAAAGTTTTGGGACCGGTTCAGCAGATCGCCTCAGATGGCAACTGTGACACGGTTACAATGGCTGCAATGTTATCCTTAGGGGCAACTCTGACTGTCAAAATTATGTCCACTAACAGGCTGAGGTTATTCTGATACCCTTTTTCCACTGATCAAAAATCCCACTTAATCTCGCTGAGATTGGGCTTTTGTGTGCAATGGGAATGTGTACACTAGGCATTCACACCTAGGTCAACTGACTCCACAGCAGACACGGGTTTTTATCACCTCAGCTTGGCTCAGCTTTGATCTAAACATAAGACCCAGGTGAACACCCTAAATTCTGACGTATTTCCCTATTCCTACAGAGAAAGACCTTTTTGTCAAATACTATCATCAGTTTAAAGTGAAATGTGAGTTGTTGCAGTAAGACGTCGGTGACGGTGATGTCAGCTAGAATTTTATTTCCAAAGTCCGAGCCACCTCTCCTGTGAGTGGCAAAAACAAGTGCTTTTAGCGGAAGTAACTATGACGGTCAGGTTGCCCCAAAGGATTACACTGCAGCCACTGAGCCATGCTGGCTGCCAGGACAATTGACAATCAGCATAAGCTGCGGACTCTCGATTATGCTCTGTCTCTGCATCGATGCAGAATCTTTCACGTCCGCGTCGAGATATTACTGGACCAGGCAGAATATTTTCATTTGGATTTATTCAAATATACTGGTGTGATGCACCATTAGGGCGCTTTGGTATGTCTTACTGACTTACAGATGTGCTCCCAACCCCCCCACCAAAAAAACAATCGGGACAATGACTGCATTCAGCTTGTTGCAAACAGCTCTTAGTTGTTAATGTTGTGATCTGAAGCAGACTTGTCATAACAGACTATGTACTGTACTTTTGATATCGCAGGTCTGAGTGAAGACCGCAGCCGTTCTTACAGATCATTGTCATCATGATCATTTTTGTTGGTTTCCACCATATGTCGTTCTAACAAAAACAGAAGCCACATTTAAGCTAATATTTTAAAACAGTCTGAAAGCCAGGTGTTTTTACAATAGACACTGCACTTATGTTACCTTTGCTTTAATGTGTGGTTGACAAAAGACTCAGCTGCGGTGTGCATTAAAGATAGCTGGAGGCAGAGAAACATCTTATAGTGTCTAGGAATATGAACATTATGTGGGCCCACAAGATTGTTTGTATGCGCACAATGTGGTCGGCATCAAAAGAAGCTGAACACACAACAAGGAACACATTCACTGAACCTCCATCTGGCACTAGTTTGTTTCTCCTTAAATGACTTTGGCTTAATCTACACTGCGTCGTCTGATCTGATCTGCTCTCCACCAAAGTCAAACACGTTCAGTTTACACTGGTTCAAAAATAAAAACAGCCTCCGAGTCATTTCAGAGTAAACATGCAGAATGTGGCATTGATACCAGCTTTGGCCCGACTTCCTCTAATCTGATCTTGTCATTTCCACGTGAACAAGGAGAAAACATTTTGTCCCTAATTTTCAATGTTTAGATTAGGATGGAAAAAAAACATCTTTTTACCTCAATGACGGAAAATTGTCAGCCTGAGTTGGCTCTGTTAATCTAGCCTAATAACCCCCAGACAGGCCAGACATTTAGACAATCTTTAAACATATTTCATGTGTTAGATATCCATGGGTGCTTTTCGGACCCGTCTGTCAGTTCCCATTTGGCACGCAGCCCCTCATAGCTTAGCTCCCCCTAAGATCAAATCAGCCCTCTCAATCAACAGTTTCCAGATCTACAAGGAAACACGCAATCAGTGATGTTTCAGTTGCCTTTACCGCAGTTAGCCTGTGTCTGATTAAATATACCATATGGTTCAAAGAGAGGAGTTAATGTACTTTTTGTATATTTACTTGAAAGGATCCGATGAGGGTTCAGCCTGAAGTTACTGAAAGTGGTTGTTTGAGGGCAGACAGACAAGCAGTAGTTATGAATGGCATGATGCCATCAAAATGTAATGTGGTCAGAAGCCTCAGACACTCTTGTTAAAACTCAGTGTCCATCTGATACAGGATGTAAGTGTTTCCATGATGGGTGCTAACCTTTGATTAAAAAAATTACAGTGGCAAATTTTAAAACTCAGGCTAGAAGTCATTTAAAAATTTAGAAAACCTTCAATTTGTTCAAGAGAGTTAGAGGGAAGATCAATGCAATGCTCATATTCGCTTGTTAAATATGGTGCTTCAGTCAGAAGAGGTTATTTTAGTTCAGCATAAAGACGGGAGGCAGTGGCCTCGTAACCTCAAGGTGACAAGACAAAGTGAATGCTCCCTGCATAGAATAGATGTGTGGGTGGCTGTAGCTCAGGAGGCAGAGCAGGTCGTCTACTAATTGTAAGGTCGCCAGTTCGAATCCCTGGCTGCATGTTGAAGTGTCCTTGAGTAAGATACTGGACCCAAATTGCTCCTGATGAGTAGTTGGCACCTTGTATAGCAGCCTCTGCCATCAGTGTATGGGTGAATGTGACAAATGTTGTAGACTGGAAAAGCGCTATAGAAATGTGAGTCCATTTACCATAGTTCAACACATAAAACCTTAAGTGGTAAATGAGCAATAACATGTTAATTGGTGAGATTTAGCCATACTAGTAAATGTGTTTTGTTACAGTACCTTTGGATGGAGCCAGGCTAGTTGTTTTCCACGATCTCTCGTCTTAATGCTAAGCTGGGCTAACCTTACCTTGCGAGTCAGCTGGATTTGTGAGAACATTGAACCAATCGGTGTCCTTTGATGAACTCCTTCCAAGACGGTTGTGTAACGAACCCTCGCGCATCAGGTTAAGGTTAACTGGCTGCGTCAAACTTACCATCCAGACATGACAGTGGTATCAATCATCTCATCTAAGCAAGAACGTGAATGTGTTGAAATATTCCTGAGAACTGATTCAAGACCCACAAATATCAAAACCAGGTGTGAGATTTTTCTAACCTGGTGGTTCACAACCTTTTCCTTGCATACCCCCCAAAAAACTCACGCCCCCCACCCACAATCTTTAACAATGACAAGGGAAGTACCTAATAACAAAGGTGATGTTCAAAATCACAATAGGTTCCCTTGGATGTATGCAATTGGCAAATGTCTAACTTAATGAACCGCAAAAGATTCAATTTAGTGTTTTGTTCCAAAGCTTGACAGGAGATGCTGAGGCACCCTGCTGTAAAAATGCAGAAATTTTAAAAGGAAAACTTTCATTACGCTACACTTCATAATGGAAACACAAAAAGAGGCACACGACCATAAATAATGCCTTAATTAGCTCAGTCAATGATATCTGGCATAACTGGTCATGTTCCAAGTTTCATGTTAGTTATTGCAGGACACTAGGCAGCTGAAACTCCTTTTGTAAACGCCTGCAAGTTCCCACATGTGGTTGTTGTAACTATAAATATATGAGCATCAGGAGGGCTGCTATTTATCTTGGCTGGAAGGAAAAACAAGATGATAACAAAGAGCTGCAGGAGTGGACAGTAAATTGCTTCCTCTAATTAACAGGCATTCAAATCCAAAATCTGCTGCAGAGAACATTGTCGGGAGGGAAGATTGAGGTCTGTCAGAATTAATTCTATCATTATTAAAGAATATTAATAGAGTCTGACATTACTTCAGACTCAGTTTCATTAGAGCCCATTATGATGAATCTTTGAGACAGGAATTTGCTTCTTCAGTTTGAAAACAGCAGTGCCCTTTTGTCTCTCTCTTTCTCTTCTCGTGACTTCTTAGGAAAGAATGTGGCATGTTGAGCATTTTAACAATGCTTTTTCGCGGTTAATAAGCAACATTGCAATTATTGTTTCCCTACCACCGTGTCTTGACTCAGCTCTGTAGGTTGCCTTCAAAACTCTTGCATGGCAACCAACTAGCAACAATGCCCAAAGACGACATCTTAGATGATATGACGTCAGATTCTAATCACAAATGAGACGCTAACACATGACGAGGGAATAACTTCACAAAAACATTTAGAAAAGTTTGATGGAACATAACAGGAGAAGTTTTAATGGTTACAAAAGGTTATTTCTACATCCAGCACTGCTTTGTATTGACTGACGGACTGTCATTGATCATGAAACCATGATAGTGTGGTGGTATGGTCCAGTTGACATGTGATATTTTATTTCCTCATGTGTAAAATCTAGTCCACATGTGAAAAAAAAGCCAATCACACATGAACAGATGTACTTCACATGTGAAAATGGTAATTTCTTATGTGAAAAAGCCAATCACTTGTACAAAATGTCCAGTTCACATGTTAAAATTTTAGTTCACACTTGAAAGTAACTGATCACATGTGAGAACATTCAATCCAAAAGGCATATTTGTCATGGCGACATTTCAGTAAGGGTGGTCTCCATGTTGTAAAAAATGAGCAACAGAATAAAGAGCATGAGAAAAAAGTCAACCAAACCACACGACCGACCCTACTAACCAGAATCCAACATAATTGAAAAGTAAATGCTCAAGTGGTGTCTGGCCGATAATTTCCACTGTCATCAAGAGAGCACGAAACAACATTACAAACATTAATCATTATTATGTGTTATTGTTTTCGTACAGCCCACCAGTGATTTCCAGACATTTTTCTATATCCGTGCACAGTAAATCTGTTAGTACTGGACCTTTTACCAGTTTTATTTCTGTAAGTGTTCATTTATTTAGATCTGTTTCCATCCAGCATGTGACTGCATGTGTGTAGTAATAAGTTGGAGAGGCTCCTGATAGTCAAGGACTTCACAGGAACCAGAACCACCTCTTTTCCATATGCTGATAGTCATAACTTTGCTTTAATGAGGACTCCAGGCAGCACAAGAATAAAAGACGATTGATATCAGCACCTGCTTATTAAGTAAAGGCCAGGTCAATGGGATTAGACCAGACATACAGTAACTATGTTGACCTTTTAGCTTGTCCCGGTTTTGATTTTGATATCAAGAACACCTTCATTCAGCAGCTTTAGATTTACAGTCGACTTCTGGTCTGGCAGAGAAAGAACAGGGATAACATGAAGGGGAGTTCAGAGGTGTGTGGGCACTTCTAATAAGAGTTCAGAGACCGTCTTTTTCCCAGAGAACGGAAACAAAGTACAGACACGCATCACATTAAAGGAAACATCATATAAAATCCACCCTGCTGTGAAGAAGTTCTGTTACATCTGCTGCTGGTGTGAGGTACGTTTCCCAGAATTGGGATGAAACCAGCGGGCACTTACAATGAGGAGCAGTCACATTTCCCTGAACGTATAGTGACATGCTTGAAATATTTTCTCATTGTCCCATGAAGTGCTGTAAATGTCATCACCTCCCACACAGCATGTCCGAGCAACAGACGAGTGCATGAATGGAGTTCAATGTGCCGATTTTGACTTTCTGTGTTTTCTTTATATTCACTGAAGCTCAAGGTTCCTCTCGGTTTGTTAAATATGATTAACACATTTTAAGTTCAAAAGAGGAATGAGAGATGAATGGATTGATAGATGCCATAAGGAGTACTGAACGAATGATTAAGCATGAATAGATTCCTGACTGTCTCAATGTATGTAAACAGTATTATTTTTAAATTTCATGCAAAGCAAACTACAGCAACTGACTAATCGCAAGAATACAGGAAGTTGTATTTCCATAGAAAGGAAGTTGTTAAACCAATATGAAAGGAAATTATATATATAATTATATTTTATAGTATTTTTAATTAAGTGCCATTTGTAAGTACTGTTCTGTACTCACTCTTCTGAAGTATAACCAATATGGCGAGGGAGAAAGTCTTCTGTTATTTTCTTTTAATGGGGGTATCAGATCAGTCTTCCTTTCTTTCCTTAAAAATTACAAATCTGATTTCATGCGATTTTACCCTCCACTCTGTCAAAGTTAATTAATACAGCTCCAGATTAACATCTTCAGATTTCTCTTTCTAAGGACAAAGACTGAGGAGTTTTGTACTTGTTAAAAAGAACCTTTCAACATGATAAAGTGGAATTCAAGCCAACTTAATCATCTTTGTAGTCTTTGTTCTGTCTGCATAGTTTAATTGAAAGTGTCCTAGTTTCATAGCTCTCTGATAACGGAAATTAGTAGGATGGCTCGAAGTTCAGCTTCAGGACCAAATCTGAGGCTGAACCTCACATGCACTGATGTTCCAAGGTAACATATTAACATCCATGAGGAAATGTAAACTCTTTGTAATGACTGTGTTGTTACGGAGCATCCGGTACATCATTCATCTCTGTCCCTGGTCCTGCGGAGCAGTTTGCTTCTAAAAACACTGCAGACGCAGCAGCAGAATGACAGATATTATCTCTCAAGAGTTATGTTGCCTCTCAGTGCCACCGATGTAATCCTTGATCTCTACCCTTTCTTCTAAAAAGTGGCAAATGTGATATTAAAAAAACACATAATCCATCCTTACCTATCATCAGCACTGCATCCTCAATACACAAAAAACATTGTGGCCGCACTTTATAGCAGCAAACATATCCATACTAAAAATGGATCAAATGAGCACGTGTGATATGAGAAGTGTCATTCGTAGAGAGGAATGCTCTAAAAACATTGCAACTGGGCAGTTCCCCTCTGATCTTGTTGTTTTTTTTAATATAATTTGTTTTCAGTTTAGTGGCCACAACTTGTTTCGGTTTCATTTTGGCAGCTCTCATCAGTATTGTTTCCAGATGCAGCAGGAAGCTATTTTTAAACAAAAAAAGCTCTGATAAACTCATTGTTCACTCCCTCCCCAGCACTAAATGGGAGACAGACAAAGTTAGTAACAGCTAGCCGACATAGAGGGGAGAGTCCTTTCCCTTCCAGTGTGCCCCATGCGACCTTTCATCTGAAAACAATCGTTGTCAGTGGAGAGAGACAAATACATTTTTTGAATGAATTGCACATGGGCCATAATGTTTGTCAATTTAAAAGACATTTCTGCAAGTCAAAAAAGTAATAGTTTGTGGTAATGGTGGTACCATTTAGTTTTGTGTAACTGCTCACTAAGCTACATTGTCTCCCACAATATACGTCACCAACACCAACATGGGAGGAAGCTTTGAAAAGCACAAGTCTGACAATACTGACTACAGCAGTTATGTGAAAAGAGAATTAGTCAGCTTTGTGAGCTAGCTAATATGCAGGACCGACTCTACAAGGGTAGTGTTAAATGAGATGACATCACTAATCACTTATCACAGTTTGATGTTTCCTTTGTTGTATCTTTTAAATTGACTTACATCTTGTGTGTAATTCATGACAAAATTCAAATGGGATCAAAATTCTTTTGTCTCTTTTAACTACAGTACATATTTTTTTCTGACATAAGATCTCATGGTAGTCCACCGAGAGGGGAGGGACCTCACCTTCTGTGGTGGAGAATTTAGCTGCTCAGAAATAAAATATCCCTCAAAAAGTAAAGTAAAAGTAAAACAGCTGTTTTCAAAGTTTCAAATTTTTTGTCAAAACCTTAAATGAATGATAGTTTTGCTCCTTGTTTACATACATTTAGCCATATCACCTTTATAAGGTGAAAATATTGGGACCAGGCTGGCAGCCTGGCACCATTTCCTTCTGCTTTCAAGCCTCCGTTATAGCCTAAATAAATGAATAAACTCACATTGTGTCCGGTGTTGTTGGTAGTTGCTATGGTAGTTGATGAGGAAAACACAGACGATAAAGTTGTCTTTGTGTAAGCGCCGCCAACAATAATACCACTTAGAAATGCTAAGTTACAAAGTATCTACTACACTAAGAATTTGAAGTAAACCAGTTTGCATTCATTTCTATTTCAGGACCTGTTACTATTTCTAAAACTGTCTCCATTCAGCCTACCTCTCCTTTACCATTTGTCACAATTATCATCAGTAATAAATCAGTATATCCAGACTTTGAGCTGCTATACAAGTTAACTGCTACATGTAAATCTTCATGACAGACCATCCATGGTTTTCTCATATTTATGCGAAGTGCTATGGCATGGTGCCAAGCATCTTATCAGATTTTGAAGACGAAACAGAGGGACCAAAAACCTATAGTTGACATTTCAAAGAGTAAAATTACAAGTTCCAGCAACATTTGTTCTGTGCAAACAACCACACCTGCCCCACAGCTTCAGCTCCAGTTTCACATAAACAATCCCACCGCCGTCTGTGTTCCCGCAGAAATTCGAAACCTTACTTATATATTTAGAGACAAGCAGCCGCTGTCAGCGTAACGTATTGCCAACCTTGACACCTGGGGTCTTTGGTCATGCTGATGTGTGTGTTGTGTCCCTGTTTGTCCGCATGCACAAACTGAAACAGAATATCAACTCATTGCATGTTTTAAAGCGTTCGTAATTCAGTCTGAGGGGGTCGGTTTTTCATCTTGACGCTTGGGGTTCTTTCTGTCGGCATGAAGCTAGCCCGTCATGTCTCTTCACAGCGTGCTTAGAGGTGGCCTGGTTTCACACTAATAGCCGAGAAACATTCAAGAGAGAATAGTGCGTAAATGTCAAATTAAATCAAGACATTTTGGTTTCTCACTGCCAATCATCCGACCAAGAATAAATGCTCCTCGTTTTTTTTCAAGTGCCCATACCCCCAGAATGTTTCATTCCAAGAAATGCCCCAAGAGATGTTTTTTTTTACTCCATCTGCTCTATCCATGTCATTTGAGTTCAAATCTGCCCTCTCTCATGTCTTGTTGAGTTTTCTTGTGTACAGTTTTGACTATAACATTTTTTTTGTTAAATATAACCTCTTCCTGTAGTTTCTTCTATCCTAAGCTGACTCTACATTTTCCTTGGCTCCCATCCCTTCACCCCCTTGAATCCAACCTTTATCCAGTTACTGTGGTGTTTAATGCCCAGCACCCTTTCTGCTAAAGAGATTAATGTCAACCTTCTCTGCTACTGTAACCAAACACATGCAGGGAGCACAAAAAATAGTTATTAAAAACATGAGACTATGAAGAAGCAAGGTAAGTTTAGGTAGAGAACGATTCGCTCAGGGGGAAAGAGTAGTACATGCTGCTCATTATCTCTCTCCTCCTCTTCCTCTCCCTTTCCAGTCAATCACTTGAGGAGAGGAGGAGAGGAGACACTCCCAGACTAACTGCCCATTGGCCTATAGGCATTTTGGGAGAGATTTTTAACAATTGAAGAGGGAGGGAGAGAGCAAAAGTTACTGGCAGCGTTAGACGTCTTTGAATCATTGGCTGGGGCCTGTCAACAGGTGGCACAGGGAGAGGCTTGGTGACATTCATTCCTTCAGAGAAAAGAGAGACAGAGAAAGAGTAGAGGAGGAGAAAGTTAAAGAAAACACTCAAGGGTAAGGCAACTTTCTAATTTTGTCATTTCCCCTCTGAGATTTACACATGGAGCTTAATTTGTATTGTCCTCAGTGTGTTTTTTTATTTTAGGATTTTGTTTACTGGCAATCATTTGTCCAATTAAATAAAGTTTTATTTGTAGTTTTTTTGTTCAGCTGAATGTTAGTAATTTATTTTACGACATTTCTAAATAAGTAGTAGCCTAAATGTAAGTATTTTTTAATGACTATCAAGAGGCAAAAAAAAGCTTTAACAGCTGTTAATTTAAAGTTGTTAATTCTTTTGTGCTCAGAGAGCGCTCTTGTTTATTTTTTCACAGTTCCCGGGGGACCAATTATGCGTTTTTTTCCCCCTTTTTGGTGCTCTTTATCCATCAATCTTTTTCACACTACAAAAACAAATTGTATCTCAGCTTTTTCTAGGCGTGCCTCTCCCTCCCATCTCCCTTCATTTCTCTCCATCCATCTGAGCCTCAGTTTAACTCTACACCTGGAATTTATCAAGTGTCCCGGCAGGGACTGAAGCAATTCTTGTGTTAGTTTGGGATGCATGACAGCACTTTGTCTGTAGGAAAGTTGTTGAGATTTTGGTCAGTTGTAAATATTGATGTGTGATGAGGATTGACACACTGAACAGAGTTATGTGATCATTGTTGTTAAGTGTTGGCTGTGCGACATGTTTTTCATTCACTAAAACCTTTGAAAGTGCCTCTATTGGTCAGAGATGGAAAGTAACTCGGTACATTTACTCAAGTACTGTACTTGAGTATAAATAACTTTACTTGAGTATTTCTATTTTTTCACCTAATTCATACTTTTATTCCACTTTTTAGAGGCAGATATTTTAGTTTTTTCTCCTGTAACAGCTATTTTTATGAGTTACTTTACAGATTGAGATTTTTACTACAAAACATGTTACCATTTTATAAGATATGATGAATTATTACATATTTCACTAACAAAGAGTACGAAACAGTATAAATGAGACCAGCTACAACACTGAAGTACCACTAACTGTTAATATATTAAGAATAAATTGTTCATTCTAAGTACTTTTACTACACCGTGGTATTGTTTCTTTTACTTACTAAATGATCTGAATCATTCATCATCATCATGTAGTTTAATTAAAAATACAAATACAAAAAATTCAATTTAACAATATTATTATTTCAAATTTGGACCTATAAACACAACAATATTATATAAATGAACAAAGTTATTTGAACTTTGTGGCAGCTGTGACAGCCTCTAATCCCTCAAATATATACTGTATATTTGTGGTATTATTTACGATTTGTATATCCAGGTAATTTCCACATTGCATTGTACTGTAGATAATGCCATATTGTCTGTCAACAAAGCTGCCAGTACTAATTCTCCTTTAGGATAACAACATAAATATTTATAATAACTATGTGCTGGGGTGACAGATATTCTCACAGGGCCGTCGATCCAGTAGATTTACCTTTAATGCTACTGTGCTGGCTCAGGGAATACACAGAAGCCCTCGCGAAAATGAGCTACAGATGTGGGCCCTCAGCCATGCAAAATGATAGAGAGAGGGAGCCGGAGAGGGAGAAAGAGAGAGACACATAACCCTGAGTGGGTGGCTTATAGAAAGTGTTCAGATTGCATAACGTGAGTCCTTTCATGGAAACCTCACGACTCCAGTTGAGTTTTTTCATCTGCTTTCGCTGATTGAAAATGACCCCTGGGCACATGAAAGCTACTCAAAACACATTTTTATTATTTCAAAAACTTATCTCTGTCTCGAAGTTAGAGCTGGTTTAATAATGCTCCAGTTGTGTTCTTTTTCTATCTTTTCAGTTGGTTAGGCTTTCATCTGACAACCCCACTAAAGGGAATGGAGCCTCTATACCGAGGTCCTTATCGAGGTCTACTTGTGGTCTGTACAGCAGCAGCACCAGGAGGCAGACAGAATCATGAAGATATGAGCTCTGCTCTCAGACGATAATTGCTTTCAGCTTCGTTTTATTCATTTTACTTTCCCTGTTCTGTCTGCAAGCTGCTGCAAAGGAGGGGAAAAGCGGGAGGGAAAGGAATGTCCACAAGTTTGCAACCGCACATAAAAGCACAATCTTCCTGTACCTCTTTTTAAAAACCTCTCTTCTTGTCGTATGGCTTATAGGTTTGATCCAGTAAGATTTGTCTTGTGTTGAAAACCTGGCGAAACAGTTGGCCTTTTGTATGAGGCTTAATGGCTCCCTAGAGAGGATAGGGCAAATGTGCACAGACTGACCAAGTCTCCTTCTCTGCATGTCTCTCTGTGTGCATCTGCATTCCCAATATAGAAGTTTTTTCTACAGCTGTTTGTCCTTGTTTCACTGGTGGTCCTCCCCTCCTCTGTTTATCCCAGAGTTTAGAGCATCCACTGTTTCACATTTCACACAAAAACATCCCGACAGCTTGTTGAGAAGCTTTCAATTGTCTGTGTATCCAGACAGTATTGTCTCGTGGTCATTAAATTGCTGCTGCTACCTTTGGAGGGAATCCCTCCCTCTCCCCATCTGTGTAAGCTGTAAATGACAAGTTTCACACACATACTGTACACATATAGGCAGGATCCCGTGCACTTCTCTCTCCCATATAAAGAGTGAACACACATCAGCAGGTAGTCAACAAACATTTTACAGGCCCATTGACATAGCTCTGCTTTAACATAGAGAAGTTATTGTCTGGGAGGAATTTTTAACTGTGTTTATGCACATGCTGAATTTTACTTTAGCGGGTTTGAAAGCCAGGTTGAAATGCTATCTGGATGGGCCATGTGCTGAGAGAGGGGATCCTAAAGTCATTCTGTTTTTCCTGCTTTATCCTACAGTCTAATGCATATTGACTAATGACAGTCAACTGCTTTTGAATGTGCTGGAAAATGATGCCAAACCAGAAACGTCAACGTCTTTATGTTACATTGGAGAACATCCAGTAAATCTGCTTTTCTTAAAATCAAGCGAAATATTTCTGTCCTGCTTTTTGTCATAATAGCCACTTAATGCTGCAAAGATCCAGTATTTCATTCAGAGGTACCTAATCTTACTTGTTACTTCACTGTCCGACCACCACCTGCTCCATTCATCTTTTAACTACTTCAGTATAGTTACAATATATGCTATACTAGAGGATGACCTACATCATTCGATCCATCCCTTCATCCATTGGTCCATCCATTGGTCCATCTATCCATCCATCCATCATTGGTCCATCCGTCATTGGTCCATCCATCCATCCATCCATCCATCCATCCATCCATCCATCATTGGTCCATCCATCCATCCATCCATCATTGGTCCATCCGTCATTGGTCCATCCATCCATCATTGGTCCATCCGTCATTGGTCCACCCATCCATCCATCCATCCATCCATCCATCCATCCATCCATCCATCCATCCATCCATCATTGGTCCATCCATCCATCCATCCATCATTGGTCCATCCGTCATTGGTCCATCCATCCATCCATCCATCCATCCATCATTGGTCCATTCATTCATCCATCCATTGGTTCATCCATCCATCCATCGGTCCATCCATCATTGGTCCATCCATCCATCCATCCATCGGTCCATCCATCTATCCATCCATTATTGGTCCATTCGTTCCTCCAGCCATTGGTTCATCCATCCATTCATTGGCCCATCCATTGGTCTATCTATCCATCCATCCATCCATATATCCATTCATCCATCCTTTTGTCATCTTTCTATGTTTTGCTCCACCCATCTATCAAACCCATATATCCTCCACGTATCCATTCATTCATTAACCCAAAAACTCCATATATCCTACATTCATTCCTCCACACATCCATCCATCCATCCAACTGTCCATTCATACACCTGTCTACACATTTAACAGTCATTAATCTCTTCATTCATTAACCCTTTCATTTAAGCATCGATATACTGTACTTATTCATTAATTAATTGACCAACTAATATAATTAACCATCCATCCATCCCTCCATCCATCTGTTTATCCATCCATCCGTTTGTCCATCCACCTGTCCATCATCCATCCATTGATCACTAAAAATATTGTCCATTTCTCTATCCATCTAACTATTCTTCTACCCATCCACCCATCATCTACCCATCCAGCAGCATTTCTAAAATGTTACTGACTCATGTCCCTCTCTATTCCCCATTTCCACTCTCTTAATCTCTCTTAATCTCTCCATCTGCCTTTCTTACCCACACCGGGACATTCTCAGCAGTCAGTGGTGGCCCTCTGCTATGCTTGGAAGGTCACAGTACTATCTCCTCCAAGAGAAATAAGAAAAGGGCCTGAAGACCGGGAGCATCAAATAAAATCTTGACAGGGAGCTATAAACATGCTTGTTAAGCATCTCTGCGCGTCAGTGCTCAGTGACATTCCACATGGTTATAGTATACTGTCTATAATGTGGCTAACTGCTAGGCTGTCACTGATTCAAACACACTCTCTCCATCACTCCCTCTATCACCTCTTCACTCTTTCTCACTCACTTAATCTCTCTTACTTTTTAGTTTTTTCATCGCCCTTTCCCCTTACTTTCCAATCTCTTTCCATCCCCTAATGTCTCTTTTACCTCATCTCTTGGCCACTGATAAAACACCTACTAAGGCTTTGGCCACCACATTGGGTCAAAAAAAGCAATTACCAAGTGATGTCATAGCTTGGGTTTCTTGCATTGGCACCAGTCTCCGACCTCAAGCTTTCGACCAGCAACAGCTAAAATAACCAAACAAGGTCAGCCATGTTGAGTTTGGAATTGTTAGAAACAGGTTGCGGTAATTATACATCTATTCGTCTCCCTAAAAAAGGACCAGAGGCTTTTCAGTCACAGAAGTACTTGAGTTACACCCTGCGTAAATCATCACAGGGTGAAGAAGAAGCCAAAGTTTACTTTACTGAAAAAAAGTAAAGTAGCTTTCCACTTTAGCTATTGAAAAGGTCAGATATTCTCCCTGCACAGAATCTCTGTTAATATGATAATGGCATCATAATGGCAGTTGGAGGATTGGCAGGCTTTATGTCCACTTGTTGACATTTTAATGTTCTGCCAATGCTCACACAGTGTCCAGTGGGATTTATAGGATCTGTTTCTCTCTATGCACATTTTCGTCTTTTCCATCTGTTTTACTCTTTGATGCTCAATGAGGAAATGTTTGGGTTAGAAACATCAGCATAACAGAATACATTTACAAAACTGAACAAAAAACATATATTTATTCAACTTTTATAGTTCCAACTGAAGCGCTCTTTGCTCAGAATGAGTCACAATGTCAAAGACTGTCTTCTTTGGTTACGAATGTGAACCAACAACATTGGGGTTTTGCAGCGCATGCATATTCCATTCAATAATCCTGTATGATTTCAAAGAAATCCCATGGATTTACTGAAGCATTTATGCTACTGTATGTATATGGAGTTTTCCAGCTGTCAAGCATTATAGCAGGGCCCCCAACACTTTATTACAGAGCTTTAAGTCACCCTTCTAGAGGTTTTGTATTTCCATAGACCACACAAGCTTAGCGCAGTTAGGTCAGAAGTTCCTTCTGCCACAATTCAAACTTTTAAATTCAGACCAAAGTCCGAAAAAAAAGACCTTCTGAAGGTTATAACAGGCCTACTATTTTTGACAGCATGTAATTTTCCTAATTCCTTGGGGAAGCCGCTGCAAGGTTTAAGTTCACATGACATCACTGTCATTAGACACAATGACATCATCAATGAGGACAAGTTGCTGCACTCTCTGAAGCTCTGAAACGCCTGACTGAGCGCAATTTATGGTTTATAGCAAAAGGATCTCTGGCAAAGTGATGACTGTTCACTTTCTGCTGCCATACGGTGGAATGAGAGCCCTAACACACACACACACACACACACACACACACACACACACACACACACACACACACACACACACACACACACACACACACCACAGTGACATGATGGTTCAGGTTTCCTGAGATTAAATATACAGCAGCATGCCCCACTGAGTGTAATGTAACTTATGCATTGTCCAGATAGTATTTCTGTCCACAGTTCTCTATAAAACATTGACGTGAAAGTACAAACGTGACCTTTTCCAACCTGGAGACTTAGGTCCAGTCAGCCATGACGACAAACATCTACAGTTTCGGTAGTCTGTTAGACATTGTACATGCCAAAGATACAATCTCTGCAAAATCTATAAACTCACATTAAAATAACAGATGGAATATATATTTAATCTCCATATGAAGCACTGTGTCATGCCACTGTGAGACTGTGGAAGTGATTTTGATCTGCTCAACAGACAGCAGTGAGGAGTTTAGTTTTTTTGGTACTGACATATCTGTTGTGTATATATAAATATATATATATATATATATATATATATATATATATAAATATATAAATATATATATAAATAATTATAATTTTTGAGAAATATGTTTATGAGCATTTAATTTGCCTCGATTAGTTTACCTTCTACCACAATGTTTTTTTTTCCTGAAGTTAAACAAATTCTTGAGAGTTGAACACTAAGATTGGTACCTCTTATGTCCTAGCCTAACATGAAGACTGGAAGCAGTGGTAAACAGATCTAATGGCTCTCTCAAAAGTAAAAAAAAAACAAAAAAACACCAGTCAGTGCTTTTAAAGCTCAATTATAAACATGTTGGATCAAATTTTTACTTCCGCCAAGGAGGTTATGTTTGTTTATTTATTAGTTGGTTGGTTGGTTGGTTGGTTGGTTTGTCATCAGGATTACACAAAAACTACAAAACGGATTTCCACCAAACTTGATTGGAGGATGAGTCTGGGTCAAAATAGACCCCTTTAACTTTTAGCGCGGATCCGAATGAAAGGACAGATACGGGAATTTTTTCAAGTCTTTAACATTTACTTCCTGGATTCTTGTCATCATATTGACAACAAGAAACGCCGCTGCTTCCTCTCTTATGCTAAGCTAAGCTAATTATCTCCAGACTCCAGCTCAATACTACACAAACACGGCAGCTATAGGCTATCTTCACATCTATCTCTTGGAGTACTAATAAATAAGTGTATTTTATTAAAAATGAACAATGATCTGCTCTTATCTTGTCCTCTAGTCATGACCACCAAACTCCTGTGGAGGGCCCTGTGCCTGCTGGCCCTGTTCTGCACCATGTCACCTGTCAGCTCCACCAACAACCACCCGGACCCCTCAGCCCCAGAGCAGGGAGTCACCTTCAGCCACGTCTACAAAATCGACATCCCGGGGACCAACAGCTGTAAACTCGAGCGTCTGCCAAACCAGGGTGACACAGGTCATAAACAAAAATGAAATATCTGAACAATAGGGAATGCAAATGACAAATGAAAGTAGAAAGAATTCATATTATAATAAATATCCTGTATAATTGTGTGTAAGCAATGTGACCCATTACAGTGCATCTACAAATCACATTTTGCAGGTCTGCAGACAGAGACCACTACGAATGGAGAGAACGACATCATCTTTCGACACAACATCAGGCTGCAGACACCAACGTGTGACTGTGCCGAGTCGGAAAGCTTCAAGTCACTCTTATACAGGGTCAATGGGCTAGAGGAAGAAGTCAACTACCTGAAGACCCAGTGCACTCAGGGATGTTGTGGAAGAGGTGGTGCTGCAGGTAAGCAACTCCTGACCCACAGTTAAGGGTGAACAAGTGGAAATAGGAGATTGCTGTGGGCAGGAAGCTAGTTAGTTGGTAATTTATATTTAGTATACTTAGAAGGAATATGCTAAATAACTAGCATGTGTACCTATGAATTATTTACCTAACAAGCACACTATAACACCTTTTCAATTATTTTTTCTCAAGGAGTGGACACAAGCTGTAGTGGCCATGGTACCTACCAACACGACACATGCAGCTGCCTCTGTAACCCGGGATGGGAAGGCCCAGATTGCTCGGTGTCCTCCTGCCCAGACGAGTGCAATGACAACGGCCGGTGTGTGGATGGGAAGTGTGTGTGCCACCAAGGCTACACAGGTGAGGACTGCAGCCAGCTGATGTGTCCAGACAACTGCAACGACAAGGGACACTGCGTGGATGGAAAATGTGTGTGTTTCCCGCACTTCACCGGCGAGGATTGCAGCATCCAGAAGTGTCCCAATGACTGCGTCGGTAACGGCCGGTGTGTGGATGGCCAGTGCATCTGTGATGAAGGCTTTTTCGGGGAAGACTGTTCATTGGGTAAGCTATTTACATGTTTAACAACACAATTTATATGGATTTCTTTCATTGCATGCACAATAACTTATGTAATATAGGAGAGCTAACGTTAACAGCTAATATTCTAGCAAGATGCACTACCTGGTGTAGTCTGTAGTCCTAAAACTCAGAAGTCTTAGCATTTTTGCACGTGGTTCCCTTGTCTCAAGTCTATGGGTTTCTTGAAGGGGTTTTCGGTTAAATGCCTGAAATAAGGTCTGTGGTTACTACAGGCTTAACTGGGGCTGGGCGATAAAACGATCTCTACCATTTTCATGATAAAATTCTCCACGATAACAATGATAAATTTATGACATTTATTTTCGAAACAGTTATTTTTGAGTCCGTTTTCCTTTACCTGGAAAACACTACACCAACAGCCAATCACAGAGCAGAGAAACAGATGCATGCGGTTGATGCATGTTTCCGGCCCCTCCCACTCACAACTACTCAGAGTGACGGAGACCACCTGTGTGTGTCCACTCGACACCGGGTGCGAGGAAATGGTACCGAAGAAAGGTCACACCACTTCGGTTATTTGGAAATAGTTCGGCTACCTGAAGTCTGACAATGACAGACCACCATTAGGTGCAAAATGTGTCGGCGACCAGTCCTCAGCAGAACTGGAAACACCACCAACCTCCTTCCATCACCTCAAAAGGTACCGTCCCAAACAGTACAGGGAGACTCATCTACTCACTAGTCCATCTGTACAGGCCAACTTCAGTTGCAAACTAGTCTAACTCTAACTTTACAACATGTAAATTGATTAATTTAGAGAAAATGTGTATAGTAATTGTGTAGTAAGATGCTTAGTGGTGGTGACGTTCAAGTCATGCGACCGCAATGTTGTCAGTTTATAGCCCAACTTTTACTTCTAGTGATTTCATTTTAGCTTCAAAAATCACAAAAATGGTGTTCATCTGTGAAGATTATCTTGCTGAACAAAACGTGTAAGTATCCTAAGCTTGTGTTTGCCAAAGAGCTTATTTTCTGCGCTATTCAAAAATACAATTCAAAAATCCCATTGACTTTTTGTGGAGGGAACCAGGGCGACGCTAACTTCCGGGTTAGCCTACAAAAATACTTCATCGCTACACCACTATTTACATATCCAGTCTGTTTAACAGTTATCTTCACTGAGCTGTTTACTCGCCCAAAGTTTTCTGCTATCATTATTGTACATAATTTAATTAAATTGCTCTTGCACTAGAGGCACTACATTTTGTATTATAATACATATTGATAGTAAAGTTTTCCTGAGCAGAGAAATAAGCTATGGTAGCTTCCTCCACTTAGTTTCTCCATTGGCTCAATGGGCACTTGGATGGCTTGCTGTTGGCTCTACTTGGCCTTTTTTATCACAAATCTACAAGGTCACCAGTTTTGAACATGAAATATTCATGAAGATAGCACTTTGTTCCTGCCCGTGAATCCACTCGTATAAATGGATTTCACCTTGAGATTTTGCTGGTCTCATGTCGTTTTGACCGAAATAACGTTTTGGTGAGAAATATTTCAAAATGTTCACCAGCATAGTTTCCAGTTTCTTTGATCCCTGCAGACATAGATTATTCATACAGGTTTTGTTCCCTTGGGCAGTTCTTAGCTACCTGCAACATTTCCTGTGTGTCCTTTAGAGGTTCATGGTGTCTGAGTAAGCATATTCCATCATGATCTTTTTATGGGTAAATTATATATCTGGGACGCAGCATAATAACTTTTTATGACCCTGACTTGCATTTAGTTTGATCTGTATTTCGCAAGAGAATTAACATTCACATTTCACGATTTTATTAGTCACCTCTATGGCTCTGCTGACATTAAGCTGTGAATATTAACTGCTGTCTCATGGAAAACACAGATGTTACAAGGAGCTCTGGGGCCATTAAATATAACACTTGCCCAAGTCACCTGCATATAAATATCTTTCATATATAATTTAGTGAAAACCTCTTGGATCTACCTGAATGAATAGTTTGGACTTACAGCAATCCGTTTGTGTTTAGTTTATCCACTGCAATCTGTTTGATTTATGGTGCAGCATCCTTGGCTCATCAACTTATTGGCTTTTGTACGGCAGAAATGTCATAGAAGGAAAAGCACAAGTGTTACTAAACACTAACATTAGTTCTGTTCTGTGTGTCCCAGTAAACAGTGACATAGTGAGAGTACGGAAGCAGGCACAATACCAGGACCCTGAAACCGAAGCAGCTAAATGGAATTCAGCCATCAATAATTTTATGATATACGCCTGTGTATGTGTCAGAATTTCTTCCTTGACAAAGCCTATTAGCTGACCACCATACTCAGTATATTCATACAAGTGTTCTGGGCTTTAACTAAATTTGGGTTCAACAGCAGCAGCAAAAGCACTATTGAAACCAGTATTAGATTTAAAAACTTCCAAATTCTACATTAAATTCAACAAGGTTTACCTTTTAACATTTGCAAGTTCTTAAAAGCAAGAATAACTACAGCACTAAGATATGCAGAAACACTACAGTGTTGAGTAGTAGTTTAAATAATGGTGGCAGCATGTACGTAGAATCTGAAAAGGAGATAAACAGCATGAGATGAAATGTTGATTGAAAGTTCCCTTTTTTTAATCGGGTTTTGCAAGAACATAGAATTCTGTCATCAAAGCATTTATAAAGGTGAAAAGGTATGTATTCCCTTTCAAAAAGGACATTATAAATGTAATAATTCACATACTGATTAAATGTTTCTGACTCATTTGATTAACAGCTGTAGCCTAATTATTTTTACATCTTATTTTTAATGAGCTATATGTGCCAAACGCTGGTGGTGCAGAGCAATTGAATAAAAAACAAACAAAAAACTGATAAGACTAAACTAGAAAACTTTCCTGAAATTGATGTGACACGCTGGGTAATTTCTCTAAAGAAGAGTCCCTTGTCTGTTTGTGTTGTTGGACTACAAAAACACATAATCCACACGTATAATGGTGTGTATTTCTGCTCATAAACAACCTTTGGTTTGAAGAGCACAATCAACAGTCAGAAGTTAGCCTTGTGGAATAAACTGTTGCAGCTGATATCAGGGCTGCACGATATGGTCAAAAGAAGCAAATTCCAATTATTTTGACAGATAATGTGACTGCAGTATGATTCACAATTAGTGACAATGAGAATTTTTGCATCACAATTTCCATTATCACTGAAAAAATTAATTAAAAACATGATGATGTGACACTTGTTGGGGTACGTACCAGGCAAGCGTGTTATCTTTCATCGGGACATCAAAATGTGGAGGCTGGAGCATCTCTGCAGCTCTATAGTACATCGTTATTATGCTGTTTTGTCACATATTTTACCACTATCAAAACATTGCAGCTTCTTGTGATTTGGATATTGCACTCAGCCATAATAGGATTTTGATTATTTTGCAATCATTGTGCAGCCCTGGCTGATATGATGTGCAGCTTTTGATTTTGATCATTTTAAACTGTGAAAGTTACAGTAAGTGCCAGCAAAAAATCAGATCTGCTACGCTATCCAGTCTAAAAGAGAAATAAAAGAGTTTGGAAAATATTTGTTAGCATCCAAGCTTAGCAGGTATTACGATTTTTGAAACCATATTGGAATTATTGGCTATGTTTTAAGGCTTTTTATATTGTAGTTTCTAAGATATAATGACTATGACCAGCAGACTCTGAGAGCTCCCTCAAAGTGCATTTTTCTCCATTAAATCTAACTCCCAACTATTAGTAATAATTGGCCAATTCATGGACAAAAAGGTCTCTGACTCAACCTCAACTTATGGCAGTTTTCTTAATAGCCATAGTGACCTACCTCTGTGGAATTCAAAGCATCTCTCCAACAGTTATTTCAGATACAGCAGCTGACGGGGCCCTTTCAGTGTGCTGACCCCATGACCGCTGACATCTATGGCCTCTACTGTAGATGACATTAGGTCACATACTGTAATACCGCAGGAATATAAGAACACCCATCAGTCCTTTGGGGCTCCATCTAGCTTTGACCGCGGAGAAGAATCATCACCTTCCCCGCTAAATGCGCTGCTCACCAAACCACTATTCCTGTACTGCCTCAGGTGCAGAGTACAAAATTGCATTTTATGGCAATTTAAGGCCGAGCAAGTAGAAAGGTGAGCAGCAGCAGCAGCCAGGCATGGACAGTTTAATTCACTGAGTTCATACTGTGACAGTCAATTCTAAGATGATCTTGAAGATTTTCCTGCAGGTGAAAGGCACAGAATTTGGCTTTTTCATCGTACTGTCTCTTGGACTGCAGAAGAAGCGTATTCTCTGTCTATACTTGTCTACAGCATTTCTTCCTCTGGCTTTAACCCAGAGTAGATAGCACATACTTTAACAGAAGCAATTTTTAACATTTACTAGGAGTGGATCCACCAAAAAAAAAAAGCTACACCACCAGTTTCAGGTAGAAAAAAGGTAAAATGGTTGGGTCTTCATAGTAGCAGGTCAGCGGTGTCAAACCCTTTATGCCGATTTAGTTTCAACAAGCTGAGTTTCGCTCTGTAGAGGCAGAGAATAGCTGGAGACAGATCTGCAGCTTCGTGTGTAGGTGCTGTTGAATGGAGTCCAACATCAATAGTGGCAGCGTGTCAGAGGAACAGTCAGGGAGGCAGGGAAAGTGGGAGGTAAGAAAAAAAAAATACATTGTGTTGATTTTAGGTGTTAGTAATAATAGTGGTAATAAGGACCGGGAGAAGAGGAGCACAAAAGCAAACCAGTGGAGACATGCTTTGTTTTATGTGGCTACTGGCCATTTCAGCGCCTAGGTGATGGATGTCAGTCTGCTCCGTGGGTGATGACAGCAACATGACTCCAGAAGTATGGCTTTAGATATACTGTACATCCTGTATGGTGCACTTTCATTGATGCTGCCATATGGGTTAGAGAATCAGCGGTGCTTTAACAATGAAAATATTGTTGTAGCCTGAACTTGAAGTTAAGAAACCAAATCTAATAAGGTGATCTCGGTATAATGCGGGTGAGATTATAAAAAGAGAACATAGTGACTTCTTTGAAGCTGTATCAACACAATGCAGATGCTTTGGATGTACTGTTCTTATCATGGCTTCTTTGACTGTCTCAAAAATGTTTTCTTTCATTCTTAGCCACATTGAAAGAGATTTTATTTAACATAAGGCAACTTTAAATTCTGTCCTCAACTCTAAACTATATTTGGCCTCTTTTACAAGTGTGTCATTGAATTCAGTTCAAGTGGGCAGATAGAATAGTACCAATCACAAGTTACACAAAATGCAAAGAAAAATTTTAAAAGTGTTTTTGAAGTGGTGTGTCCTCTCAGAGTTGCTGTAAGGCAGGAGTAAGCTCACCACTGTAGTCACCACTTACGGCAACTCTCAGGGGACACACTACATTTTTGCGCTCTCTGGTTTGGAGCGTTTTTAATCACGATGGTACAGGGCTCAGAAGTGGATGACTGTCAGGCATCGGCACTGGACTTTGACATCGTCTATCGGCACAGCCCTGCTAATAATATACAATAATAGTACAGTGCAGTATACGCAGTATATATATTGATGGGTTATTGGCTCAAAAGCTTGATGTCCTCAGATGTCTGATTTTAAAACATTTATGAACAGATGGGAAACTTATTACAGGTAACGGGACACAGACGAACAACAAAAAACAAGTCGATTGAATTCCCATTTTATTTGTCCTGAACAACACTGACACTGATACTTCCTTAGCGCTCACTCGCTGCAGATTTATAGTCACCTTAAAAAGTCCAAACATGTTATTTTAGTCATATTTTCCTTCTTCAAATTGCATTTCACTCATTTCCAATCAGGGGAGAAACAAATCACTATTAGTTTCCACTTTTTCCAATGTTAACATGTTAATTTATTCACCCCAGGTCTTCTGAAATATTATTTGAGGGTAAAGATTGTTGACAGTCGTGCCTAGAGTAGCAGCAGGGGGATATTAACTGTTACTGGATGGAAAAGGATTGCTACATTTGAGAAAAAAAAAACATGAAGCTTCCTGACTTTGCCTTATGGAACAGCATCTGAACCTGATGTGAATTCCTTCCCTGCCAAAGTTATGGCAGACTCCTTCACCACTCTCAACTCCTTCACTTTTTCCCCTTGAAATATGCTTGCGTTTGTGTGCACATGTGCTGCGCTCCTCCATCATCATCTACCATTTATTTCCCTTTATCGTACCCACAAAACGTTCTCCTTGTTTGTAGAAAGCCTCACTCCCCAACCCTGCTGACTTGCTGTCTTCTGTCTTTTGGCTGCTGTTATGTTATTGTACTCCCCCGTAGTTATATACCTTCATATTCGCCCCCCTGACATATTTTTTCCATGATCTCCGTTGAAGAGCTTGTAAAACGATTTTTTTCCCTCCCATCTCAGGTTTGGGAAGAAAGCTCAGTGTTCAACTTTATGCATTGCTTTTTGCCAAGTTCATGATCCTCTTACACAGTGTAAGAGGAACAAACAGGTAGGAGAGAGGACAGGGCAATAAAAGGGAGACAAGGTTATTAAACGATAACATATTAAAACACAACAGTATTATATGCTTTTCTCAACTACTTCATTGTTTTAAATAGATGTAGCAGGACTCAAGGACTCAATCATTACTTTTTATTAGTTTAGTTAAAAAAATGACAATAAATGTACTTTGTACCCTGAAATTTTACCTTGTTTGTTGCTGTTAATTTAGTTCACTATAAGTTAAGTTACTTGAAACCTGCTTGAGTTAAGTAAGTCTGTTTTTATTGTTGGGGTTTGATTTATTTAGATAAAGAGAGTTTTGGAAAATGTTTGTACTGCACTGTGTTCAGCACTTGTTAGATAGCAACATGTTAAATTCTTAAATGTTTGGAGAACAGAGGTGTTGTAGATTAAGAGTCTAGATTTTAGGAAAGATGCAAGAACACAGCAAGAGGACGGAGGAGTATGAGATGATGGGTCTCCACTACTTGGAACAAAAACACTCTTTGATATGACTTCTTGATATGGCCGGTTCAATGTTTAAGGTGTATCCATTCATGCACAAATGAATGACTATTTGCTGTTACTTGTGCGATTCCTGTATTTGAATCTGCCGTGCATGCTACGTTAAGAGGCAAAGAACAAGCTGAGGTCTGTCATTACTAAGTGTTTCATTAAGCGCCGGTTTGTTAACCATCAAATTTAAAGACAACGACAAGGAAATGGCTTCACAGATGTGTTTAATGGAAGTGGGACTGGCTCACAGATGAGGTAGAGACAGATGTGAAGAGAAAGAGATTACCAGACAGGGTCGGTGGGCAGTAGCCAGGGCAGACAGGCTAACCTTAGCTCTGACAAGTGACTGTTGGACAGCTCTAACAAATGACAGTTAACTTCAAAATTACCTGTAGTTTCATCAGTACTGACAGGGACATGTAGTCCACTGTGCTCCTCTCTCCAGCACTGGCACAGCAACAAAATGTAGTGTGGTAGTAAGTCGAGTTATAAGACAGCCATGCCGGGGGCTGTAGCGCTGTGCCCGAGCTCATTGAGTCAACTGAGCTGTGAATTAATTGTAAGGCACCTCTTAAAATTAACATCAGTTTGTGTTTTTTTCTTGATAATTAAATGGTTGGTAACTCGTTGCTGGGTGTCGGCTTATCAAAAGCAAAAATAACCGAAAATATAGTTGTGTAAATATATAAAATATATCTTCAGGAGAAGTAACATGAATGAACACTGTAAATGTCCTCTAATATAAACAATTTATTGCATGTTTATGTATACATTATAAATGATAAAAAGAAAGGTTTAGATTAAGATGCTACAGAGGAAAAAAAAGGTTTGTCAGGGCTTGTAAATGGACTAAGTGAGGTTAAAAGACATGACAAGTGAGAAAATGACTGAGGGTTTCAGTCAAGGAGGCAATTAAAGTAACTGAACATTGTACTAAAATGTGCTATAACCTCCATTAAACTTTGTGTCTCTGCTTCCTCCTCTCTCAGTCCTCGGCCCTCAGGGTCTGCGGTTGGTCCAGGTGACCGACGCCTCTCTCCTGGTTGAGTGGGAGTCAGTTCGCGGGGCCGAGTATTACATTTTGACATATCATCCCAAAGGGGATGAGGGTGCCCTGGAGCAAGTATGTGTTTTTTCTTCTTGGTCATATCAGTATGTGGAATAAAGGAGAAACATATTTTTAAAACACCTTTGTTTCAACCCAGGTTCGGGTCCCCAACACAGAGAACTCCTACCTCATCACCGGACTGTCCCCTGGGGTCACCTACATCGTCCAGGTGTATGCTGTCATCAAAGAAATCCAAAGTGACGCCGACAAGATTGAAGCTACCACAGGTGAGTGCAGACCACTGAAATCAAATCTGAAAAAAAACAACATTGTGTACTTCTTCTGACTACATGAACATGACGCAGATGAAAAATCCATTACAGTACTCCTGAGGTGGAACAGGGCTGGGTGCAGCATGGTGCCTTCAGATGTGTTGTGGTTTAGAGAAAAGGGCAGATGTGACCTATTAAGGACTCTTGTGGCAGGAAGGCCAGGTGTGGCTTGTAGGTTTGAGGGGATTAGGTTAGATTTTCTGGGGATTAAATGGTCAAATTTGAGGTCAAATGTAAGTACATGTGTGATGAGGCATGAAAACAATATGTCAAGCTTTTAAATGTTTAGAGGAAGGAGGTGTTGGAGATTAAGAGTCCAGATTTTAGGAAAGAAGCAAGAGGATGGTAGAGTTTGAGTTGACAGGTCCACACTACTTTACAAATATTAAAGATTTGAACAAAAAACATTTTGATATAACTTCCTGATTTGGACAGTCTTCTGTTTAAGGTCTATATATTCATGCACAAATGAACAGTCTGTTCCACGTACACTAAATTACTTCCAGGTACTTGTGTAAGATACGTTTTTTCCTGTATTTAAATCTGGCATGATTGTCTTTTTACGCAAATGCTACCCAAAGAGGCAATGAACAAGCTGAGGTCTGTCATTACTGAGTGTTTCATTAAGCCCCGGTTTGTTAGACATTAAATTTAAAGATAACGACAAGGAAATGGCTCCACGGATGTGTTTAATGCAAATCGGACTTGCTCACAGATGTGGTAGAGACGGATGGGAAGAGAAGCAGATTACAAGACAGGATCGGTGGGCGTGAGTGAGACAGACATATTGAGTTAGAGTCTAATGTGAGGTTAGTATGGTTAGCCATGGAAAACCTCACAGAGCATGGCATTCCCATATGGGCATGAGAAAACACGCCATCATCTGGCTAATGGTTGTGTGAGGAGTACACAGCACGAGGCGGACTGGTTACATAGTTTTCGACTTCAAACGATGATCTACTTCAAAGAGCTCGAGTGAATGTTTTTCTTCTTTGTCCCTGAGAAAAAAACATGGTAGCTTGCTTAAAAAATGCTTACCCTTTTCATTTGGTCACATTTGTTTTGTTTGATGGCTTTGTTCTGTGTTTTTTCACCATATGCTGCAAATCCTGTCATCCCTCCTGGCTATGTTGTATATTTCTTTACAATCAGTTACATACGTGTTGTTGATGAAGTGGCATGTGTGTAAAAAAAGACTTTAGACCTTCTAATCTTTGGTAATTACCCCTATAATACCTCTGACCAGTGGTAGAAAGTCCAATTTTGAGTTACTTTTGCTTTACTTGAGTAATTTTGTTTTCTGCTTCACACTTCTGCTCTCCTACATTTTAGGGGCAAATCATTTACTTTCCACTCCACTGCATTTATTTGATAGCTTTTAAAGGTGCAACTTGTAAGAATTTTCAATTCAGATATTCAAAAATTAACAAAACTTCTCGTGAAAATGTGAAGAAAAAACAATGTTGACGTTGTGTCAAAGACTTCTACGTTCTTTGTTGCAGAGATACCTACCGAAGTTAGCATGCTAGCAGTGAAAAATACCAACGCATGACACTGGCTAAATGAGCTAACTAGCTAATGGCAGCACTTAGCAGTTACTCTGATGATATGCTGCCCCCTGTTTGTGTCGAGTATAAATTAGACGTACATATTGCCCCTTTAATTATTAGATTATTATTGCATATTTAGATTATAAATACTCAATATAAATCGACTAATCATTATGATATATTATTATATATGTTATTAAGCTACCCAGCAGTATATAAAGTCATTATATTGGCCCTACATTTAAAGTGGTGTCTCAACATCAATGCTCACATTACTGTTTTTTATCATTTGCAACGTACCCTAACATGATGATCACTGAGTGTACTGGTGTGTGTTTTCACAATGAAAGCAATACTTGGTGACTTCTCCTGAACAACACGCAGCTGGCCACAAGTCAGCGAAATGACTCACTAACGTAATACACTGTTATCTGTGTCCTGTTTGCTTACATTACCTTTCATTAGACACTACAAGTTGCTGGTCAAACTAGACCAGACAAAGTATGTAGACCAGAGTGTCTTGAATTGAGTGAGGAGCCGCTTTATTCCTAATGAATTTAACTTTTCATTTGTGAAAGAAAGAGTTTGATATTTCTTCCTTTTAAAAGTTATACAAGGACATTTCAGTGATGATATTATCTTCAGTAAGTGATCCGACGAAGAGTCCCTCATTGATATTTTGATGATATTTTCTCAGTGCCAGAAGGGAAATTCCTGTATGGCCCTCTGCCCAGGAAGGTCACATTTCAGGGTGGAAGGGATTCATCGTCTAGCTGAAGGACATGAGAGCAGTGCGGGGCAGATGCTTGTGATTAAAGGGGCTTTATTTTAAGGGTCATGTCTGTACGCCCAGTTCCACCTTGTCGTCCAACACTTGTATCCCTCCCAGATGTCTCAGCTATTGATGATATCCGAGTTCTTGGCCAGACAGAAGTCTCCATCCAGGTGGACTGGAAGAACCCGCCAGCTCAGGTGGATTACTTCAGGCTCACACACACTGACCCCGCTGGAGAGGAGGAGGAGCTGAACGTACAGAGCAGCCAGGAGGCACGCACTAAACACACGATTGTGGGTAAGTATTGTAACAGACAGAACAGAAGTTTGTACTGAAGACATAAATACATGTAAACCCCTGAAGCCCCTGAGTATACTTCTGGATTGTTGTGCCAGAGCTCAGCTTAAAATGACAGCCACGTTCCATCTTTACCCCTAAGTTCTGAAATTACCTCTCAATATAAAAACCTCAGATTCAGTTGCCATTTTCTAAGAAAACACACTGATATTGATTATAAAAATATATATATATGTTCTATTTTGTTACACTAGTATTTGTTACTATTGCGCCTGTTTGATACTTTGTGGTAAATAGTTTTATTTTGAGTCAGTTTGCCACTTTTATTTTGAAAATTATAAATTATAATCATCACACATACAGTAAATATGCTCACTCATGCACACATACAATGAATACATGTAAATACAACCTTGAAGTGTATTAGATGATCGGTATATTAAAGGTATACTATGCAAGATTGTCCTTTAAAAAAAACACAACAAACAATGTATACCCCCTAGAAGTGTATGGCGGTTTGTTTATCTACAGAGACCCTGCCCTCTGCCTGTATTTTCTTATTTTTTTCCTATTTTGCTGTTGTTGGGATGTTTTTCTCGGCTGCAACCTTTGGGCTGTGTGTGTGTAGCTCCCAGCCAACAACAGCATGCAGGTTAGTTCAGGATTTTATTAAAAGGTAGTGACCAGGTGCCAGACTATAAGCAGAATGCATCCAAGAAGAAGTTATGAACATGGCAGACAGCACAGAAAAAATGCAAATAAACTGATGCAGAACACCAAGCGGACAAATCCTGTCTGATTAAGAGATTTAATCAGGTGAAACATTATTATAATAACATGTAATTATTGCTCACAAGCTAGACTATACACAAACAATATGATAAACACATTGTTGATAAAACATTTGCAACCATAGCATACCATATCACTCATTTTCCCACAGTTAGTTACGGCTGGGGAGGATGGAGAGAATTTTGATGGTTGTCTCTACAAACAGAACCCAACAATTGCTGCATAGTGTACCTTTACATAATATGCAGTTGGATGAAATAAGGGCATGTAATGCAAATGCATAAAAAATATCTTATCTTATCAAATATTTATGTCACATATCATTCATCACAAACTGTTGATGTCCATTCAAATACGGATGATGGAAGATAACAATGAAATAGTTTAGAGCAATGTCTACTTGAGCAGAACTCACCGTGGTCTCAAGTTATGATCAAGTTAACCAAAGAGTGAATTTCCTTCTCAGATTGTTACATTTAGGCCTGGCAAGATGAAATTACCCAGTATTTTACAAGGAAGAAAAATCATTAAAGAAAATGATGGTGATACTGAGCACTAGTAAACCACACAGTGGTTCAAACTGCAGCTCATTTTTCCATTTTCCATTTTAAAAGCTGTGTCTTTTGTGCAGGTCTGTATCCAGGAACAGAGTACCTGATCTCAGTGCAGGCCATCAAAGGAACCACTGAGGGAAAATCCTCCTCTGTCACTGGCGCCACAGGTCAGTGTCAACACATCACTATCCATTTATTATAATGTGCTACCGGCGCTTGAGCAAATCCTGTACATTATCGGTGAGCACAAAATGGGCCCAATTTTCCTCAAATGGACGATTGCTGGACGGAAATGGCAGAGACTTGTGTTTGTGCAGCCACTGACTGTGTCTGAATTGGGAGACACTTAAAATGATAGATCGACCACTTGTGGAAGTGAAACACATTAAAGAAACAGCAAGGAAATCCATATTCCACTCAGTTTTGAATTGGGTGCAGCATCAAAGACTGCTCTTAGCTCTTGTCAATCCACCTTTAATTCACCAGCGGTCAGAACCTAATAGGAAAAACACATCGTCTGTCATGAACAATACTGACATGCTTCGTGATACAACCTGGTATTACCTTCCCCACACAGCCAAAGGTAATAGTATAATGAATACAGCCAGGAAGCAGCACAATTATAGGTTAATGACGTAGGGCTGGAATTTACAGCCTAATAATCTGGACAGGTCCTAATGGCTGTGGCGAGCCTGGTCACTGAGGGGAAATATGATGTGAACGGTGTAACGACTACAAGATGCTCCCTGATGGTTGAGGTGAGAAGGTCCATGATTTACAGAGTCCATCTGGTAATGTTGGATTTTAGCGGTGTGGCAATGGGTTGGACTGATCATGTTCTGGACTGGTTTTAGGACGTGAGGAGGAATTCATTTTACAGTTTCATTTTAACAGCTGGTCCTGACATTCACTTACTTTGAGGTTATTATTTAAGTGACTGACTAATAGTCCATGATGACACGGCAGGTCTTCAGTTACTCCCGTCATTCTGCTCATTTGAGCCACTTTCTGTCTTTTTTTTCTTTTCTCTCCTCACTTTCCTCCTTCACCTTTGCTCTCATCCACCCTCAGAGCTCACTCGGCTCAAAAGCGGTCTCCAGGTTGATGGCTCTTCGTTTTTTAAACCCTGAGGCAGCCAATTTAATGGTTTTTAGTCATCAGTCTTAGCTAGGTACTTTCAAGACTCACCTCTCTTCTTTTGCAGCCAGTCAGGTACTCAAAGGCCCCTGTCACTGCTAATCTTTTTTTCTGTGTGAGTGTACCACCTACTTGTGTAGTAATTGTGTGTGTGTGTGTGTGTGTGTGTGTGTGTGTGTGTGTGTGTGTGTGCGCGCGCGCGCGTGCGTGTGTGTGCGCGCGCGTGTGTGAATGTGCTAATCTACACCAGACAGACAGTGGCTCGTCTCCACTCCAGTGGCTACAATCCTTCATTTTAGGTGTTTCACGAAAAAGGCTCAGAGGTGATTGAGGAGGATAGTCCTCAGCTCTGCTTGCCAGCAAGAATGTGCCTGTTTCATGACGACTGGCATGGAGCAACGTAGTGCACAGTCACCTATTATCTCACCGAACATGCTGTTTGCATCGGGGGCTGGCGTGGTTATGTACAGGGAGAGATTAGAGAAACATAAAGAGAAAATGTAGAAAATATGTAAAAGAGAGTAAGTGCTGTGCTTACAGTTAGAAATGAGGTTAGAAAAATGAGCAGGAATAACAGGAGAACACTGGGCCAATAAGAATGAGAAATTAAGATATTTATAGACATATCAAGAGCAAGAATGAGGCAGGATATTAAAATAATGGGTCACAAAGAGGCAATTTTAGTGACAAGTAGCAGCATGTAATGCATTAGTACATAGCAACCGTTATGGTATGAAACTAAGCTTTTTTCTTCCACTATAGAAGCTGTTATATATCCTCCTCGTCTTTACCATCTGTCTTCCTTTTGTCTCTCTCCCTCATCTCTTCCTCAGTTTCTTCAGGTTCATCGTATTTTGTTGTGGTTCCTCACTCTCTTTCAGCTGTTTCTTAACTTGCCGCCACTAAAATTAAACACATGGGTCAAACTGACAACACAGTGAATGGTGCTGAACATTGTTGTTGCTATGGCCTTGTAATTTGTTAAAGTGGCAACAGACAACTTTTCCACCTCCTAGCGTTTCCAAGTGGTATTATTGTTGGCGCAGCTGTTGCAAAGACAACTTAATGGTTTCTGTTTTCTCCTCAGAGTTACAAATAATAACAACACAGGACAAAACCAGAGCTAACTCAATCATTGAGTCTATAATAGAAACGTGAAAGCACACAGAATTGGTGCCAGGCTGCCAGTCTAACTAGATTACTTGCAGGTGGCAGACAAAATTAAACCAATCTAAATGCCTATGGTTTCATTATTCTATATCCATTACATTGTGCAACCATTTATTTGACAATTAAATGTTAAAGTAGAAAACTTTTTTCCAGTTTAATTATGGAGACTAGATGTGTCACGATTCAGAAAGGAGGCCGCTATACAAACATACACAGTCTCAAGTCGCGGCCCTGTCTTCCAAAACTATGACTCCCTCCTAACCTGACACACATATACGTGTCACAGAACTTGAACTTACTGCTGTAGTAGACAAAAACTGTGAAAAAATACATCTCCCCCTCAAGCTGCACTCCCATCCTGCTCTAAAGCTTAAGTTTTGTCGGAGTGTTTGATCGTGTCTCGCACTAAACAAGCTGCCTCCCGTCAACTGACTGCATTCATGGTGCATTTATGAGCTGCTCGTAAACATGTCACTTTTCATTTACATCCAACTTTTTTCAACACTTAATGTGTAGACTTATGTGAAGAGAAGAGGTTTTTTTTTAATTTTGGGTTTACTTAGTTAATATGGAGACTAGTGCTCAGCAGAGTTTGTGTATTTTTTGTTTAATTCATGTGAAGATAAAGTTAATTGCTGTCAGAGGTGATTAAACAAAAGCGGAAAATGTTTCCCATTTTTTTCTTATTCATCTCCACCACCCCCCAAAGTTGGATTTAGAAAATCGCCACACTCCTAGTGAAGACTGAAGTGAACTATATGCTGTATTTAGTGATTGAATGACACTATATTATATATTTATGGCTGGAATTATACATGTGCATCCAGTGTGGCTCTATAAATCATCCTCTCTCTGCTTGTGGTGTGTTGGAATTATGCTGCTCTTGCACCAACAGAATCACACACACATACACACACACACACACACACACATATACATACAGTATATGCGTGTGTGTGAGTGATTCTGTGGGTGGCTGTATGGCGTCATTTAACTGCCAATCCGTTCCACAGTGAAATCATTCAGTGACAGCTAACATTTCGGAAAACACCAGAACTAAAGGAATCTCTATTCGGAGCAGACGTTTCACAGTCACTAACCTGCCAAAAGATTATAAGGCGTATAAACATAACATACCACGGCTGCTGATTCAGATTCAATAAAGTCACCACCAAGGCCCGTATAACCAAAAGCAGATGGACCTGGCTTTGCTGCAGGAGTCGAATGTTTAGTCTTTATGCTATCTGGAAACACTATAGCACCTCGTGTGGCTCAGTGGGAGTACCCTGTCTGCTCAGACTTGTCCATCAGTGTCTCCGTTTCAGTTGATGCCAGAAAAATGACAAGTAAAAATGTGTGAAGGGACATTTTATAGAGATAATGATAAGAACACTAACTTCTTCCATGTCTGTTTGAATGGGGTTGGAAGGGACCACATCCGTCTGTTTATGTGTGTGTGAACATAAATGTAAATGCGTGAGTCTGTAGCAAGGTTAAGATACAGGAAAGATGCTGTTTGTACCTTGACTGGATCTCACAATTAGAAAATTTAATAGAAACTGATTTGTTTTGTTTTGAGAGATGTCATTTTTATGCCGCAGCGATAGCCATGGCCTGAGGGTTGTCTGTCCACCTGTCCCATTATTGTGAATGCGATATCTCAAGAATACATTGAGGGAATTTCTTCAAATTTCGGATGTCATCTTGTACTGTAGGAAGAACTTATTAGAATTTGGTGGTCCTAGGTCAAAAGTCACTTTGACCTCATGGCGTCCAATTCTTGCAAACACGACATCTCAGAAATGCCTCGAAGGAATTTCCTTAAATTTGGAAGAAATATCCAGTGTTCATTGATTAGATTTGACTGGTCAAAGGTTAAGGTTACTGGGATCTCACAAACTAGCTGTGTTAAAGATTTTACACAAATGCCTGATAGGATAAAATGATGAAGTGAAGACATTTTACATCCAAAAGTTCAAAGGTCAACTTCACTGCGAAATCCTAATATTCTGAATAGAAGTTCTGCCTATTATTCAACGCCACAGGTCAGGAACAGCAGCAGGACTGGTGCATGGAGGCATACAACTGCTTCAGACCTCAGTAGAAGCTTTAAATATATTACATTCAGTACTGTCCTTGATGAGAGAAAAATGAAAGACCAGAGGCGGAAGTGGCTTCCCTTTCTGACTGGTGATAATATACTGATAGATTGTGGTGATTTAACTGCATTAGTACACACTTCATTTGGAAAAAGAAAATGGAAACTGTTGATCTAATGGTGTTTTTTAATATTTGTATGCCTGAATAATGGAGGAATAATGAAAGGATGGTTTATGATAGCAAAAGGGGCCTTTCATGTCATCCATGTGTTACTTCTACTTCTAGATGTGGCAAATTAGACGAGTCGCTTCTGTCATAAAGAATGATGAGCTGCTTACAGTACAAATGGATTGTCGGACAAACATAGCCATGGGACTCCACAACAATACATATGTCACGCCTGACATACTGTAGTCTCTATTGACACGTATTTTCCCTCCGCTCCGTCTGCAGACTTACTGTATGGCTTCCGCTGCAGTCAGGCTGTGCAGCTGTGAGGCTGTAAATGATGAAAGACGGCCTGTTACCGTGCGCCTTGTGGTCAAAAGCCTCTGCTGAACATGCCACCCATAATGGATAAGCTGTTTTCCAAATGGCTGAAGCCACAGCTCGTGTTCTGTAGCCTGGTATAGGCGCTGTCGCTATGCAGCCAGTGAGGTATAACGTCTGGAGAAACTCGATCCATCACACGCTGAAACTTCAGAGCAAATGCAAGATGCCCTCAGAAAGTAGTAGTGCTCGGAAAAAAAAGATCTAATAACATCTGAAATATATCAGACAGCCAAGACAGCGGCTATACTCTCTATAGGAGCAAAACATATAACAAAATAACACCAGAGAGGAAGGAGAAAACCCTTGTTTTGAAGGAGAGCAAGGCTCAGTTGAATACAGTGCTTTATTCAGATGGTTGAAAAACAAATAACAATTGAGGTTCATTTGCAGTGAGGGAGACAAAACAACGGCGGCCTCCTCTTCAAGCTGTCAAATGCTTTCATTGTTCATCTGGGCTGTTTGACTGTTGGAGATCAGTTCCACACACATTCATTTAATTTACTTTTATTGAATTGAGAGGACATCTGTGGCCGACATGACTTCGAGTGTGTGTCACAAACAAAACGTTTGTAATATTTGAGGGGGAAAAAGCTGTTTAATCCTCTTCAGACTGACAGTGCAGCGGGCAACTTGTCTTAGCAATTTGGCTATTGGAGTATTACATATGCAGTTTTTAAATATAATGTTAAAGCCCCTGCTAGCGCCACTGGAATTAAATTACTAGTTCTATGTGTGACAGCCACGTCCCAGTTACTGCCCAATTACAAGATGCAAATACAATGTGCCTGCTGGCCCATGCTGCCTGTTTGTCCACCTGGTCATACTCACGTAGCTCCGGTGTGAAATGATTAGTAGTAATAATAAAAATACACAGTCTGTGTGAACATTCAGCATGCCACAAAATATGCAGTGTGTTTTCAGCAGATAAAACATAACCATAACATACAAAACATACTGGTTTACACAAATGTACGGAAGCCAAGAATGGCCACAGGCGCAAATATTTTTACAAGCTGTGACAGCATCGGTTGTTTTCACCTTTTTCTGTGTGTGTGTGTGTGTGTGTGTGTGTGTGTGTGTGTGTGTGTGTGTGTGTGTGTGTGTGTGTGTGTGTGTGTGTGTGTGCGCGCCATCATGGAGACACCTTTTGTAGTGGGTCTAACAAAGAAGTGATTAGACCCAGTGATTATTAGTGAGTATTTTGAAGGTTTTTATGTGCCTGTCTGTCCGTCTGTGGACCGATCAGCGGTGATAGCATCACAATCGTGCCAGATTCAGTCACAAAACTTAATGTGTACTGAGATAAAAATGAAGGCCATGTTCAAAGATGGGTGTTTGGAAGAGTGCATACCTCCGCCAAGGCCCAACAGTCCCCTCATGAACTCACTCACAGTTACCATCCACTTAGATACGCCACATTTTTTCATCCATATCCATGCATTATTCCCTGGGAAATTAACAAATGTGACCAAAAACACTCTCTATCTCACAATGTTAAAAAAAGTGAGAAATAATTCCCGGATCCAAAAGTAATTGGGGTCTATTCTGGGCCAAGACCCATCCTCCATCCAAGTTTCATGGAAATCCGTTCAGTACTTTTTGTGTAATCCTGTTGACAAACCAACCAACCAACCAACCAACAAACAGAGAGACACGGATTAAAACATAGCCTCCTTGGCCGAGGTAACTATTGTTAGACCTACCCCTGACAGTAGACATAATGTAAATACCTCTTTATCAAAGCACCAGGGAAAACATTCCTACAACAAACAGAAAATGTTCATAATAAGTTCATTTTGTTTGCCTTTAAACTCCCAAACCCACCCCACAGAGCAGTGTGTTAATGTATCGGTCCACTCCTATGAATAGCACAAAGTCATTTTCTTGTGACAAATTATCTGCCGTTTGTTTTCTCAAGATAAAACAATCGTGATCATGATCTCGAGATATCAACATCAACAAGAAACCGCACATGGGGCCACTCTCAGCTTCTGTACAACTGCTGTTGATTTCTTTTATAGTGTGCAGACCAAACAGTTAGATGGACACCTAAACGCTGAGTCATCGTAAATGTGTACGTTCTTGTAAATGTGTGCATATGAATGTGTTTTTCTACATGATGAGTGGATAGACATTTTCTGGGCTCCCTTGGTCGGGATCACTTAAGGTACTTAGACTACTGAATGAGCCCTTACTTTTACGCCTAGGAGGAAACACTCAATCCCACTAAAATGGAGCTATTATAAATTCCTCCTGCGGTTTAGCTCATGACAGCTTGTCAAGCGGTGCAGCCACAAGGACGGCACAGTGACAACAGGAGAGGAGAACAGAGACAAAGAGGGGGTATGGAGTTAGACAGTTGCATAGCTCCTCTGTTCTCCTGGATGCATCATCAATCAGTTTTCATGATGCAGACTGCGCACTGACACAAGACTGACCTCGACTGAGCCGCTGCCACAGAGGAATAATCCTAAATGATGATTGCTTTTACATTTCCCCTCACTTCCTCTGTGTCTCTCTTACTATGCCTCTGCGCCTCCTCTATTCTCTGTCTTCCTCTCTTTCTTTGTTGCTCTCTCTCTCTCTTCACTTCCATCGAGATCCCCTCTATAGAGACTAACACCCATCCACACACATTCACCAACAACTGCTCTGCCTGCGTCTTCCATACGTCTGCTGTGATTCCTCAAGCCCGCCAACTTTACAAACAGAGGCTCTGTATTCTACTGTTTCTTCTCACCCCACTGCAGCATGTCCTGTTGAACTCAGAGAACAAGACCTTTGGTCGGGTTATGTGCTAGTGATGTTCTTTTAAAGAGCTTCACAGAGATCTCCCCTGGAGATCCCCCTGGTCATCTTTATTATCCATCCATGTATGATTGACAACAAGCTTTTATTACACTTCCTGTCAGCTGATTGAAAAAGAAAAAGAAACAATTAGTGACATTGCTTCAAAGCGCTCAATAGTCTGCAGACTACAGCTAGTCTTACCTTCTACATGCTGCTCAGTCTAAACTTAGACCCACTTGTTATACTATATTAACCCAGTTCAAACCTGTTTGTTGAGATGAAAACAACAGCATCAGTCCTTTTCATCAAGTGCCCCAAAACAACATATGATTAAGTTCAAGTGACAAAGCATCCATAGTGATTATGACAGGAGCAGAGGTAGTGTTATAATAGAGCAAAAAAGGGATGGGTCAACAACATGCCAGACTTTAACAATAAAGACAGCTGTTCAGTGTTTTTATAGTATGGCCATGACTGTCCCTGAATCATAACCTTTATTGTTGAGGACAAAGGTCCCCTAATCTTGACGATGTAGTCATTTCAACCCAAACCACATGGTTCGCTAACCTAAATTCAGTACTTCTCTAAACCAAAAGTCCTTTTTGTGCCTAAATCAAATCTATTTTTTTTCCTCTTCAGACATGGATGCTCCTACCAACCTGGTCACCACTGAAGTAACAGAAGACACTGCAGCAGTTTCATGGGATCGGATCCAGGCAGAAATAGATGGCTACATGTTGAGCTACACCTCTTCTGAGGGATCCAGTGGCGAGATCCCTGTAGGACGTGACAGCACCTCATACAAGCTGATTGGCTTGAGGCCTGGAGTTCTCTACACGGTCTACATCTGGGCCTTCAAGGGAGACAAAGTCAGCAGAAAGAGTTCAACAGAGGCTGAAACAGGTAAACTTTGAAGTGGACCCTGGTTCATTACAGGAGTCATTTACGTGTTTTTATCTTTTGTGTATGTCTACACCAATTAAAGAGCCTCGCAGATTACCTTTATATAAATCGGCGGACGTTTAAAGGGTCTGTTGTTTGATATTCCACAAAGGTTAGACATAACAGATATACTAGTAACACTTTCATTTGAACACACTCGTAGATATTTAATGTAAGACCAAACGTTTTTCTCCTCTTTACACTTTTTAATGACTGAGGGTCTGCACAATGACCTGTGATTCTCAGATATCTCAAGTGTTCCCAGGTAGTGTTTTTTTTTCTCTTCCTTTTTTCTTTACTGCCTGTGAGAAGCAAAGATGTTTTAAGTGTCTTTTTTTCTTAAGCTCCTTTGTGCAAGATGCTCTCACCTCAAATAGCCCTTATGTACGATGCACCAATCATTTCCTTTTGATCTTCTGCAGGCTGGTGCTCTGCACAATTTCCTCGTCCTTGATGTGGTGTGAAGTAAAAAGCATCACAGTAGACATTATGCACTTAGCAAGCTAACCCCTCTTTGCCTAACTGCCAAGAGGGACACTTGAACTCTCACTGAAAAAAGGCTGTTTAACATAATTAGGCTGGACACCTCATTTAAAGGCGGTTTAGTTTAGCCTGGGGCTGAATGTTTGAAAGAAGTTGGAGAACAGTGAATTTTGCTTAGTCATTACAGCCAGCTATTTTGTTTTACTTAATCTTTGTTGTGTTGAGGTTAAACAGCTGTTGCTGTCGGCCTGCTTTTATGTCTTTGAAGAAAGGCAGCGGAAAAATGCTTCTGAGTACTGACTGGCGAATATCCAAATTTCTCTTAAAATATACAGTTGAACACAGGGACTAAAAGGCTTTTAGAGTCTCACACACTCAACAGTCACATTTGTATTGATGCAACTGGTAAATACCTACAAGATAAATGTTTAATATTATTAGAAATATGTCTTCCATACTGTAATTAATAATTCATCATTAATAATTTATTTTATTTAATTTTCACTGTTACTCTTCTGCGGGTGCAGAACATACGTATTTGTGTGATTGTTTACTTTGAGTAGCTGTTTGCTGAATATACCTGATGTCTTTTCATTTTTTTCCTATTTTTATACACATTTTTAAGTTTTGTTTTCATTCAGGCTCAGTTTTCAGATTTTTCCTGGGGCCTTTTGATGAGGGAAGCAGACATGTTAGCTGCAATAAACACACTCATACATCAACCAGCGGGGTGCACATGGATGAAAATGTCTGAAGTGGCTTGAAACTCACTTTGCTAGCTGATGATGTTAGCAATTGTGATCTCAGTTAACTATGACACGAGCAAAAGGGGGAAGAGTGCCGGTTATTTTTATTAATATCATTTTGCTCTGGTGACAGTTTTCATTGTCATTGTTAAAATCAAAGGCTTTTTCAGTGGAGAAGTCTGAATACAAACATTCAGAGTGAGAGAACAACAACATACATGTGGGATTCATTCATCCAGAAGATTCATCACACAACTTCGGTGGTTCAGATCTTCTGTAACCATCTATTGTTTGCAATAGTAGTTTGCATGATCTTTAATTAACATAGCTCAATATACTCATAGTAGTCCTGCTTACATAACAATATGATGTCAAACTTGGATTCAAAACTTCAACAGAATAAAATGTCACTTTCCTTTGGGTAATTGTTAAATTGCTCATTTCTCATTTCTGAAGAGTTTAAAAGGACTGAAAAACATCAGTCAAACTCCTTCAAATACCTTCAATCCAAGTTTGACGTTTCCAACCTCTTGCACAGTTCCTGAAGGTAACAGTGTAAGAGGTAACTAGCTGTGTGTAGTTGTTGTAACATCTGCACTTGATGTAGTGATGTGCTCTAGTAGACTGTACTAACTAAAACTCCCCATGCAGAGCTGGACGCTCCTATTAACGTCTTGGTCCGAGATGAAACAGAGTCCAGCTTCAGGGTGTCCTGGGATCACCCCCAGGCAGAAATTGATGGCTACGTCATAACCTACAGCTCCTCTGAGGGCTCAAGTGGGGAAATCCCACTCGGGTCTGACATTTCTTCATACATGCTGACCGGCCTGAGGCCCGGGGTCCTCTACACTGTCTACATCTGGGCCGTCAAGGGGAGCAAAGCCAGCAGGAAGAGTTCAACACAAGCTGAGACAGGTCTCAAATCTACGACTCTCTGTTCAAATCCAAAGCTCTTAACTGTCTGACCAGCTAATGCCTAATCTGGGGTTAACTGCTCATCAGTTTTCATTCTTTTTATTTTTCTATATGTTAACCTGACTAAATGACTAGATGGTAAAAGATGGTTAAATGTAACTTTAAACTATTGTGTCAGCCTATTACAAAAAAGACAACTCTTCTGTACTGTATATGTAGAACTGGATGCTACTAAACTAAAAAAGGTAAAACAGGGCATCCAGTCCAGCTTCAGCATATCATGAGACCAGTGGGGCTTTTCAACTGGCAATTTTGGCCATGCCAAGACAAACCGTGCTGCGCTAGTTTGCGTTTCCATTACCAGTTTAACCGTGCTGAGCCGTGGCCAGGACCATCTCTGGAGTGAGGCCAAAGCACAGCCACCTCACCTCCAAGCAGGCTGCGGTTAATATGCCACGACCTTGGCTTTGATTGTGAAGAATTTATAGGACATGAAATGTGTTTATAACCAAATTAACAAAACTTTGTTGGCGGCTATTCTTCATTAATACTGCAAGAGGAAGAGTTTTTTTCACCCACTTAAGCAGGTCGCCCCTGTTGTAATGGAAAACTAACTGCGCTAGGCTGTGGTATCCAAACAAACCAAGTCAAGGCAAGCCAGCATATACTTATGGAAAAGCCCCACAGGTCTTGGGATTCTTTGATGGACTTTGTAGTTTGATCTAGAGCTCATCTGTAGCTTGTAGTTTGCACAAGAAGTGTATTAATATCGTCTACTAACATCTTCTTCTAGAGCTGGATGCTCCTGCTAACCTCTTAGCCCAAGATGAAACAGAGTCCAGCTTCACAGTGTCTTGGGAGCCAGCCCAGGCTGAAATAGATGGTTACATCCTAACCTATAGCTCCTCTGAGGGCTCAAGTGGAGAGATCCCAGTGGGGCCTGGCAGCACCTCTTACATGCTGACCGGCCTGAGGCCCGGGGTCCTATACACTGTCTACATCTGGGCCATCAAAGGAAGCAAAGCCAGCAGGAAGAGCTCAACACGGGCTGAGACAGGTCTCAAATCTACGACTCTCTGTTCAAATCCAAAGCTTTTAACTGTCTGACCAGCTAATGCCTAATCTGGGGTTAACTCCCCTTAAATGTTACTTTAAACAATTCTGTGGTCAGTCTATTACAAAAAAGACAACTCTTCTGTACTGTATATGTAGAACTGGATGCTACTAAACTAAAAAAGGTAAAACAGGGCATCCAGTCCAGCTTCAGCATGTCATGAGACCAGTGGGGCTTTTCAACTGGCAATTTTGGCCATGCCAAGACAAACCACACTGCGCTAGTTTGGGTTTCCATTACCAGTTTAACCGTGCTGAGCCGTGCCCAGGACCATCTCTGGAGTGAGGCCAAAGCACAGCCACCTCACCTCCAAGCAGGCTGCGGTTAATATGCCACGACCTTGGCTTTGATTGTGAAGAATTTATAGGACATGAAATGTGTTTATAACCAAATTAACAAAACTTTGTTGGCAGCTATTCTTCATTAATACTGCAAGAGGAAGAGTTTTTTTCACCCACTTAAGCAGGTCGCCCTGTTGTAATGGAAAACTAACTGCGCTAGGCTGTGGTATCCCAACAAACCAAGTCAAGGCAAGCCAGCACATGCTTATGGAAAAGCCCCACAAGTCTTGGGATTCTTTGATGGACTTTGTAGTTTGATCTAGAGCTCATCTGTAGCTTGTAGTTTGCACAAGAAGTGTATTAATATCGTCTACTAACATCTTCTTCTAGAGCTGGATGCTCCTGCTAACCTCTTAGCCCAAGATGAAACAGAGTCCAGCTTCACAGTGTCTTGGGAGCCAGCCCAGGCCGAAATAGATGGTTACATCCTAACCTACAGCTCCTCTGAGGGCTCAAGTGGAGAGATCCCAGTGGGGCCTGGCAGCACCTCTTACATGCTGACCGGCCTGAGGCCCGGGGTCCTCTACACTGTCTACATCTGGGCCGTCAAGGGGAGCAAAGCCAGCAGGAAGAGCTCAACACAGGCTGAGACAGGTCTCAAATCTACGACTTTCTGTTCAAATCCAAAGCTCTTAACTGTCTGACCAGCTAATGCCTAATCTGCTCATCAGTTTAAAAAGCTTTTTATTTTTCTATATGTTAACCTGACTAAATGACCAGGTACCCTAGATGGTAAAAGATGGTTAAATGTAACTTTAAACTATTGTGTCAGTCTATTACAAAAAAGACAACTCTTCCGCACTGTATATGTAGAACTGGATGCTGATAAAACTAAAAAGGTAAAACAGGGCATCCAGTCCAGCTTCAGCATGTCATGAGACCAGTGGGGCTTTTCCACTGGCACTTTTGACCATGCCAAGACAAACCGTGCCGCGTTAGTTTGCATTTCCATTACCAGTTTAACCGTGCTGAGACGTGCCCAGGATGGACCATCTCTGGAGTGAGGCCAAAGCACAGCCACCCCACCTCCAAGTAGGCTGCGGTGATGTCTCGCGACCTTGGCTTTGATTGTGAAGAATTTATAGGACTCGAAATGTGTTTATAACCAAATTAACAAAACTTTGTTGGTGGCTATTCTTCATTAATACTGCAAGAGGAAGAGTTTTTTTTACCCACTCCTTTGACCTCTACTTGACACAAGCATGTCATCGCTTAAAGACACACCTTTAAGCAGGTTGCCCTGTTGTGATGGAAATACTAACTGCGCTAGGCTGTGGTATCCCAACAAACCAAGTCAAGGCAAGCCAGCACATACTTATGGAAAAGCCCCACAGGTCTTGGGATTCGTTGATGGACTTGGTAGGTTGATCTACAGCTCATCTGTAGTTTGTAGCTTGCACAAGAAGTGTATTAATATCGTCTACTAACATCTCCTTCTAGAGCTGGATGCTCCTGCTAACCTCTTAGCCCAAGATGAAACAGAGTCCAGCTTCACAGTGTCTTGGGAGCCAGCCCAGGCTGAAATAGATGGTTACATCCTAACCTACAGCTCCTCTGAGGGCTCGGGTGGAGAGATCCCAGTGGGGCCTGGCAGCACCTCTTACATGCTGACTAGCCTGAGGCCCGGGGTCCTATACACTGTCTACATCTGGGCCGTCAAAGGAAGTAAAGCCAGCAGGAAGATCTCAACACAGGCTGAGACAGGTCTCAAATCTACCATTTTCTGTTAAACCCTATTACCTGACCAAATAAAGCCAATGCTTTGATTTAAATAGTCACCTCACATATTCTTCTGTGGGGACATATTTTTGTTTAATATCCCCAAGCACCCTGTAATCAGTGATTTTGACAAGACAACTCCCCTCTACACCCTGAAGAAAAATGTGTTTCTCACATGGTAGACTAATCAGAATCAGCTTTTTTGTTTTAAAGGAGCTTTCCAATGTATTCATCCACCAGTTCATCCATCTACTTGCCAACTTCTTATGCGGGTCACGGCAAGCAAAGCAGCCCAGACATCCTTTTCCACAATAACTTTACTCCAGCTCTTCCTGAGCAGTCCCACGCCAGCTACCCTGCAGCCTTCCCCCAGTCAGTCATGTATGACGCATAAGGAGGCACTCAGGCCTATTATTTCCAAGTGACTCAAAATACTTCTACTTGCCTGTTGCTCTGAGATGAATCTTCACTCTGTCTTGCCGACTGAGGACGGCCAACATGTTGGGAATCTTGTATCCAACAATGTGATCATCTCAGTCACATGGACTGTATTACTCAACGTTTGTGACTACAGATGAAGGATAGATTGAAGATTGAGCCTCTCTCTTTTCACACGCATCATGAACTGTCTGCTTCACTAAACCCAATTCCCCTCATGTTTTATGGTACTCCTTCGATCTAACTTGGTTAAGTGTTCTGGTTTATTTGGTTCAATCTTGGCTGACATCTGGCCATGGTATGCTCTGCTTGGGGCTCAGATCTGGCAAACAGGAGTGGACTGCACAGGCGCCATCATTCCATGTGCTATGTGGGCCACAAACATTCAGCTTTCTGGTGAATGTTTGCTGGAATTGCCTGGTATCAACTCTCAACTCCAAGCTGAAATTTCTTGCATCCATAAATAGATTCTGCACCGAATAGTTCAAATCTCTATCATGGGCCAGATGAGGGTGTCTGGTATGATTTTGCATTCTGGGTCTGACCAATCTTGGTTTTTCTCCCTGCATTATACATGTGCACCAGGCTGCCTCCACTCAGGAAAAGCGACAGTTTCTGAATAGGCTGGATATTTAAGTATTAGATCAGGCTCTTTGCCTCCCAGACCAATGCACATTCAAGTAGTCACTTGCTGTTGAACCATTTCACATCCTCAAAATGTAATATTTGCATGTCATCTACGATGGTCACACAGCAGCAAGCCTGGCTCCAGGAGGGAGCTGTCATGTCCTTATTCCAGGTGAAGATCTTATTTTTTGCTATAACCATGACTTCATATGCAGAACTGGCTACTCCAACTCATCTCTTGGCCGTTAATCAGTGTATTGTGAGCCAAAGTGCTCACGAGTCACGAAATCAAATCAAGAATCAACAGACATACGTGTAAGATAAGAGGGACAGGGATACCTCTGGGATCCTCTTCTGTCTCTTACAATCTGGTCTTTGTGTCCATTATTTCATCTTTATTTGGGAAGTGAGGTGGATGAAGCTACTGGGAGGATTTAAAAATGCATCACATCTCATGTGTGCTTTATTTTTTATGATGTGATGTATTAGTATTTTTTCTCCTTGTTATTACCATCATATTACTAATATTTTTAGTGAATGCATACCAGTAGAGTTCATTTGTTCACCTTTGGGTGAGAAATGAAACAATACATCTTGTAGTTTGCATCAGTAGTTCTTGAAGTTTGCATCAGTAGTATATTAACCTGCACTTCCACTAACATCTTCCTCTAGAGCTCGATGATCCTGCTAACCTCTTAGCCCGAGATGAAACAGAGACCAGCTTCAGCGTTTCGTGGGATCCAGTCCAGGCCGACATTGACGGCTACTACCTAAGCTACAGCTCCACTGAGGGCTCGAGTGAACTCCCAGTCGGGTCAGACAGCACCTCTTACATGTTGAGTGGCCTGAGGCCCGGGGTCCTCTACACTGTCTATCTCTGGGCCGTCAAAGGGACGAAAGCCACCAGGAAGATTTCAACAAGCGCTGAGACAGGTTAATACGCTAAGAATAGGCAGGGTCTTCTTTTTGTGATAGTGAAGCACTGATTTCTCTTGAAATGACAATTCATCGCTAACATCTAAAAAAGGGTTATCTCAGACTAGTTTTCGTCAGGTAAGAGAGGCCTTAATCTAGTGTTTTTATAAGCCAACTGTCGGTGCTCAATCAGTTGAATTTCAAATCCACATGAGGCTGAAAACAAACAAAAAAAACAAAAACCAGAACAGGATTTTTAAAATGTACAATATTGTTTATAGCAACACTTCAAATTGGCAGAGAAATACCTTTATTGGAGACATACCAAACAAAAGGAACAAGAAAGTCAGGCAGACAGATTCTTGATTGCCCTTCTACAGAAGAAGTAACTTGGAGCAGTTTTATGCGCAGATGCAGGAAAGTCGCTTCTTTTCAGTTGAAGACGACACAAACGTCAAAAGAAATCGCATAATGTTGATTTTATGCAGAACAACAGCAATGAACTGGGTAGCAGATTCTTGCGATTGTGGGTGTGTTTTACTTCATTAATAATGTTTAATGTGTCGATAGTGAATACACTGGTGTTCACATGGTTCAAGTGCAAAGTATGAGAACTCAGGGAACACATCAGGGAGGTTTTCTTTAAAATTGTGGTGAGACCTTAATATATCAGTTTAACATTTAAAACTGCTGATACTTTCAGAAACAGTAATTCACATTTTGTAGATGCCTGCAAACCAAGTGAACTTGGAAATTGCTTTATATATTCATTTACTAATAATAATGACGCAATCCATCAATCCTTACACCATACGACCTTTGATTTTTTAAATTTTGTGTGTAAATTTGTTCACTCAAACTTTAAAACTACCAGGAAGCACCCGAACTCCTCCTCCGACAGGAAATGTCTCCCACAGGCCAGGCCTGGTCAGCGGGTATGCGTTGTAACTTAGTGTGGGGTAATAATAGCAGCGGCAGCACATGGTGAACAGGTTACAACAGGCGTGTCTTTGTGTGAGCCAGATGATGTGTAAAATCTCCAGGGACCTCTAAGTGAAAGCTGGATCTTTTTCAATTAGGCAGCAAATAGCCGAGTTTTGGATTATAAACTTGTCTCGTTGTAACTCATTAGAAAACCATCAGTGGCTCCAGACCGACGTGGCGCTGGGTTCAGACAGGGAAGTCATTGTGTCAACAGATATCATCTGGGATACATAAAAGCACGCGTTGTTACATTTGTGACTTTATTGAACCCAGTAACAAGCACCATTAATGTGTCAGTTTTAACCATCTCAAACCAGCATCACAGACTGATGATCCCAGTGGTAACACTAAATTTGTCACTGTTCAAACAGTTTTCCCCTATTACAATTTAATTACCAGAAAGTGTGGTTGTATTTTTTCAGTTCGAGTAAAACTGACAGAAGGCTGTGTTTTCACAAGAAGACGACTGAGAGTTTGGCTTGATTGGGCTGATTTTGTACGTCATGGTGACATATGCTTCGTCTAATTTCTTAATCCATGGGAGGTTAAGGCTCCAACTGTTACAGCAGGGCGTTTTCATGTCAGACAAATTATTTCAGCGCCTGTTTCAGGTCAAACCTCCAAAGCATTTAAATAAGGTGGAGGAGGAGTGCCAGTTTATCTCCAGAGGCAAATTGTAACTCTGCAGCAGGTGGTAGTCATCTCTGGTGTTAGAAGCATTACTGCTGCAATTATTATTAAGGTGTGTTTGTGTTTGAGAAATGCTTAATTCACATGTGAGTATGACAAAACTCAGGCATGAATAATAGCAAGAAGATTAAAATGATGATTTAACAAAAACATTAAAACATCTGTTACATTAAAGAAACCCTATTCTTCTTTTGGTTCACTCACAATTAATTTCTCAGAGTTTTAGTAAATAAACTCAAGTGAAGAAGCACCAAAATCCTCTGCACACCAAATCCCGGCCTGCATTTATGAAAAGTATTAATGGACTCACAGCTTGACACCACGTTCCTGTGCTGTAATCCACTCTGATTTACGCTCCAATCCACAGACATCGACGCCCCTACGGACCTGAAGGCGACAGATGTGATGCTCGACTCCGCTGTTTTGACCTGGATTCCTCCTCTCGCTGACATCGAGGGGTACATCCTCACCTACAGAGATGAGGATGGCAACACGGAGGTACTTTTTCTTTGAGGTTTGAAACAAGTATTTCCTCACCCAAACAGAGAGACAGCACACCAGAAGGTATTTAAATGTTAAGATCATTAGTAATACTTTGAAGGTAAACTACAAAGTTGTTGTCTGTGGTGTAATGTAACAAAATACATGTAGGTACTTGTACTTTACTTGAGCATTTCCATTTTATACAAGTTAATACTTCTACTCCACAGTCTCCACTACATCTCAGAGACAGATGTACTCTTTACTCTCCTACACTTGTCTGACAGCCATGGATACTACTACTTTTTAGATTTTCAGACCATTTTTCATCCTATATTTTCCACTTCAAACCCTGTCCAGTTGTGTTGATTTTTAACGTTGGTGATTAACTGAAGGATTAAGGCCGAAGACATACTTGCTTTCAACAATGCGTTTGCGTATGCATGATGGCTGCCTCGCATATCCTGCGTTCATCCAAGCGCTGGTTGTTCACATCCTCAGAAATTAACGTTACTTGTCTGCAAGTTGCAATACACACATGAACAGAGGAGGCAGTGTAGGGACAGTATGGGGATGCGAAAGAGTCGAGGGTCAGTAAGCATGTCATCAGCAACAGGGACAAAAATGGTCTAGTGTTATCCTCTAGTAACAGACATAGTATATCAGGAAGTGCGTGAGCAACTATGTTCACGACTCAACTGTGACACTGATGTCCGCTTAAAAGTTGACTTTTTAAAGATATGTGGTTCTTAGACAACAGCAATTCTATTACATAGCTATACTATGTAATATAATCTGATTGCTGTTGATTAAACTGCCCAACAGACTATAGAGTAGTCGAAATTAAACAGCCATAAACATCTGCAACGGTAAAATGCAATTTAAACATTAATGTAGCATTAAGAGTAATCCAAAAACATCAAATATAAATAATCATAAAACATTGACAGGGGATATTTTAGTGCAGGACTTGTACTGGAGTATTTTCACAGTTTGGTATAACTTCAGTAAAGGATCTGAATATTTCTTCCACCATTGGTTGTGGTCGTACTTTTCATACTGAGAATACACACAAATTGTGCTCCTAAATGCATCTAAAACACAAAAAAAAACCAGAAGTGTTCAGACAGTGTTCAGAAAACACAGTTTTTGTCCAGGCATATGTCCTACAAGGCAGTGAAATAATGCCACAACTGAGATACTGAAGTCTGTCTCACAAATTGTAAATAGGAGGATGCAAAACTCTGCACTGGATAAAAGCAGAGCTGCAGTTACTTTGAGCATCCTGTGGCCAGATAGTAATATTGAACTACACAAAGCTGGATTCTGAGTCCTGATTTAATCCGTGCAAGGCTGACTTGCACGGATGCTACTTGGAAAACCGTTTCTTCCTTGTTTGAAGTGGGTTGAGGCTACAGTCAAAGTGTGTGTTCAATTGAGGCTCTGTAGAACGCTGACCTCTTGTGGTCCAAAATAAAATGAATCTACTAGAAGTGATTCTAAGCCCATGGAGGAGGCGATTGATCTTTTTCTCACACCTTTTTAAGGTTTTATAAGAATTGAGGAGCCTGTTTAATCCCGGTCTCTAACTGAAGTTCAATCATCACACATTATGTGCACATCTGCCGGGACATATATATTAGTTTATGATGAAGTGGTTGTTTAAGAATAACTGCAGTTGTTTTATATTGTTGTCAGACGGTTGAAAAACAACTTGGAGCCAGCGGGAGCAGCTTTTCTGTATCCAGTTTGGAGATGGGGAAGAGATACATTGTCACCATTATCGCCTACAGGGGGAACAAGAGGAGTAAGGTGGCACAGACCACCTTCAAAACAGGTCTGTACGCTACTGTCTACTGAGCCACTTCTGCACAGCCACAGATGACATGCATGAAACTCTATCCTGACATGCTTTTCTTTGTTACATCATGAGTATTAGATAAACATTAATCATTTCGTTATATCGTCCTCCCTAGTTGGTCTCCTGTACCCCTTCCCCATGGACTGTCTCCAGATCATGAGGAATGGCAATGAGAAGAGCGGCATTTACACCATGTACATTAACAACGACCGCTCCAAACCAATCGAGGTTTTCTGCGACATGGAGACCGACGGAGGCGGCTGGCTGGTACGAATCACTGATGAACTGACACAGAACAAAACAAGAAAAAAAGTCTTTTGAAGCTGGTTTTGTGATATTAATGATAGTTATTTTAATTATCATTTAGAATAATGTTTATTATGTGGACAGAATTTACACCAGTGGAATGATACTATCACCTGTGACCAGTGAACCTGTTTACCTGTGGGATGTTCCAGACAGGTGTTTTTCAGCTTTCTCAAACGTTTTATAACGTCTTCTGTTGCTTCTGTCCCAACTTGAAATGTGTTCGCTGGCATCAAAGTCAGAATAAACATATCTTTACAAAAATCAGTGAAGTTGATGAGGTAAAACGTTAATGTCTTCTCCAAATTTGAACCGTTTTTACAATTGAGTGTATGTCAAAAAAGTTATTAGCATATTATCATATTCTGTTGGTTTTAATATCCCAGTTTTTTTTCAGATTTGGAATTGCGATTTCACAAAAATAATTATGTCCCATATTTTTTAAATAACGTGAGAATTCAATACAAAAAAATAGTCAAATGTATGTGGTATGCTTTTCATACCTCAGTATACTGCTGCAGCTTGGCAACCAAAAACCCAGTGTAAGTTGTCTGAAACGTTTGTGTAACAGCTGTCGGTGAAACTCTCGCTGCTTTCAGGTGCTCCAGAGACGTACCATTGGCAAGCTGGACTTTTTGAAACGCTGGAGACAGTACATAGCAGGTTTTGGCAACATGACAGAGGAGTTCTGGCTTGGTGAGCGCTCTGATGTTCTATCTGTGTTCTGCAGACGTTGAAGCATGCACATATGAAAAGCGAGTGTTTCTTCTTGCATTCACTTTCTCTGTCTTCTGCTCTTCCCTCAGGTCTGGATAAGATATATGAGCTCACCAACACTCCTACTCAGTATGAGCTGAGGTTTGACCTGGGCCTGGGCTCAGAGAGAGTGTACGCTGTGTATGACAACTTTAAGATTGCACCGGTCAAGCAAAAGTTTAAACTCACTATCGGCAAATACAGCGGGACAGCAGGTGGGCCTTTTGTTTCTCAAATCTTTTTCAAGCTGCCAGAGGTACAAACACCTGACACTGGGAAGGCAACATGAGCAGCTGTCAGAGCTCACAATTTCTGTCTGACACTTCGCTCAAATAGTTATAGAGGGGAGGAGAGGGCAATGAGACAGACACAGGTGGGAATACAGGGGGTGTCAAGCACCCCACCCATCATTCTGCAGGGTGCTGAGGAATCCGATACACACCAACAGTAGGTGGGATGTTTGTTTCTGAAACTTACATTCAGTGAGTTATAGACAGGAGCTATATAGGGAAGGCTGTATCTGAGGAAGGCAGGGTTTTAGTGGGCTTTGAAGGCAGACAGATACAAGCACACAGCAAGCAGGATGCTGTGTCTACACAAACCACAGTGTGCTGAAACAACATATACTGTAGTGCTCTATATTTGGCATTTTATTACATTTCACCCATCAGGGAACACATGGAAGGAAAAGAAAGCGAGCAGCAAAAAGTCTGTGAATATATTGTGGATAGAGGAACATTGGACTGCACACAGCCTGTTCTTTAGAATTTTTGACTTTTTAAATAATCAATCAAGTAGATTTTATTTATATTGCTAGAATCACAAATCACAATTGTCTTTAGACCTGCGATTTGGATAAGGAAAAAACCTTTTAACGGGGGGAAAAAAAGAAGAAACCTCTGGAAGAGCAACAGAGGAAGGGCAGATAGACATGCAATAAATATCATGTGTAAACAATACATTGGTTTAAAAAATCACATGGGACCAACATACACATTGACGTAACTAAACCCAGGAAGGAGAATTAGACCCAAAAAAGCCAAGACAAATGAAAGAAGAGAAAAAAAAACTGTTGGAGCAAAAACAACAGGAACGAAGAGAGAGAAACACAACAAAGATCAGACAAACAAAAACGAAGAAAAAAAACTGAAAAAAATGATTAATTCATGAATAAATGAATGTTATAATTAGGCTTATTATGTAATTGAAGTGCACGCGTGTGAAGGTCGGTGTGTGCGTGCAGGTGGGTGGGTGTGTTTCATGTGAAAGAAAGAATGGATGGACTGACGGACAGAGATTTTGTCAAATTGGTTCTGAGAAGCGTCTTTTTAATTGTTTGTGTAATTATTAATGATTGTTGGTGATCCACAGGTGATGCTATGACCTACCACCAAGGCCGGCCCTGGACCACTATTGACTCAGATAATGACATCGCCCTCAGTAACTGCGCCCTGGCCCACCGCGGCGCCTGGTGGTACAAGAACTGTCACCTGGCCAACCTCAATGGAAACTGGGGAGACGAAAGGCACAGTATGGTGAGTGAGCAGGGACAAAGTTCTGCACTTGATCATACATGCAAAACATAAAGTGCTATCCTGCCTTTAATGTAAATCTTTTTAATGCTGCCCTGTTGGCCAGGTCACTCTCGAAGGAAAGATTTGAATCTTAATGAAGCTTCTACAGGTTCAAATTAAGGATATACTGTGTAAATATACATATCTATATGTATATATCTACCAATGTGGGTTCAACCCTGAGAGCAGTTTGTGGGCGTTTTTTGCTCCTGTCATATTTTTAGTTACCGTGAACATGTTTTTCACAGCAGTATATAAGTCGTGCACCTCTATAGAAACAGCAAAATCCTTGCTAGAGAAACTTAATGCCATGAATCATAACAAAAGAAAATTGCAAGTTGAATGTCTTTATTAATATATTTTACCAAAATTACCCGTACATAGAACATTCTTCCAATTGTTACCTATAATGGAAAAAAACACGAGGGCTCCATCTCTTAAAAAACCTAAAAGTTAAACAAGGTAAATCTCCAAAATTGAACAAATCTTACCAAACATAACAAGTCTTGATGGTTCAACATCAAGGACAAAGCTCTGAGGTCAACTCTCTGGGTGTAGTGTGTCTTTAAACCAACAGGTGGCACTGACAGTTCTGATGTGGCGGCAGATTTATATTAACCTCACTTGACAGTCTTTGGATCCCCGAGGCTGTCAAACAAATCACCCTCACTCTAGTTCTAGTATTTAAATCTGCTAAATTAAGTCTGGCTATACTGCAGACTTGTTGTTCAAATATTAATTTGCATACTTTACATAATCCAAAAACTGTTTTATTATCAGTGTTTCTGAATCCCCTTCAGCTAAAAATGTCAGTGTTGTTCTTGATTAATTCAGCAGTTGCTGGAGGCTTCAACACTCAGGTTAAGTTACAAAGTGTTTTGTTGTTTTTTTAGAACAAATACAGGTCGACTTTTTCCTAAACTGTCTTGGCCTGTCACACAACAGATAAAACTAGCCACCCTGATCAAATCATTCATCATTGTGATTTGGGTTTCTTTCAACATACTTAGAGAAAGGCAGAAAAAAATGGGTGCTGAGCAGGAGGCTGCTCTCTGGTCAGCAATCAAAGACAACTTCACTCCAGCCCACTTCTACTTGTTTTGTTTTGGATTGTTAAGGTGAAGCAGAAATGGCCTGAATCCATCAGCAGTGATAAGAAAACACATTTCTCACACCAGCTTTAAACCATGAGTGTGTTTTCTTACTAGGCTGAGTGGGTAACAACAACAGTTATTATGTCTAAGGGAGACTGATACTGAAGGAAATGCCGGGGGAGATCTCTGCGCTTGTCGAGATTTCATCCATAATATTGCGGCTGCAGATGTCTCCCGCAATGTTTGTTGGCGAAATGCAATAACAGTCAAAACAAGTTTGTACGCACATGAAATGAAGCCAGAGGCTGGTATTATTAGTGTTGTCATTCGGGCCTGTCTGTCATGTAAAAACAGCCTTCTGCGACTCCGTCTCTCACCCATTATTTTGTGCCTCCCTCATTTCCCCACTCCCTTCTCTTTCATCAATCCCAACTTCTCCTTCTAACCCGTCTTTGCTTTTATTTCAATCTCTTTCTGGCTCAATCGTCGTCCTGCTGTCAGGGAGTGAACTGGAAACCGTGGAAGGGCCACCTGACGTCCCTCGACTTCACCGAGATGAAGATCCGACCCTTGGGAGCCTTGTCCAGCAGGAAGAGGCGATCGTTGATGGCCCGGAAGAAGAGCAGAACCGCAAGCCTCCAGAAGAAGTAATGGAGCACCTCGCACTGAGACCACAACAGCCCATTAACCTGCCAGCAAGCTCGATTTGGGTGTTTCTATGCAATGTCTATGGGCCTTAATGTGTCTCAACCCCTTGACAATATGTACACGTTTTGGGCAAAAAGGGAAAAGCTCACACTCAATAATAAGTTATTATCTGTTTGTAAGAGTCATCAGAAATTCAAAAGTTTTAGTGTGATTATGGGAAAGCGGCGAATACAAAGCTGCCTCCGAGGTGAAGTTTTGAAGTGAAGTGAACGACTTTAATCAGAACGCAATTGTATTTTTTTACCAACTCCTGTTTCACTGATTCTGGTAGTAACCTCAATTATAAGTCAGGAAACAGAAGATTTAAGTTCAGTTGGGAGCCAAGAAATCCATTTTTTCTCCTATTACTGCATTCATTTTAACTTTTTCTTTTAAACCTCAGGGCAGCAGCCGAGGTTACTTGTATTATATTTGTTTATTTCATGTCCTATGAAGAGTAGCAACTTTTTTTTGTGTATAGTAGTATTGCCATGATCACATAAATGTATAAAAAAGAAGCTGGTGGCTTGTGTGTTTTGTTGTGTGGATGATTAGTTAGCGCCGGGAGTTTATTGATTATGAAGCCGCTTGTGTGACATTAAGCTGCCACACTGTCGCATCACATTAGTGTGCGTTGGATGAGCCAGAGAATAATAATGAATGGCTGTCGTGAATGACCATATTGCTCCTGTTTTTCATTCATACGTTAGCGACAGCACATATCAATCAACGCAACGTGCTCACATCAAACGCCAATAAGAACGAAGTTTGTTTGCATCATCCACGGCAACTTAATGACCAATCTCTTGTTTGCAATCTCAAAAGCTGACAAAGGTTATTAATACTGCTTTGACTTTGACTTTATTACATTATTACACTTTTTTTCCCTCCACTTTTATTAGAAACTGTGTTGCTTTATGTGACAAGAGAACATCAATCAAACTTTCTGCTAATCTGCCAGAATTGATTTGTAGCCGCTGCTCCTCATAAATTTTGCATTCACTAAAATGTCTTTTTTAAGCCTTCACGGTGCATAAGGTTTTATATTCCAACGAGACTTCAATCAGGATTTTCAAGGTCAGAAATGAGGGAATTAAAATCCTGTTTTTTAACCAAATGTCGGTCAAAGTAACGTACAGTAGCTTCTCATTCATATTCATACCACACATTCACACTATAAATAAATTAATAAAGGTTTTGTTACACGAAGACATTGTTTTTCTCGTCCAAGGGTAGCTAGAGCCTGAAGGAATGAGGGTTAAAACACATCACTAATGAGCCAGTAGCTCCATGTTTTGCAGAGGTGGAATGTCAGGCGAGGTTTTATGTATTTTAAGTGCTTCTGTGGTGCTGCTGTATAGTACTGTGTTCATCCATTCAGAATTAACAAATCTAGCAGCTCTGTGAGGCTGTCCTTGAGGTGCAATGTAGCTTTGAACTGCTAACATTAACATTCATCAGAGCTCTCTTAACAATCATTTTTACTTCCTTATATAATATCAGTGTGACTAGTCTGCTGGAGCCTCACGTGAGCTTCACACTAAGAAGGGATCTCTTCACAGCCACATTACATCGACCAACAATTCTTTTGATGTCAGGCATGTCAGTATTCTAATAAAATAGATTCACGTGTCTTGAAGTCTCTCAATCTCAGCACGCTGACGTTTATCATGTTCATCGTTAGCAAGAAGATTTGACTCGATGGTCAAAATTTTGTGGCAATCCATCCAATAGCTGTCACGTGACATTTGACTCTGAACCAGAAATGTTGGTGGTGGGAGAGGAAAAGTCAGGGGATCATCTTATTCATTGGGATTCATCCTCTGGAGACCACACATTGTCATATTTTAGTTTCAAACACAGTAGTGGCCCAACAGACCGATATGCTATCTAGTCTCTCAGTCGGCACAAGATGTCCATCAGTAGCTTTAATTTAATGAGCTTCACAAAGCTCATATATTATTAATTTGACAGAATCATCAGGTTAAGTGTTCAACAGAAGGAGTTTTTTTAGTTCACATAAATCTGTTATGAAACAGATGACACCTAACAATTAAATTGCCCACTAAGTGCGGACACCAGTGGTAGTAAGTAACTAAGTACATTTACTAGTAATCATTTTTCTACTCAATTACTTAATATAGTGGAAATATAGTGCCTTTTATCTACTTTCATTTCATTCAAGTCTTTTGTGGCTCCAGAGGAAGCTGCATGTAATCTGATAAATTCCCTCCAGTGATGTCACCCAGTGGCTAAGGTGCTTTGTGGGTAATGTAGACAGCAAGTTTTCAAAAGCAGTCCACTGGTCTGCATTGCACTCCTGCAACATTGTTGGACTCATTAAAAGCTAATAATCGAAACTGATATAGCAAAACCGGAGATATTGCCTACATTACCCACAATGCAGTTTAGCCACCGAGTGACATCACTGAAGGGGAATTTATCAGATTACATGCAGCTTCTTCTGGAGCCACAAAAGATTTTATACTACTATTTGCACATAAGCAGCAGTACTCATCAGTGAATATGAATATAAAATGTGTGTGTACATATTATTATTTTGTGTGCAGCTCATTAGCTCATCTGCTGAAGGCTGATAACGACACATTCATTTGATCAGGTGCGTTGGTGCAGGGAAACATCTACAGTAATATAAGTAGGACCAGGATTGAATGCGTGTGTCCTTTATATAAAGTAAATGAACAGAGTACTTCCTCCACCCCTCGCTGACACTCTTTATATTTAGAGCTGCAGTGTTCCCACGACACAACGCTTTCATCATACTGAATTGAGCAACTGTACTTGCAGGAACTGATGACTGTTTGCCGTCTGATCTTATAAGAGTTTCCCAATTCTGTATCTCATAATCTGCAGACAGCTCACTGACTGTCTGGGTAGGGGCTATTTTTACACAGCTGCTAAAAGCAACACGGAGAGGATATAAATGGCACATTACACCATTTAAACACAAAAAAACAGATAGCAGATAAAAGATATGCACCACTTCAGAAATGCCATTCCTTCCTTAAAAGCCAAAAGTGAAAAGAAAACTCTTTTGAGTGTTTATTCGCCAAAATCAAATGAGAGGGTGAGAAGGTTGCCGGCTAAAAAAAATTAAAACAAATATTTTTGAATAGCATTTTTTTCCCCTTCAACTTTGAAATGAAATGTCTAACAAAAGCTCATTGATGCGGAAGGCCTTTTCAGCAACAGTGATTGCAAATTACTTTAAGGAGATTGGTTCCTGCCATTGCTCGGAGAGGCAAGTGGTTTGCTCAGTGCCAGGATAAACAGAGAGGTTTGCCCTTTTCTCTCCCCCTCTCTCTCTCCCTCTCTCCCTCCCCTGCGTGCCTATACACTGTACAGTATATAAGCTCGCAGACATACACATTTGTCTGGCTGTGTCACTCCGGCTGACACTTGCGCCTCGGGTTCAGTGTGATGTATTTTTTCCATGAGGGAGCTTGGTAATGTTGTAACAAGGGAGGGTTTGTTTGAAGGGGTGGAGGGTGAGCAGCTCGTGGAAAAAGAGGGAAGTACTGACCAGACAGAGGAGAGGAGAGGAGAGGAGAGGAGAGGAGAGGAGAGGAGAGGAGAGGAGAGGAGAGGAGAGGAGAGGAGAGGAGAGGAGAGGAGGACATTATAGATGTTATAAGTGTGTTTGTAGGAGGTCCGTGGAAGATTTAGAAATAAATATGTGTAAATACTGACCTTTATTTTTGACAGATAATAGAGATGGGGGTAATAACATGCAACAGAGGTCCTCAGCTGGAATCAAACTGGTTACATTACAGTTATGTGATGTGTTCTTTAACCATTCAGCTACTGATCTTTATTCACTTTTTTCATGATGTGATATTTATATTTTTTTGACAGTGTTTTTGTTTCCACTTTAGACATACTGTATGCTAATATGACATGTAAAATGTGTCCACGCTGCTGCCTGGCTGCGTTTTAGTGCTGTCACATCTCTCTTCCTGCTGTTTCTAAATTGAAATGGAAGCCTTTACCTTGGCAGCCAAATTTTGAGGCCTTTTGTCGATTTTTTTTTTTAAACTTCAGATATACACTAACAATCAAAAGTTTGAAAACGGCAGCCACAAAAGCTTGTTTTGTACATAGTCTGGCAGAGAGGAATACGCTGTATTTTTTGAAAAGGTCTTTCATGCTTTTAGTTTGTAGGAAGTTCTCTTGACGAATAGATGTGTAGATTTGTATGAAGGCTCAGCAAATTAAAAATAAATAAATAAATAACATGGAGTACAAAATGCTGAGGAATAAGGAAGAATAAAGAATAAATGTTGGTTTAGTATGTTTCTGCAAAGTTAGAACTTTAAGTTTCTTTGGGTTAATTTTCTATTTTTCTCTTGTGCTTAGGCTCTGCTTAGGTTTAGGCCCAACGCAAACTTAGTTAGAGTTAGGAAAAGATCAGGGTTTGGTGTAAAATACCTGTTTTGGTTGCCACAAACAGGACTGGAAGTGTCCTGATCATTAACTGCAGTCGGCAGCTTAGCCTGTCCACCACCATCCGCTCCACCTTCCAATATGGAAGTGAGGTTATAAACATGTAATGTGAGTGAGGTACAAATGTCAACATGGTACACGGCCTACGACACGTACTTACGGACGTATCCGTGGTTTGCAGAAACGTGACCTGCTAACAATTTATCCTGGTGACAGGTTCCCAAAGATATTTAGAGCCTAATTGGACTGTTGTGGTTCAATAATAATCTTATATAATCTTAATAATTTCCTGACTGGAAAACAAATTAAAAATCAAAGTGTATTTGGGGGAAAATTAGTTACAGTATTCTTCCCTGTTAGGCAGCACAGTGGGGACATCAAACAAATTAAAGTTTTAATAATTTCCTTATTAAATTTCTGGGGCCAAAACTATTTCACATATAAATAAGCTAATACATTTTGTGTGTGTTAAAAGATCCATTATTGAAGGAAAAATGAAAAACGCCAACGTAACAGGTGATACCAAACTTTTTAACAGTCGTGCACTAGTGGCTTAATGTCAGCTGGCTGGTCTGCTTACTTTATATTCCATACATACAAATTCAGCAGGCTAAAGTGACTTGAATGTGGCTGTCATGTACAGGTGTTGTCACAATTGTGCAGAGACACCAGGTTAACTTAGGGAGGGACTCCTGGACCCGGGTCTTAGTGCAAGAGGTGAAGTTCTGAGCTACCGTGAAGTGTTGAAAATCCTCTCAACACATTGATTGTTGTTTGCAAAGTACAAAAAATGATTTGTCAGGTAGCTGGATACACCTCCTGTTTGAATCTAAGACTTTCATGTCACAGTGAAAAGACGACAGGCTGTGAAAGATCCCTCTCAGTCTCCTCTGGCCTTAAAGAATGAAGTAAACAAACAACATGTTGTTGACATGCTGAGATTTAAGTTATGCTAATACTTTGACAACAGCGAACATCTCACGCAGGTTGAGAACCAGCATCTGTGAGGCGGAACGAATTTCCCCAAAGTGCATGTCTGCGCCTTAATAATGTCAAAGATGAATTGCTCCTCAAGCCAAACTGATTACTTGCATCAAAGATTGCTCCGCTACGGCCATCAAACCGATGATGAAAATTACATGTTCATGAGGCTCACTGGAGGCAGAAGTGCTTATTAATTACGGTGCTCAGCAGCATCCTGTTTTTGTTTATTTAAACAGTTCTTACAGCAAGAAAACTTCCTCCATTTCCCCTTTTATCCACTTATTTGCAGTAAAAGTGAAGATTAGACCAATAGGACATATCGCAGTTTGGGATCAATTAGATGTCACACGGCACAAACAGATTCAGCTCTTTGTTGTTTGTTTGTTGTTTTCCTCACATTTCATCGTCACAGTTCCTCTGGTCAGAATAATCACGGTGTGTTAACAGTCTGCAAAAAAGACTTTGATCCCATTGGGCTGCACGTACACCCAAAATAAATGCATCTGGTGTGCAAATATTGAATTATTAAGAGCAGATTGCCTGGAACTTGAATGAAGAGGCCTGTGCAAAATATGACACGTTCACACGTAAAGATAATGACTTTGTGTCAAAACTCAAAGGCTCCGTTAACTTCACTTTATATTAGAGATAGAAAGATGAGATTCCACAAAGCTAAAAAAAAGCAGACAACAACTTTATTTGCTCCCTGTCATCTCCCACATCGAGCTCTCCTTTATCATCTCTATACTGTACGTCGGGATAAATTATGCATGCAGAGCTAACAACAAAGCCCAGCCAGGCATATAATTAAAAAAAAAGAAAGAAAAAAGAATCGCCTCAGCATTTTGTTTCAACTGTGGATCATCAAAAATACATCCTAAATATACAATGTCATGCATAATTGGATGGGATCAAAAACCACGCCGCTATCATATAGAAAGCGATCCAGAGTGGCAGATTTGCTGTTCAAACAGATGACAAATCCTCCCGAGTCGGTTCTCTCTGATCACAGCAAACTGGCAAAGGGAAAAAGGGATAACATATGCATTTCATACTCCCTAATGTTTGACACCTGCAGCTGATTCACAAACCCCCCCAGAAAATAAAATACGATCCTTTCAAAGTGACGAGGTCAACATCACAAATTATGTCAAACAGGTGATCTCATTAATTCAGCATCTTATATATTTATGGCAAAAACACCCACAGTGCTGTATGATGGATACGGAAACTGATAATGAGGATCAGTAACTCATGATCAGCAGGGAGGCAGCGGGGATGTGATGAATTAAAAAATTATGAGCATCCATGTCTGACTGATTGAACGTGTTTAGTAGAAACTGAAAAACCTTCACTTTACTGCCCATCTTCATTTGTCCTTGTAATTATATATAATCAGGCGACTGATGAAGCGACTGTCAGGATTTTTGAAAGAGATTCTACTTTTCTTCAACATCTACAATCGCACAGTGCTTGAGATCAATGATCAGTAGATGTCTCAGTGTGAGACTCCCCTGCTGGGACTCCCTGCCTCCACATCTCAGTTTGGAAAAAAAGACAGAATAACCTTCTTCTTCTTCTCTCAAGACTCACTTATGTGAAAGAAAGATAGTGCCAAGATAGATAAAACTCTCATGTCTGTGCAGTAAATATATAGCTGGAGCCACAAGCCAGCGAGCTCGGCGCAAGACTGAAAACAGAGGCTAGCGTCTATAGTGAGCATCTGAAGAGAAGGTTATGTTTCAGCCTGCTTCACTGGTCCTGGCCAAGAAATAGCAGGCTAGGTTGCATAATCCCAGTAAAATGGTACGTTTCCATTTGTACACTTTGTTTTGTTGGATGGATTAAACAGCGATGGAAGAAGTACACAGATTGTGGCAACACCACAGTGTAGTGTATACTATACTATAAACAGTAAGTTTATAGTTAATTTAACTGTAGTTAATTGTTATTTCACTCATAACAAACAATGAAATGCTTTATAAACCATTTAGTAAATGATTGTTAAGGTTTATAAACATCAGCTCAAGTTTTATGGTGACCATCCAAATATTGTGTATAGAAGAACTGCACAGTTTTTATTAACTATTTACAAAGTATTATAAACACAACTTAAAGGTGCAATATGTAAGAATTTTGGTCGAAAAGATTCAAAGCTTAACTAAACTTATCACCAGAATGTGAGGGGAGCAGTTCTGATGTTCTGATATGGACAAGTAAGCAAAAAGGAAGATCTCTTAAAATGTTAAATTAGTCCTTTAATCTCACCTTACTTTTATCTTCTCCCTATTTTTATCATCATTTTATGCTGTTAAGAGCTTGTCGCAATCTGTAAGAATGAACCGAAACTGGCTGTAAATCTCCCTCTGACTAATGCAAACCACAATGACATGTTCAGCCAACCACTAAACATGTCGGTGATGTTATTTCTTGGCTAACGGCGCTTATTGCTGATTGCTACAGAGGCTTTTATTTTGCAGGGTAAGCTTTCAAATTAAGCTCCAACAACTATGGTTTCTCTCCTCGAAACACGAAGCAGAGGAGACAAACCCCGATTTCCACACAGGGTTGTATCTGTCTGAGCAGTAATGAAATGAGTGGGGCCTGTTTTCCCAGCAGCACTTGAGCAAGAAGATCAACTTAGTGCCAATATAAGCTAATGCATAAAGATGATGATACTGCTGAGAGGTTTCTGTTTAATTGGGTTTGAGATGTCACACACTTAAAAAAAAAAAAAAAAAAAAAGGAGCCTTCAAGTGCAATCTGCTTTAATCCCAAATCATTTGCTCATTTCAGGGTTTCTCCTCTTTATTTTATATTTTTTAAATATGTTCAAAAATTTCTTTGAGTACTCTTTAAAACATTTTCATCACATAGCTTTGTAAATGTAAATGAATATAATTTTAATTCTGATGTATTTACAAACATTATTGGTGTGGACCCGTATTAATCAAACTTTTAAAAATGACTTACATTTACAGTAAGAATGCTCTGAAGATAGTTGAGCAGCAAAAGACTCAAACTGTAAAAAAAAAAAAATTGACCTTGAGATTTTAACTGATTGAGCACGTGTACGGAAGTAGCAAGTGAGACATTCATTTATTCTGATGATCCATTTTCTGATCTAAATTTTTTCTCCTGTGATTATGACTTGTGGTCTGGTGAAGAAATAAAGGTTTGCCAGGATAATCTTTCTAAGTTCCTTAATTTTTTCCATCGTGCAAACATTTATTTCATGAAAAAAAAAATAATAATGTGTGAAGCCGAGTAAAAAAAATGTTTTCCAGCAGTAACTGAGTGAATTTCTCTAACGGCAGATTAGTACCGAGTATGATGCATTCTTTGCCAAAAGACAGACATGACAGTCATGCTACATAACCTGCTAGCACATGGGATAGTGTTGCTATTCAGCTTCTTGTGGTCAAAATGAGTTTTACAAAAACAACATGGTTCCACACACACACACACACACACACACACACACACACACACACACACACACACACACACACACACACACACAAAATAATTTATTCTCCTGAAATTTTTTTTTTTCATGTTTTCACAGATGGAAAAAAAAAAGTTAGGGAACTTATAAAGATTATCCTGACAAAACTTTTTTTCCCCATCAGATCACAAGTCGTAAACACAGGAGAGAATATAACTTAGATCAGACTTAGAAAAAGGATCATCAGAAAAAACCCAAATGTCTCACTCGCCCCTCAGGGCTTCCGTACACGTATGTTCAGAGTTGGAAGGAGTTCTCTCGTGAACAAAGACATGTAGTTCTGTCATATTTAACCTTAATATGTTTAGTTACAATAACCCTGAAATTAACAGCTCACTGACAAACTTATCTCATAATATACTGGGATGAAATAACAGGGAAATGGTTGAAATGGAAACAAAAAGAACACCAAACAGGAGCAAGAAAGATATTCTGCTGTTGTACATCAGACAGTTTAGTGCTATGGAAAGTGATTCAAAACATAATCAGTGTCAGCTTATCTGTGTCAAGTGCACACTGATACATGCAAAAAGAAATCAAATGCAAGTAGTAGGCTCAAACTGTCCCACCTTGAATGATGCAAATTGCTGCAGCTAGTGTGCTCATTATGACCAATTTTATTTAGTAGAATCACTCAAAAACATGTCACCAAAAGTGTTTCCTCACCTTTGTTTCTGTGCTGCTTTCTAAACTCATACATTTTTGTCCTTCAGATTGAGAACTTATATCACTCGAATCCAAAATTTCAATAAACAACTCCGGCTTTGATATGGTTGTTGTCTAGTCTTCATTAAAAGATTTGTTAATCAGTTTGAGAAGATTACATTTGGATTATGAATTGTGCCTTTAAGGCTCACTTGACCTGAATACTGCAACACTCCCAAAAGCCAAAAACTGGGAGAAGTGCCTCTCCTGCACTGTATTGAATTAAGCAAATAAAGTAAGAAGATGAGAGAAATTGAATTGATAGAAGTTCTAGTTTTCTTTCTGCACAGCGCGAGTTAAACTTTTTGGATGTCAGTGACTTCCACTTTAGAAAGTGAGAGTCAATCATCAGTGTCGATTGCAGGCTGAATGTGAAAGCAGGCAGCATTACAGCCGCCTGAACACTGGGCACACCTTAAATTGGCTCTCTCTCCCAGATACAGACGCAATGAATTTCACATGGGAGCTCAAAGAACAAAGTGCTCTCAATAACACTGTACTTCTCTCTCTCTCTCTCTCTCTCTCTCTCTCTCTCTCACACACACACTATCTCTCTAACCCAGTCACACACACACTCACACATTTGCAGATATGTATATTCCTCTGTTTTAGCATACTTCTTCCTTTATGTACCACGCACCAAAAAGCTCATACAAAATGCTGTAAACATCGTTCACATACATACAAAACGACAAGAATCCATAAACTGTTTTACATATTCAACCAAATATGTGCCCGTTACATTATGAGTCACTCTGACACCGTCTTCAGCCTCCTTTCAGTCCGAGCCAGGGTGAGTTTTTCCACTTTCGAGATGCTCCATCATTCACAGTATGAAGAGAAGTGGACGGAGCCTCCTGGTCTGAAAGGTCACTTCAACTCTCATCCTTTCTAATGGTCAGCAGGGGGCAAACCCACCGGTTTCAAAAAGAAGTATGATTGTATGGAAGCTTATGAGAAAATGACCCCACTTTTCACTTGGTCTACTACCTCAGTGAACAGTTCCCTGATGAGTTAATGGTCTCAATGTTAGTCTCAAGTTTTCTTCAATACAGCACGATGTTCAGTTTGTAAATTATGGTCCCATTTAGACCGTGGCTTCCTTGTGATTGACCAGTCGCTACCACAGCATGTCATCGGTTTCTCAGTCAGATCCAATCAGAATTTCCTCCCCACCTCCACCCTCTCATCCAAATATGGACCCCACTAATGGCGAGGCTTTAAAAACGGTAGCCCACGGTGGCTCCATCCACTTCTCTAAATACCATGTACGTGCTCCATCAGCTCCACTGCACCAGCTGGCCCAGGATCAGCGATCTCAGTCTAAAAAATTACCTCCTACACCATGGCCAGGGCGACCCTGTCGGGCGTCATCGGCCCCGTCTTGACAGAGATCCACAAGTCTTCCTCGTTGTTGCCCGAACTCTTCTTCTTCTTCGTCTCCGACCTCGACGTCCCATCTCGGCAGCGGCAGCAACAGCAACAGCTGTTGCTATGGCGACAGCAGCAGCAGTGGCAGCACACCACCAAAGTGGTGAGGAGGACGAGCAGGGGGAGGGTCAGGAGGACCACCAGGCAGACTGTGTTGTAGACCCCCTGGTTGTGTTTGTCTGTAGCGAAGGTCCAGAGTTGGTTGAAAAACTCCTGGATGCTGTCGGCTTTCCCATCCATGGCTGTCAGATACGGAGCGGTGGCTCCTTTCAACTCGAGTCTGCGGCAGTTGTAAAGATTTAATTAATCCTTGAGAGGGTTGTGAAGTTTGTAAGTCAGTAAATGTGAGGGAGACTCCAAAAATAATTAAGATATGGTGTTCATTTAAGATAAAAGTCCTTGTATGTAATCTGGATCCAGCTTTAAAGTGGTAAGGTATCTACGAGGCTCGAGTATGTGCTCAGGCTTGTGTTGTTTATGTTAAATGGAAACGCTGAAAGCACTGAGGGCCACTTCATGTGCGCCTCCTTCCTTTAAAGTGTCCTGTGAGGTGGTTACAAAGCCGAGGCATTCTTTAAACAAATCCAAAAGACCAACAGCTCATTTGTTTATAACCGGGTTCACTTTGAAATCGCCCAGATGTGACGATTCTGGAGGAAAAAGCCAAAATCTGCGCTTCGGCTGACTTTGTTTATGTTGCTTGGCATTCCAGTAACAGTTTTCTTGCTCTTTGTCTTCTCCTGTCCTCTTGCCCTTTGCCTTTCAGTTTAGTTTAATCCAGCTGTAGAGAGGTGGTTCAATTTGGGGCGTGTCTGTGAAAAACACACAAGAAAAAAAAGAGAACATGAACATGGAGAGAAATTTTGTTTGCAGCAGACAGCTCGTCTACCCTTCCCTGCATCCAATCCATCTTTCTGTCTCACTCTTTAACGTCTCAACTCCCGCTCTGCCCCTCTCCTCTTGTCAGTATCAGCTTTGGATTTTCAGCTTTCCCCTCATTAATACTGCAGAGGAGTCGTTCAGGATTCAGGGCAGATCTCTCTAAGAGCCCCACTGAGGGAGAGAGGGGCAAAGAGAGAAAGAGAGGACGAAATGGAGAGAGATTGTGTCTGAGGGAAGGCCAGACAGAGATAGAGGTAACCAATCTTTCTAAGAGTCCCGCTGAGAGGGAGAGAGCGACAGAGCGTCAGGGAAAAAAATAGAGCGAGGGGGGAGACAGGTCGGCCAGAGAGGGGCCTGCTGCAGGAGATTCATCTGAATATATCCGGCTAATGGTTCCCAACGGAGGAGATTGATGGGATCCGGTTCAAGTTTTCATAAATGTCTGATTGTAACATTTCACTCTGGCCTCAGATGAAATCTCCTCTTTATAGCTCTCCTGGAGAGGAAAACACAAGGAGAGGTACTTGGACCAGATCTGCGATATAAAGTCAGTCTGAGAAATAAAAGTCATAGTGTTCCTTTTTCTCTGAGACTGTTTGATTAAGTCGGAGGACCTGAGGCGACGTCTTTATCTAAATGGTGTTAAACTACTATAGTTTTTCAAACACCGTTTGACTCAAGTATGTCCCCTAGATTGTCTATAGCTCACGGCTACAGAGCTTCTTTGTATTCTAGATGCAGGAGGGAGAAAAGATTTTCATCTCACATTTGGCTGCTTCTTAGGCAGACAGAGAGCAAGCGAGAGAGAGAGGGGGCAAGATGCACCTGCAAGTGGAGAGCAAATAGATTTGGCGTGGCTGTCGCTGTGCGTTGTGTCTCATGTGTGAAATTGGTTTACCCGCAGACAGACTGCTAACTTCCCTCCTGTTCATTTGCTCAACAGGAAGCTGAGCGCTTAAAGCTAAGAAGCAACCTGAGATGTCGAAGCGGGAGTTCAGACAGAGCGGTCGCATGTCTAAAAACACATCTAATCTAAAATAAATCCCCACACATAAAAGCTGTGCTTGGTGCTAGTTGCATATTTGGATGCATAATTTTGTTTGTTTTATATGTTAAAGTTTAAAAGGACACAAAGGCTACGTAACTGTGGGCCTCGTGAGCTTTAAAAGTAGATGTTTGTGCCAGCCGTTCAACCTTTTGTTGTCCTTTCATCATACACTTGTGGTTAACACCCTGGGGGCCTGACTCTCACAAGTGGTCAAGTGATAAAGGTGATCTGAGAAAAAGATCATGAGAAGATAAAGAGGGTGGGAAAGCAAAGAAAACATATTTCTGCAGCACAAAAATTCTGTTTGTTTTTTCATATTTTCCTTGAATGTTTGTTTTTGTCTTGATGGAGAACTTGATCATGTCCTTTTTCAGGCCTCTAAAAAACTAAACCTCAAAGAAAACTAAGAAAAAAAAAATACACAACATACTCACTGTATACAGTCTACACTATATTCATGTTTAATCTATATAATATATTGTTTTTGCTGTTGGTACACACAAAATCTTGTTTTTTACTTAAAGGAAATGCCCTGTGTGAATGCAATCGAAGTGTGACTTCAGCGTGCCAATGCAGCGCCGCTAAGCAGCAGACGGTGAACATGTTTTTAGTTTCCTGAGATGTTCCTGGAGCTTTGAGCATGGTATTGTGGGTGAATAGTTGAACTATAATAGAGAACTCAAAATGAACTGTATACACGGTGAGTATGGTAGTGTGAATCGGTGGTCACAGCTACTGGTTGGTTGAAGCGCTCACCACAAGCAGATGCAGTGGTGGGGGGGATGGACGAAAAAAGAAAAATATGGCACCAGCTGTATGTGGTGGGGCACCAGCACACAAAGAGGGCGCCTTTATCAGTATATCATCACTGACGAGGTTTGCAGGTCTTTTTTCAGAGGTCACTGATAAAAAATGGTTGAGAACCACTGACAAAAGAAACAGACTTAGTGAATGAATCATCATCACTTAAGCTTCTGCTGAAGTGAGAGACGAAAAAAGGCAGAAGACAAAAACATCTTGTTGTGCCTTCTTCTTCTTCTGTAATGGTTTAATCACACCCTAATGGAGAATTAGTGCCACCAACTGCACCACAATCCCTCCAGTCTCATATCAGCAGTGGATGAAAACAGGCATTACAGGAATTCACATTTTCTCCGCCGATTTTCTGGAAATTCCATCAAAAATTTGCATTCCACTTGGATTGAAACTTGATTACAAACTGTAGTGAAGCCTGCGAACATCACCGGGAGCCACGACGTCGCTGCCACATTATTCTTGATTATTTTCTCTGCTGTTGGTACATGTTGTTGTGATGAGCTTGGCTGAGCAGCAGCACCTTTGTGTGCACTCTGATCTCCCTCGCATTATGAAAACACTGTCAACACGACGAGCCGGAGTCGCTGAACAATAAAGTCTGCGAGGGAGACAGACGAGGGACGGGAGCAGCACAGAGGTGTAATCGAGCTTATATAACAAAGACGTCTAACAGTGTATCAGTGGTAAAGTCATTAAATGGAACGGATAAATCACTAAGTGTTATGATGATTACAGTCTCTGGCCAGGAAGTGTGAGATCACTTTCAGTTATGTCAAAAAATCCTCAAAGCTAAAACAGGATCTGAGTTCATCGATGTTAGAAGCTCATTTCTTAAGAAGCCTCACACTTTTCTTGAGGTAAACACTTTGATCGTCAGTGTTATTGTGCCAAAAGTCTTCTCAGCAGGCCATTTGCAGACCTGTGAGGGTGTCCACACTGCAAATGCTGATGACGCACATCCGAGCTGAGGTTAGTTTGTGATTTATCGAAGGTACAGAGCAGAAAAGGTCATTTATAAAGACAGTATAGCCATGTTTATATAAACTTGGAACCGTTTGCCTGGCTCATGTCATCTCACCGAGATGCCATTCTAAGACTCCGACCGGGCACTTCACTTTCTCATGACATCGTGCTTCACATCCAGGAAAAGGCCATTTCTGGGGCACACAAAGCCAGGAAGGGGCTGAGAAATATGTTATGATTGCACTCAGTTAGCCCCTGCTGCTTTTTTAAGGAACATGTGCGACCTAAAAGACAAAGTTGTGACAGAAGGCGAGGCAGGAATCTTTAATGACTCGCCTCGAGCAGATCCTCCCATCAGTCAGTGTTAATAGGCAGTTCTTGGACACTTGAGTCAGCTACCGAGAAACGATTAAAGCTGCACTTTTTCGCAGAAATCATGAGCTACCTCGGATCACTAAGTGCAGCTAGAGGCCTGCTGATAGTCTGGAGGAATACAGTTCTCTACAGCGAGCAAGAACAAGTGCGCAAGACTTGTGTCGACTCAATTGTGATGAAGTGGACGACATTATTAGAGTAAGAGCAGGAGGAGGAAAGTCATCAGTAAAGGTTAGAGCCAAATATGTTTCCTGCAAACATCCGTTAAACAAAGCAACAGAGAGTTATTCTATGGTTTAAGGTTGATGAAGTGGATTACAAAGTTTTTTTTAATTGTTTTCATAAACTTTGTTAAATAAATAACAAAATAAATCAAAATGTTTACCTTAAAAAGTCAAGAAATTACCTAGAGGATCATGTTATTTGTGACACTCAGAGCAGTCATAGGCAGGAAGAAACTTATCAGCTTATTGTTCTAACTTGTCAACATCCTGTCAAATCTAACCACCACCAAAACATTTTTTTTTTTTTTCAAGAAGTTTGCTACAAAAGCAGCAATTCAGCCTCTGTCTCCCCGCAGTCATACAACAAAAAGCACCAACAGCTTACATAAACCACTCAGAACAATTTCAAAGTATTCCAAGTTGCTGGCACTCAAGATCTCTTTCAAAGCGGCACCTTACCCCGCAGGCACTTGTGAAGCGGCAGGTCAGCTCTCCCCTCCTGTCTAATCCAGTCAGCTGCTCAAACTGCTGTTGTTTCTGTTTTGGCATCTGGCTTCTGCTCTGTTCTGGTCCCCCTCACCCAGACATCTTGACAAGTCTTCACTTTCTGTTCCTGTTTCCCTCTCTACCCTTGTTTCCCGTCCTCCACCGCCTCCTCCTCCTCCTCCCCTCTCTCTCTCTCTGTGAGTGAGTGTGTGTTTTGGTCACAACGTCACTGCACCCTGCCCACTTTGTGTAAGAATGGGCCCTCTGTCTGCGCTGGTGTGTTTCCTGCGTGGTGAACTGGATTCTTGTGGTCGCTTTACTTTACTCACACAAGCGCCGAGTGATGTCAGACAGAGAGGGGAAGTTAAGTAAACTGAAATGAAATCACAAGAAGCCTTTATTAAAAAGTGTCTGGAAACAAATATTAAAAGAAAGGCCTCGCCTACGTGCCCTGATCTGAAAAAACACGCAACACCAGCCCGACGGTGCAGTCGGAGTTGCAACATTTTGCTTTACAACGACAAATTACAGCTCAAACAAACACCACTCTAACCCATCTCTGAAAAATGGCAATAAAAAGGGGAAATGAAAAGTACCAGGGTTAGGTGAGGGAGTTAGAGACAAATGAGAAATGAGAGAGAGTGAGGTCATGTGAAGTACACACACCCATACAAACACACAAACACAAACTCACTATGCCTTCGGCGTTGTCGGCAATCCCCTTTAAGTTCAGTCAAGCAAAAGATGATTTTTATTCAAGTAAGAAAAAGGAAACAAAGTCTATTTACTGTCCACTGCTCAAGAAGGGGGAGTTGTGAGTTAATGTGCAGTGACTCGAATACTGTACATGTACTCACACACAGTCTGATGTGTGTGTACAGCACAGCGGGGCTAATGCATGAACTCGAAAAGTGGTTTTAAGTGGAACGCCACAATAAGGTCACATAACCATGATTTCCTTTGAAAAATGTTCCATTTTGGGTGAAACTGTATCTTTCTCCGTTGTTTCTTTTACGGCACGAGCCTCCAAATTCAGCTATTCAGGAAGTGAGAAAATAAAATATGATCAGACCAACATTTATGTTATGTGACTATGTACCCGCAGCTTCCGTAGGTGGAAACCTTTCAACATGAAAACGCTCTTCACGACCACCTGACTGGCTGAACATGCCAGTGTTTTCTCTGTAGCTACGGGGCATGGTTACATGAAAATTGATGAGACAAGCCTCGCCATGTCTGCAGGTGTGTCTGAGCCATCTTAGACAAATAGCAACCATCCGCCCACACACACACACACACACACACACGCACACACATCACAGAGGGTGCTGTCTGACTGGCAGGGCGTGTAGCGCTGCACAGTGAAACTATATCACAGCTGCTGTCGAGGCACTACAGTGTCCAGTCACCTCGAGCAAGTGTTGATTAATGACCCGAGCGTAGCAGCACTTTCCCTTGATGGAAATCCTTCTTTACAGTAGTTTATATGAAAATGATCTTGCTGTATATTCCACTTGCTGCTTTGGATGGCATCTGCAGACATATTCCTGCATGTTAAGTCTTTACACTGCATAGATGAAATGCTTGTATAGCGTGGTATATGCGCTCAACAACAGAATTTGTTACCTTATTCAAATTTACTTAGGAAAAGCATCTTATGACGGGTAAAAATGTAGGAGCTTTAGTGTAGTTTACAGTATGGAGTGAACAAAAACTTAAAGCAGCAGATAAGACTATAACACACTGAGGTCCAAAAGTCTGAGACCACACTGAAAATATTTCATATTTTTACATAAACCTTGAAATACACAAAGTTTTTGGATTCAGAAGCCTCAAAAAACACAGCTCTGTTCTGACATGTAAAATGGTGTATTTAATCCTGCACTATTTCTTGGTCAGCAACAAATTCGGGCGTTTACCAGTTTAGTAAGTTTCCAGCAGATCGTTGCTCATTAAGAAGCATTGTGAAAGCGGGACACATGGCATGGGACACTGAGCAAAGTGTCAGCTAAGCAAAGAGGGACTTTCTTCTCAGCGCCAGGTCACGCTGGGATGACATGAGTCATCAGGTTTTGCACAAACTTGTAGAGTCCATGCCGGCTTCAGTGCCTGCTGTCATTCAAGCAAAAGGGTGATAAATACTTAGACAATCTGAAATTCGTGTACATTTTTCAAAGATTTAACTTCCACTCAAATTGTTTGGCTGATATGTTACAGCCCCAGTGTTGTGGGCGTGTTTGTGTTGTGTTCTGTGTTGTATTTTTACTCAGGTGTCGGTGGTGATATAAAGTGCTGCTGGTGCCAGTGGGCTGGCGCAGCTGTGATGTGCAAGAGCCAAAGTGACTGAGCTGACGACTGCACTCTCTTTTGAAGACGTGTTTCTTTGTTGTTGTTTTTTTGGGGGGAAATAAATCATATTTCAGTTTCTTTTCCCTCTTTTACTCCTGGTTTTCATTTACTATGTTACTCCCCTCACCCCCTGGCTTTACGGGGACGTAACATGATATTATTAAAAAATGTTATTACATTCGAAACAAATGCCAAACTGAAGTTTCTTGACTCGTGGTCTCAGACTTTTGGATCCTAGTGTATGTTACAGATTGAATACCCTGAACACCTCGGGTCTTCTGGACTGGACCGGTGCTCTCTGCTCTGGTGTGCAGTGAATGGTGCTGTCGGTTCCACTTGTCTTTATTTGTTGTACTTTACCTATTTAATCAACATTTGGACTGTTGGAACGAATGTCTTGAGACCATTCAGTAGTTAGGTTAGGGTCTTTGGTAGAATCTAGACAGCATGTTGCTATATATACGTTTCATAATATCCTAAGTGTCTGGGGCTGTATTTCTCTTATCAGCGCGTCCCGTTAAATGTTATTATGCTTCGTATGAGCTGGAGGTGTCACAATATACCGATGTTGACGAACATTGTGATATTTAAATATGAAATATTGATATCGTGTTCATAATACAGACATGATAGTATTTTGTCCCTCCTGATTTGCAGCACAAAATCACGTCGGAGGAAACGACAGCAGAGAGCGAGACACTGTATATATACATTTGTGAAAAAACACGAGGAATGATGTGAAAAGGCTCAAAAAGTACAACACTGTGCCTCTTCAGGTCTGCTGTAATTTAAAAACATGAAGCTGCAGCGGCTGCCTCAGTAAAAATGAGCAGTAGTCGCTGGTATTATTTTTTGTTCCATGATGGAGACTTCATTTTGTTCTTACATTATAAGGAGCCTATTGTACCTTCCCTTTCCTCTGAGGATACCTTATGTTCCGCTTACACTGCAGTGACCCTCGTATGCGTCCCATTTCCTCCTTGGATACCGTACTCCCAATTTATATGTCGTTGACCCCGTACTATAACAGGCGCAGCTCCCATCTGGTTTATAGAAACCTTTTTCTCAGTCGAGCTCACCTACAAGGGGGAAAGCTCAAACAATATATCCCTTTATCCAGCTCGGGTCTGTAGCTGAACAAATTGCAGGAAAGACCACTGAGCTTACACTGGATCGCTGATTGTACAGTTGTGATAGCAAAAAAGTGACTGTGACATTACCAGTAGCTTTAAAGAAAGCCTCGCGGAGTTACTGGACCGTGCAAAAAGGGCATTACAAATCACCACGACCTACTGCTTCTGCCAACACACACTGAAATATGAGTGAGTATGAAGCCACTCACGGTGAGTTCTTGAATGTGAGCGCTAATGAAAAGTGACTAAAGGGTTGCTGTAGTGGAATCTGACAAGTGTCCAGAAATAGTCTGCCAATAAAACCAGTTTCCCCCAGAGGCAAACGTTAGCTGTGATTCAGTGCTGTAAAATGTTTGGGCCGAGCGCTGTGAAAACAGGCAGAGAGCACCACAGAGAAAAGACGTGATTAGTCTATATAAGGAACTGCTTCTTGCTCTCAAGAAAAGCCATTATTGAAGAGCTATCGGTTGGCATGTAAACTGAAGGCTTTTACAGGGGCACCGTATTGCACATTCCAGCTATGAGGTCACTCAGAGCTATTTCAACACTTAATTACGTAATAGTCGCAGCATAGCTCTCGCATGACACAGGCCGTCTTCTGGGACCAGACTTTATGTTAAACATTTCTCTCTCGGCTTGTGAAGAACAGAACTTTGGTTCTATTCTGCTGGATAAATAAATAGAGGGCAACACTGTCAGCTCACAGTAAGAGGAGTATTTTCCAAAGTGCTTATATTTAATCACGGGGGGACTTTCTAAGTTCCTCTTTGCTCCGAACTATTTCCAAACACCGCAAAAGCAAAATGAGACATCGTGGGAATAAAGAGTCACTCAAGTTAGCCAACATTTCAGGTTGCCATAGATACTGGAGTTTATATAACAGAGGATAGCAACAGAAAATAGCATGAAAGATAATACTTTGACATTTTGGGAAATACGCTTATTTCTTGCCAAGAGTTAGAGGAGAAGGTTGATATCACTTACATGTCTGTTTGGAAAATATGTAGCAGGAGCTAGCAGTTGGTTAGCTTAGCTTAGCATAAAGACCGGAAACAGGGGGAAACAGCTAGCCTGGCTCGGTCCAAAGGTAACGAAGTCTAGGTCCTCCAAAAACCACACGGTATATCATGTCTACGTAACCCAAGTGAGAAAGTACCTCCATGAATTTAACTCATTTTCAGGATGATTTTGTTGTTGCTAAAAACTCACCTGCCTGTCGAAGTTATTTTGTTTACATTTGGTTTCTAATTGGTGAAGTAACAGAGTGAAAGCTGTCAGTTGGAGGGAGTTAGTTAAGTCCCGCCCCGTCATGGAAGCAAGGTAGACACACAAGGCGGTGAAGGAAAAAGATGACGAGAGCAGACGCAGAAAAAAAGAGTGTTTAGCGAGCGACAAACTCAGTTAAACTTTACAAATCTGTTTCATACACGAGTGTGGGACATAAAGCTGTGGTGACGGAGCCGATTCAGAGCCCCGTCCGCCCTGGTTGATATCACTTTTGCAACATCTTGGTGAGTGATTTTTCAGCTAAGCTAAGCTAGTGCACTGCCGAGAGCGAGTGTGTCTACTCTTAAAATACTTAAAATAACCGTTATTTAACGAGCAAATTGCCAGGCGACTGGTAGAGACCCAGAACACACTGGGCTATTTTTACAGAGCTTTTGTATAGATTAAACAAACAAGGTAAAATGTGTTAATTAGTGAGTTTAAAACAGGCCGGCAGGTGGATTTTGTTACCTTTGGACAGAGCCAAGCTAACTGTGCCACCGTTTCCAGTCTTTATGTTAAGCTAAGCTAACTAGCTGGACATTTAATGGAAAAAATATGAGAGTAGTACTATTCGCTCATCAAACTCCAGACAAAATAGCAAGTTATCATATTTCCGTAACTTTCTGACTTAACATTATATCTATCTGAACTTTAACTTAAGATAGATAGATAGATAGATAGATAGATAGACAGTTGAGTGTTAATACATATTAATACTACATGTACATACTGCAATTGCTGTGTCATTATCTTTCACAGTCAGACGTTGACTGAGTTTCCTGCTAGAAAAAATGCCTGACAGTCTAACAAGTTGAAGTCAAGTGGTCATGGGGCACTTCCCTGTTTTTGTTTGTTGTGAGTGTTTAAGATGATGAGACTTGTGTGAACTGACACGGCCGTTTAAGTTACAATGATAGCAGACATTTTTCAGACTGAAGCCGATTGAAATTTTCAACCTGTAGTTAAAAAAAACCCATAAAACCTGTTCAGCCTCAGTTTATATCAGCTTGTGTTAACACAGACGGTTTTTGAGAATATTTCATAATATTTATAAAAAGGTTCTACAAAGCCCCTATTTTTATCTTGTGGGAACAGGCTGTTATCTTGTGCACACTAGATAATAGCTTGTTGCTGTGACCTTAGCTTCGTGTCTCTCTGTACTCATTTGCAGTCTTAACTTTAGGCAATAAAAGCATCTCAAGAATTTTGTGAACCCAAACCACTTCTTTACAGAGTTGCAGTTTTTGTAACTTAACTTGAGTTGATAAGATGAACTTAGCAAGGGTTATTCTCTTCAAATGTTGAGAAAGACATTCCTGACAATCCTTGTTCATTCCTGGTCCTGAACTACAAATGTTGGCTGAAAACGAATCAAGTCGACAGTCTTACTCACTGGCCATTACAGCACAATTTCCATTCATTTCAGTTCAAGCTGTGCAGTGAATTTAGTGCACTCTCACAAATGCACACACATAAACACACACTCCTCCTTGCTCTGTGCCTTGTGTAAAAACCTCTCCAAACCTTTCCAAAGTCTGGAGCATGTAACATCCTGCAGGTGATGTGATAAAGTACAGAACAAACTCTCTGCTGAGCTCATCCCTCAGGTCACTGCAGCCCCGAGAGACATTTTCAAATGTGTGTCAGCTCTCACATCTGAATGGCTCCTGAGGACTTCTGTGTAGTTCAACTGATGCGGGAGGAGGCGAGGCATTAAGGAGCGCTGCTGGCTCCCTGCAAAAATCAAACTCCATTTCCTACTTGGCCTTGAATCATGAGTAGAAAATGGCAAAGCAGGAAAGACAAACTGGAGACAAACTCCAACAAAGTTCAGATAGGGAACACAGTCGAAACAACCTGATCTCATATATGTAGTACAAATAAAATGACTTTACACTTTCAAAATCTGTGTAGTGCATACGCCAAAGTCCAACTTTGCATGCAGGTGATCCTGCCTGTTCACATTAACATATTAACATAATAAACGTGTGATGATCGCATTTTGTTTCAGTTTAGGCAGCAAAACTAGTTGGTTAGGTTTCAGAAAAGATGATGTTACATATGTGACACAAACTCAATATGTTAGCTTCTTTAATCTGAAAATGACACCATTCATGTAGAGTGGTTCCCGTTGAGCCGCGCTTTAACTATGCTATTCAGTCGTTCACCAGGCTGGATTTTACCCAGGAAAATGAGGGTTCAATTACAGCCCAAAAGAAGCGTGTCTACCATTGTGCATCACACTGCAAAAGAAAAAGAAGCCCAGTGATGGAGGATGTAAAGAAGGTGAAGAGGGAGAGTGATAGAAACCGAGGTAAAACAAGAGTGAACAGACGGGCATTCACTCGATGGAGAGCGCTGGTGTTGTGTCAAAGTCTGTTTCCCCGCTGATGTGTGTTTCCCCTTACCACCAGAACTTGAGACGGTGGTAAGATCAAAACCGGCATTGTTTCTACTAGATGAGTAAGCACTGAGATCAGGGTTTCTGGGTCAAATTGGGATTCTTATGCATATTGTCATGATTCTTTGCTGTGGACAGTAACCAGACTTCTAGCAGTAGCCATGTTGCTACTGCTGTCTTTGCGACAGTAACGCCACAGGGAAACGCTAGGAGTGAGGGAAAGTCGAAAAGCTGTCCGGTTTCACATACAGCACAAACACCAGTCTGCTGGGTGTGTCATATTGACCCATCCATCAACCCAAACCACCTCCTTTCTTGGACTTGCTCTTTTACATCACCCTGGCCCTGAGAGAGTCTGTGTATGCCACTATCCTATGGTTGTCTGCTTCTCGACGGTGATTGACCTTGAGCAACAGAAAAATCGATCAGGATGCATGTCAAAAACAAGAATCTTTAACTGCGTGCATCTGTCGCTCAATGAGGGGGATGAGGCGCAACATAATACACTACACGCTGCACAGTGCCCGAAACAGGTTATGATAACTAAAAGGGGACAATTTGTCATAATCTGTAGAAATACAGGACAATTGTGGCCAGGAGAAGGCAAACAAAAAAATGGGAGTCTCCCTGGAAATTTGAGAGGGTTGACAAGTAAGCCAACCTCAGTCAGTTGAAACAGCATGAAGACAAGATCACAAAGGGCTACTGTAAATTGTGGAAACACCCAGTTTCTGCCACTTCAAATGGTCTTTGTACAAATGAATAAACAACTCCATGAAGCCACCCCCGTAGATCAAAGTGTATGTGATATTTAACTGAAGAGTTTGATTGCTCAGTCATTCTTTGTTAAAAAAAAGAAAAAGAAAAGCAGTCTCATTAGGCAGTATTTAGAGCCTCCATTATGCATTCATTCATTAAGTAGCTGTGCTTAAAACCTTAATGAATGGTTAGATAGATCCTTCCAATAATAGGCATTTTACTCATTTGCACTTGTGGCCACCTAATTACAACAAGCAAACAAAAAACGGCTTCAGCTGTAGAATGTGATGCTCAACCTGAACATCAAGTCTTACCTCACGTTCAACTCCGCTGAGGTCGTGAGCCGTCAAGTCTTCATTGCGCTGTGATCTATGAGGCCCGGTCCAGGCTCCCCCACTCCAACTCATGGAGCTTTGCGCTGCATAAACAGCTGATGGAAATCAAGCTGTTCACCGGCCGGTTTCCCAATTAAGCCCCGGTGTTTACAACGCCATCACAGAGAGACTCTAACTGGGAGATGTGGGTTGCACCTCCCTCTTATTCAGATGCCTGCCAGGGCCTGTTAACTTTCTGGGTTCAGTGAGATGTAAAGAGACTCCACGAGAGCATGGGAGACTGGGGACGGCTCACAACGCCGCTTTTCATCAGCTTCACCCCGTCACCAGCTCTGTGCTCAATCCTGCGGAGAGATGGTGGAGGCGTTATCGGATGGATGGGGTGAGGAGATGATGAGAAGGAGAAAGGATGCCTCCTGTTCCCTTGACCATGTAATATTCAACATTTATGTTGCTCAGCCCTGTTTAGCAGCACAGACATCATATTTTCTGACATATGTGCATCATTTGGATCTTTTCATTACTATGTAAGTGGAGGGTGAACTAGTTTTGGATGTGCCTTTGTCAAACAAAAGCATACTGTAGTGTAGAGCATTGTTTTGTGCCTAATTTGCTCCTAAAAATGCTGCAATTAAGGAATATTCTATGTGTGAATTTTGCAGCAGTTCACGTCAGGGAGCCCTCGAGCACTTTTGCAGAGGCGAATTCTGGTGATTTCTCAGAAAAAGCTCCATAAGCCCTCACAGACTTAACTCAAATGCACCAAGAAATCCACGAAGCACTGACAGGAGACACTGGGATTTAGCCGAGTTACATAGCGGACTTACTGGAGTCAATAAATCATCTTATGTTTGGGACACTGACAGGGCGGACATCCTGGTACAGTAGATGCTCTGGAGTCCTGCTCTGCACCCATTCATGCACAGTGATGCACTGTAATATAATGTGAAATGTAAATCGTTAAATAAAGGTCTCAAATAAATACAAATTTAGCTCTGAAGTAGATGTGGAACATTTGGAATTAACACTTACTGTTTGGGGTTAATATGACTGGTTTGAACCTCTAATTTGCAGTCCTTGTTTGTGTGTTGTGGCTTAATGAGGTTTCGGTTGACTTATTTTGCTAATTGGTGACCTTTACGGTTATATTTGAGTAACATTAGGGTATTTATTCTGTTTTTAAAAGGGATCTAAGTTGTATTATTTTGGTACCTTATCTTTTGGTTCATTTCAAAGTATCAGAGAAAAATAAAAACGTTTGTAAATCAACTTGGCAGTAAACTATTAAAGGCGCTCTGTGGAACTCAAGCCGGTCATTAGTTTATGTTAGCCGACTCCATTTCTAAACTTTGGACTGTGGCAGAAAAAACCCGACCCGAGTCGTTCACAAAGAAACCCACAGTCCAGCAGCGTTAAACAACTTAAACAAATCGTCCACAGGCTTGTGTCGGCAACCGAGGAAGACGGGGAAGGTGTCATTTTTCACGTCATGTTACAATCCGCTCACCAATAGAAAAGTGATTAATACATGTAAATTGCTCCGAATTGTTACACAGAGGCCCTTTAATGTTGCTCAGCTTAAGTCCAATCAGGAAGACTCACTTCATGCTCACAATTCCCTCTCTCTCTCCAACTCTCTCTAGCCCCACTCCATAATCAGCTGACTATGGTCGTTTACTCTTTCGGTTTAACCAGCGATTAAATCAATCACGTCATTGCCGTCTGTCACTCCACCCCATCCGCCTCCAGTTCATCATAACCAGGGGAGGTTTCCTGTACTGCTCACTGCTTCCATTACTCTGATGTGCACGTGAACGTATTATTTATTCACTCAGAACAAAGTCTCTCCAAATAGAATACTTTTTATTGCCGACGTTGACGGTAGTCGATATTTCTTTTAGCAGGTTGTAGTGATTTAATTTCTATTTGGTAAACCTTCATGGTGGCTACATCGAGTTAAGAACTTGAAAGCCAAATAATTAGTCTGAACAGCATGTGGGGTGCTACGAACCAAGTTGTGCTGATAATTAAATAGCTACATGAGTTATTCTGTCACTATCCAAAATAATAATGTGGAATAAGTCCCACCACAAATATGTATTATAATATACCACAGTGTATCACGCAAATGGATTACATTGTATAAATTAATGAACTATTGTAATGTAATAAACGGAAATGATAAGCGGAATTGTATCTTTTTGTGGTAAAACATACTGTCGTTCAGGTCAAATCAACTTCTCTTAATTTGTTTCAAGATGAGATAAGAAACTCAGCCTGGAGCGTTTAAGTCATTTTTTCTACCCAGGCAGGTTCAGCTGACAGTGGTCTGTGGTTTGTTGCTTCCTCCAGCTGTCTTGAGATCTGACTACCGGCAGCTGTGATGTTGCAATGTGTTACAACAGCAAGTTTTAATGTTCAGTCACCACAGAAATGCAGAAAATACATAAACAGTTTGAACAAAAAATAATCTACTCTCTCTACTGTTGTCATTTACACAATGTCAGCCGCTTCCCTGGGTTGCAAACAAGTTTAACTGCGTTTTGGTAATCCGCAACAGTTCAAGTTCAAGTAGTGCAAACAGAACGTCCTCATGAGTGACCGAGACGCTCGTCAAAGTGTGAACGTCCTTTTCATGACGCAGCAGTTCATGTGAAGTGTTTTGTTTTGATAAAGCTTATCTCTCTGACCTTTACCACACTGTTAATCCTGCGCCCGCTCATTTATTTGTGTCTGACTCTAATATATTCACAAACTTCACGCAGCCTCATTATTTACCAGGAATGTTTCTGCTGACCAGACATTTGAATGGATAATTAATGGATAATTAGAACATGCAGTAATTAAACAATGAATCTTAAAACTGCTGAATTGAGGCTTTGAGAGGATCTGTTATTTCGATAAAATCGTTAGCTGCGTACGTGTGTGGTTGTTTTTTTTATGCATGAGATGCTCAAAGAAAAGTTTTCACACCAGTAATGTGTAGCCATTACTGTGTAATGTGTAGCATTCAGTGTTGTTAATAAGATTTCATGAAAAAGCCTGAATTTGTGGTCAGTTTTGCAGTTAAGACCAGAAAATTGAGGGCATGTTCTGACACTGAAATTAGTAAAGCGTGCTAGAAAGATTATAATAAAAAAACAGCTCCTTTAGCTAGTTAGCTCGGTTAGCGGTGCAGCTAGTGGTTCGGACTGGGAGCTCGAGGACCAGGGGAGTGTTAGTGTTCACACCGCTAGCATGTCAGCTTCAAACCGGGAAGTGCCGGGGCTAGCTGGTTAGCATGCTAACTGCAGTAGATATCTCTGCAACACAGTGGATCACAATGTCAATACTGCTGCATATAAACATTTTATTGATAGTTTTAATTAGGGTTGTTTTCTCATAAAATTCTTACATATTGCCCTTTAACAGTAAATAAGCTTATCTCCCAAAATGGCGAACTACTCCTTTACACTGAAGGCAGTCAATTAATGTTATTTTTATGAATTAAAATTCAGCTTTTTATGGATTTTCTGAATCCTGATAGTCTAATTTCTGTACAACCACCCATTTGGAGATGATTTAAGTTTTTTTTTTATTGCAGAATGAATGTATAGCCGACATGTTTTACTGCAAGTCCTCCAGTGTGTATCACGTCCATGCAGGTCTGCCATGTCTCTGCGTGTGAGCCTAAATTAGAGGTTTGGAGCCAACCCTCACTGGCAGACCTTTAGAAAGGCACCTTTCACTGTTCACTTCTAACTGCTGCTGGCCTCACTTCGGCTTTTAATGGCCTCCAATTAGAGGTGAAGACACTTTGAAAAGTTTATGACATGGAGTCGGTCTGCGCTCGGTACTTCATTATTTTCTAAAAAGGGGGAGTAGTTACAGCGACCGCAGCTCCACTTTTTATACGAAGCTCGCCTCTGAAAATGAACAAATTGAACGAAGGGTTTGTTCAAGCAAAGATGTTGCACGTGGATATGAACAGTTCACCGTAACACGAAGAGAAAAAAAGAAAAAATACAGCAAATCAGACTATTTGTTTTATTAATATGTAGAAAATGTATTAAAAAAGGAACTATATAGTACATGTTTAAGTCAAACTAGAGCTAAATTTGACAGTAATATCCAAGGTTATCCAACAATAAATCCTTAGTTTCAGCATATATGAGCTTTTCAAACAGTCAAGATCACATTTTGTCAACATTTACATTTTCATGGCAAGATTTCAAATCAATGCAGTTTCAGTATCTGGCTTATATAACAAATAACCACCAGACACGGTGGTTTTATCAGTTAATTCACTTGTAAAAGAAACCAATGAAATAAAGCATTTTCTCTTTGATAACATAGAGGACCTTCTGTCATTATTAACGGTCATTTTTACAGAATAATTGGAAAATAAATAGTGAAATAAATAAAGAGAGCAGGTTTCCTGCACTGTGAGAAGCTCAGGAGAAACAAACAGTGATACAGTTTGAGTGTATTCCAGTAACTGAGACTGAGCTTTTTAGTTTAAATAATGGAGGAGACGCTCTTTTCAAACCTGATGTTATGCAGTATGATGAAGAGTCGACATTTCACATGATGAGAAACATACAGTACAAACAAAGTGCCAATTTAACATCTCCTCCAAAGATTAAAGAAAAGTACTTCATCAGTTGTCTCGCAACAAGGAAAACAAACTAGTTCATCTTACTTGATGCTGGAAGGAACGACATCAAATTATTCAGAATATGAAGAAAATAACGCAGCCTCTTTTGTCTTTGTCATTTCAAGCATGTTGTTTCATCACAAGAGGGTTGCACTCGCCCAAATTCAAAATATTTGTTATCCTGAAAGCTCTCAAAGAAGAGTTATATTACTAAGCCTTTAATTACACAGTTGAATTTAATGTCATGTTTGTCTGAAGCAATAGATCAACTTGCAAATGTAAAGGAAAATATTATGATTAATCTGAAATAAAAGGCAGGACAGAGGCTTTGTTTTCTTAATGATTGACAGAAAAAAGCTTAAATTAATGAAGGATGGTTGAAAAAAATATGCGAAATAAGCTTAAATATATACCAGCTTTCGCCTTCAAAGTTCTAAGAGCACCTCATATTTTGCCATGAGAGAAATAAATCCCTCACAATACAAATAACATTCTGTTCCTTTTCTGCAAAGCTTCGTGACCTTTGTTCCTTGTACAAAAATGCACCAAGGCAAACTTCATCTAAGTAGTTAATGAAATAAGTACACAGAGAACTCCCTACGCTACTATAAATCACTATGGGAGATGGATTGCATGAGAGGCTCTGAAACGTTCACTTTGACACTCGAACATAAATCAGACCTGGGAAAGGTCACGTGTTGAAACGGTTTGTTATAAATTATATTTTAGGGTTTTGTTGTTTTTATTTTACTGTTTCCACAACAGCTCAGAGGCCCGATAATGTCAGATATCTACAACAAACCATTACGAGAGCGCCTTTTTCCCAGATCAGCAAAAGAAAAGTGTCACAACAACTCAAACGAACACATATTGTTATGACATTTGTTATTCACTATCAGGCTCTTGATTGCAGTTTCATGCACTGGTACTCCATCCGTCCCTTAACACAACAATGGTTAAAAATACAGTGGTTAAAGGGGAGACGCTTCTGAATTAGTTTGCATCTAAAGGGGGAACACATCAAAAATCACATAATCTTCAACTCTATATCTACATGAGTATATTAGCAGTAGTTTATAGAGGGGAGAGTCACCATTGTTTTCAAGTCTAAAAAGGACTAAAACGAAAAATATACACAGCCACATGATACAAGCCAGATTTTCTGGTTTGCTTCGATGAGATCAAACAGAATTGAAGAAACATAAAAATGAGATTTCCAGCTGTTAATATTTGGATCATTGAACATATATGAGACCATGTTGCTTGCAGCGATGGCGACATCGATTTTCAAAGGATTGTGTTGGACAATAAATGTAGCTTTTATTGATAGTATGAAGCCAGAGAGAAGAGTTAGCCAGTTTTTGTCTTCTAACTCCGGAGAGATGATTTCCCTCCAACAGAGGAGTCGAAAAAGGAAACTAAAACCATTTCCAGAAAACCTAAACGCATTGGCACTGAACGCTTTGTGCAACAGTGTGAACACTGAATAGAACAAAATGCTCGGTGGGCACGCTGCAGATTACGCCCCGCTCTACTAAAAGAACACATTCTCTGCCATGTTTGCTGATTTTGTTGTTTCACGGGGGAGCTTAAAAAGCGAGTAAAAGAAGGGCACAGAAGAAAGACTTGGCTCCACTCCACCTACTGTTCTGCTTTCTTTGTTAAGTTCATTTCAGCTAGCAGCGGGGGAGAGGCCAGGCTTAAAAAATCTGCACTATGCCCACCCTGATGTTTCTTTTGCATAGAATTTAGTGTTCACATTGCATAAAATAATGCCAGGGGACATGATTAACATAACAGTCCCTGAAAAGTGAGAATCTATTAATGTAGGAGGAAGCTGCTTCAGTGACTTTGGTGACAGAGCTGACTGGCATCTTTCCAAACAGCAGGCCGAGTCTTTTATTATGCAGATCTTTGGTTAAATGTAACATCTATCAGCACCATCTCTGCAAGCAATCGCAGCATCTAAAAGCTGCACTGAAACAGATATTAAACGTTTGTAATTTGAAAAAAAATAAAGTCCAGGAAATAATATTAAATGCCCAAGAACTAAAGAAATAATTTGATTCAACAATAGCTTTGCTGTGTTCCCACTCGTAGTGCAAATACTGTCTCAGTGTGGCTACCAATAATCATAATAGTTTAAGGTTGACTTTAATTTTGCTTTTGTATTTAACATAAAAGGATATTGTAATTAACAGTAACAGACAGAGAAATAAAATAAATAAAATGGATGCTAATGAAGCTGTTGCTGGTGCACTGCTGCTTTGTGAACGATGATTCTTGGATGTTAATTTAATCTCTTAAATCGAGTGTTTGTCATCACGTTTTCAGATTAAACCAAGGCATCAAATCATATTAAGATGGACTTTTGTCACAATATCAGTTATAAAAATATATATATCTTACAGTTAAGGGTTTTAAGGGCATATACAGTATATTTTTCGTTAAAAGTGTTATTATTTTGTTTAAACGGTTAAAATAACGCTAGCTCTCGCGCTCCCGAGGGCGTTACTCAGCACATTTCCTCGCATCCCAGGGAAAGGCAAATCACACACTTAAAGAAAAAAGAAGCTCCTTGGTTTGCCTTTCCATTTTTTTTATACAGCAAATAAAACCATTGTCATTCAAAGTATTTAATAAATTACATACAGTGTCCTCTATCATCTGGGTAGAAGTACAGCAGGGAAAGACAGCTAAAGCTGGGCTGGAGAGGAGATAAACAGAGCTCGGACGTCGTTTCAGCCTGTCTGCTAGTTTATGATCTCATCTGGGGTTATGACAGTGTCTGATTGTTGGTAGTATATTAATAATAATGTGTTTTATTATTTTATAACTGAATATTAATAAAATATTAGTAGCTTTTTGTCACAACCCCCCCTTTTCTCACTAATACAGCACATCAGCGAGGCACACAAATAGCAGAAACTCATCTGAGTAAACACCGTCCAAACTCCCCTTATCCACCAGTCTGGGTTGGCTGGCGACGGCTTGTTTATACAGGGGCAGACCGCCTCCTCTTGCTGCTGATGCTACGGAAGTTGAACGGCCTCATCTTCATCTCCACGAAGGGGATGGAGAACTCGTGGCCTTTCCAGTGGTACCAGTTAATACCCTGTAAGAGCGAAAGTGTGATTTCAGAAGCAGCTTGAATCAACAGGGCTTCTGAGAAAATTACAGAAAAATAAAAGGAGAGGCTGCAGATGGAAATGGTATATATATTCAGGAAAGTGCATTAAAAGCAGGAGGGGGGAGAAAAATCCTGATATAAGAGCTCGCAAAATTACAAATCTAGTGCAATTACAGTCTCACTCTCGCCCTGCTAATACTCGTCACCGCCAAAACCCTCCTATTTGCAGCTTTAGCTCTGAAAGGCAATTTCTCCCTGCCTGTCTTTATGCCTGTCCATCTCTGCTCCCACCTGGTTTAATTTCATGTCGTCAAGCAACAAAGAGAAAGGTGCAGAGCACAGCGAGAGAAGCAGCGATGCTCCAAAGTCTTTGTAGTTCAGCCTAATCACAGCCTCGCACAACACCTCACTCCTCTTTCTCGAGCCATTTCAGCATCAAGCTGAGAGAGAGAGAGCACACCACACACTCGTCAGAAGACAAGCCCTCAACACTCACACCCCACCTCATGTTTAGTAGTGAGCAAAAAAAAAAAACATGTGCGCTTGCTTCATGTTCATAAACTCTGGCATTTTCCTTCCACATATTTCTGTTATTTGATAATGAACTCACGAGTAGGAGTATTTGGATAAATAAACTCCTCCTGAAACAGTCTTAATCCCAACAGATGATACAAGCACTTCTGATCAATCAGTATTAACATGCATCATCTCTCCCAGTTTCATTAAAATTCAACAAGTGGTGCACCAGCCTGTTTTTTGACCTTTCATTACAGCTCCTCCATCAGGCCAATCAGTGTAATAAGTGTGAAGACGGATGTCTGTGGGAACTTTCATGTAATTTAATTTAGGAATTATAAGCCTTTCAAAATGAGAAATCCAAAGCGTTAATCACACCGGCATAATCAGGACAGTTTGTGTGATTTTTTTGCGGATGCCGAAATGCCAACGCCATAATATTGAGTTAAAGGGTTGGTGAGCCAAAATGCCAAAAGAAAGTGGTGGTGTTCGAAATCAGAGCTTTTCTGTTGGCGCACCAGCACCATGGAGGAGAATGGGTCATCTGCGGTGCTCAAATGACAAATACACCAACATGTTTTTCCTGAAACAACACTTAAAATGTGTGTCAGAAACTCTCATTAGAACTCAGATTAAGGGCCGTCTCCACCGTGTTAAGGCCTCGATACGGTCCTTGAGGCAGATTGCGGCCATTTTAGTCAATGCTCGTGTTTCCACCGTCTGCTCAGGAGCACGTTCAGCAGCGTCCCAGCTCTACGCTCAGCCCCGCAGAGAATAAGGCAACACGGACGTGCCCGGTAGAATCAAGGGACGAAAATGTTATTCCTTCAATAAAGTTGTTGACTAAATCTATGTGCTCCAGTACATTTCTCCAGTACATTTGAAGTCTCTCATTGGAACTCCTTTCTAACAAAGAAGTAGCTGCACTGAAAGAAACATTGCTACTGAATTTTTAAAAGTACATTTTCTAATCACATAAACTCCTTCTGTATCAGGGTGACGGCTCTCTTTGCTTTGCCTAAAGGTTTTCTATCCTAAAATACGACTTAGTCTCAGATTTCGTGAGTGATAATTAGATTCAACACAAATTGTCTTTGGAATATGCAACATGTAAGCACGTGAAATTCTTCTTTTCACTTGTGAAAATCACAAGTTCACTTGTGAATTGAATATTTTCTGGCTTTTTTTTGCCACGGATGAATGAAAATCTCCACTTAAGAAATTTACATTTTCACATTTTCAACAATTTGCATTATTTTGACATGCGGACTGGGATTTCCAGGTTTGCAAAGAGAGACACTGATCCGGTGACCACAAGTTCAGGTAATACGGTTTACCCACCTCAAGGCCCTGATATTGTGCTTGTGTGTTGCATATTCCCAAACAAATTTCAATTTAATTAGCATAAATGAATTGACACAGAGTAAGTGTGGAGCTGCTGTGGCCCCTGGAGTTCTGGGGTCCTGGAGCAGTCTTTTAACTGGTAATTAAGTGTAAGTCTTAAGCATTAAGTGTTCTTTTTTCCTTCTATCTTACACCAAAAAGATTTCACTCGCTGATATAACCGGCACATTCATTAGATGACTCACCTGACTGTGTCTGGACTCGCCGTATTTGCCGTTGAGGTTGGCCCGGTGGCAGTTCTTGTACCACCAGGCTCCTTTGTAGGACAAGGCACAGTTAGTGACAGCGATGTCGTTGTCTCTGTCTTTCGTAGAGAAGGGCCGGCCCTGGTGGTAGCTCAGAGAGTCACCTGGGATCAGAGGGGAGAGAGAGAGAGAGAGAGAGAGATGGAGAACCTTAGATAACCAGTGTGTGCTGGGCAGCGTTGGCATATGGCTGCTGTGAATAATGGCATGATGAGGGGGACATAAACGACCAGGCAGGCGGGAGGGAGATGGAGAGACATGACAGGGAGGGAGTGGAAATAAGTCCTGCTGCAGGCTCTCTGAATTTATTTAGGCAGAGAGAGGTATAATTATAAACATGAGGGGATGATGGGTAATTCTGGCATATGGTCATGTTGACAGACTGAGAGATACATAGAGAGCGAGGACAAGAGTGGAAGTGTGGAGGAGTGCTGAGGCAGGTTTCAGACATCAGGGAGAAGAAAAAATGGAGGAGAAAAAATGGCAGATGGCAGAGGAGGGATGAGAGAGCACACATATATTATTATCATATTACACTATATTGTATAATGTGGTATTCTGACATCAAAGCATGTTAATGTAGTAAAAAGCTTTCAGTATTAATGTCCTCACTGACCATTTATGTACAGTCAGTGGGTTCATCACAAGGCTGTCATCCAAAGAGCCGAGTAAAAGGCTGAGTAATGAACTATGTACGTACCAGCGGTGCCGTTGTACTCTCCTATCCTGAGCTTGTAAAGGTTTCTCGCATCTCCAATGGAGAATTTGTCATAATTGGCGTAGACCGACTCCTGTCCGTCCTTCATGTCGATCCTCAGCTCATAGCGGCCCTGACCAGCAATCCTCTGGATGTTATCTAGACCTGTGGAGAAACAATGCTCATCATATTGTTTGACTAGACTAGAAAGTACTGCAAAGGTGAAAGCAGACGATTATTCAATTCTCAGCTTGCAGATACTGTCGGGAGACGCCACTGCAGCCACTGGCGACTTGTGTACTTTGTGTACAAAATAATAAATCACCAATTTTTCTCAAAGGGGTTTACGATCTTTACAGCATTCATCTTTAATGGACCCTCAATTCAGATGAGGACAAACCAGACAAAAAAATACACTATGACTGGAAGAAAAGGAAGAAACCTCAGGAAAAGATTCTCTCTTCCAAGATGGACGGACATGCAGGAGATGTTATGCGGTAAAAACCCGCAACACAAAGAATGAATGGATATGTGTTGATTTTTGTAACATCCTACCTACCACCGATACAGACACCTAGATTTTATATGCTGTGAAATACAGTTTGTTCAAACCTGCATCTGCGGAGGTTAAAGGTTCGACTCCTGATAAGCCCCGTATGTCAGACGTCTTTGTCAGCTGGTCGTGTGTATGTGGATGATTGACAGTGTCGAGAGCGGTGGACACTGTCACCACCAGCACCTCCTCCGAATGCCACACATCGGTACTTTGTGAGATAGGCGGCTTTGCTCTCTATCTCCAAGGTAGCAGATACGAGACTCGTTTGAACGCAGAGAGGCGATAAGGCCCCACACTGACCTGAGCGATTGGGACTGCCATCACGATCAGATTACAACAAGCGCCCATTTGGAAAATAGTCCCCTTTCCTGCTTCACCTCCAACAGAAGCGTCACGTGTACACTTTTTCTGAACCCGGGGAAAATGCAAAGACAAAATAGAAATCCAAAAGCCTTTGCTGATAAGGAGCAGGAAGTAGAAATCCGGGGGAGCAGGGAAACTACATCTGCTGTAATACGTCAATGGAAAGTAGATACGATCTATGTTACAACCCAAAGGCACTTAGGGTGACGGGGGAAAAGCAATTGTTGTAATAAAATTGTGTTTAACACTCAGTCATCTCTAATTCCCATTGTATAATATCACTGTATTATCAGCAATTAATCTCACACCCATAATTTTTTCACAGTTTCTTCTTCCAACAGTTTTATGGGATCAGACTGCTCTATTCCAAACTGCAGCGATTAAAAATGCATTTTGACACACTATTGCACTCTTGTTCTATTATACTACCACTATTACCATCTCGTCACATTTTATTACCAGCTTTCCTCTCACACTCATACAGAAACAAGGGGAGGAAATTAAAAAAAGAGAGAGAATGGGATAATGACCACATACTGCACAATGGACACCCTGGTTTTCTCTCCGTTATTACATCATCAAACTGACATTGTGTTGGGCATGAACACTGGCTGAGGTCAGTGAGCAGGGAGAATAGATTGCCCTCCAGCAGCAATAAAAATGGCCGTTTCCAAAGTGTAACATAATAATGAAAGCTTAATTTCCATATTCTTTACTGCCGGCCAGTTAAGTGCCTCTTCTTTTCAGTTTGAGTGGATTTAATGACGATGTCTATGGTTCCATACTGTTCAATATATTGCTGTTCTGTGTGTAGAGGCGGTGATTAGCTAAATGTTAGCTATTATGGCTCTCCAGGGCTATGACGGTGAGCGAATCTGTAGGAAGAAGAGTGAAGGTCAAATGGTTTGAAACTGCAGTGGCCATCTGCATGACCATACCGTTTCCTTTCTGTGCGGATGAAACGTTTAAAGGACACAGATGAAACGTTTAAAGGACACAGCTTACACTGGAAATGGTTTAACTTTACAAAAACAGTACAAAGTACACTGATGTGAAAAACACTGACACTCTACTTGCCCACAAAATCACTGACAACCCTTGACCTGGATTATTATTGGGCAATTTCCCATGTTCAAAAACTGGCCACTGCATGCTGTCTTGACACTGCTGACTTTTTGATAAAACGGCTGAAGCACTGAAGTGTTGAAAAAGGAGGAAGCTGTGTTGCAGAACCTTTTGTTCATGACTTTCTGTTACCTCCTCAAAGCACTGTACAACCCGCAGGTTATGTCAAAAACCTTCTAACATCAACTAATTCACAAAGACACAATTAAATTTCCCTCTGCCATGTTCTGGTGAGAATAATTAGATAATATTACTGCAGGGCTTTGTCACAGAAGACATTTTGACATGTCACAGTGGGGAAAAGCACAGGTGTAATTAATAAAATTAATGATGGCTGGATTCAATTTAGCTGCTTCAGTTCCAAGGTCCTGCTATTGTGCATTGCTGGCTCACTGTCACACTGTCATGACTAAGTAGGACACTCGAACAGAACAGAGCCATCGTTAAAGTTTATTAGCAACACCTGTGCTTTTCCTCCTGCTCAAAACTATATTAACCACTAGATCCGCAGACAAGCCAGTTTTGTACAGCAGCCTTGACATTTTGTGCTGTACTCTGAGGTTGCCGTGTTCCCTCCTGGCATGTTATCTGTAATCTTGCATCACTGGGAGAAGCTTTCACAGGAGCAAAGAGCAGATCTTGATGCCTCACACCCTGAGGTCACATTAAGCTGCTTTTATGCACTGAGAGGACAGAGTACAGTACAGGATAGAAGAAAGACATGGAGGAGGGAAAGTGCATCCTAGGAGGCATGAAAAAAGTAAAGCAAGACCCTGGAAATGGAGGTGCCCTGGACTGGTCCAGGAGTGGTGAGAGGGCAGATTATTGCTGATTCAGCTCAAGTGGAAGCGGGTCAGAGGGAAATTTGTACGCACTGAATCAGATATGCTCTGGTGTCTTTGGCTCATGTCGTACGAGCAGAGCCATTATAAATCGGGCAGAAATGAGGAAAATCTGTGCCAGGGTAATGCTACGTGATGCCCTCAGGTCCCTATCAGAAAAAGATAAAGCTCACTATCTGCTCCATAGTTTGCAAAAAGGATGGATTTCCCTCCTGTATGGTGTTCGTTTCATCTTACAGAGACATATTCTGTGCTCCAGTGAGTCATATTCTGCACCGTTGTCAGAACACAAAAAAACATACATTTTTAATCTGAACCGGCAGACACAATCCAACTTTTTCTATTGTGAGAAAATGTTTAGAACAGCGTCCCGGTGGTGGTGCACAAAAGTAACAGCAGCAGCTGACATTATTATTAAATTCCACTCGACAACGCTGCAAACTACAGCAACAAATCTGACAGTCTCGACAAGAATTGCAGGCTTTTATACCACATTCCATTATTTTGTCAGCTCCTGTTTATGAGGGGTTGCATCTAAAATCTCTTCATGCTTTCACCTATTACAGTGTGCTTAGTCACTAATGGACTAGAGCGTGCCACAGCTATCTTGTATTATGATCCAATACGTGTCAGCTGCAAAGTAGCAGCCCTCCCTCTGTTATAATGTGGTGCCATAAAAATTTCCCCCCAGTGTTATTTAATTTCTCTAATCTAAAAGTTCAAAAAACATTCTTCTCCATGTCCTGATTCACTGAATGAAATATTCATGTAATATTTCCCTTTAATCATCTGCACCAAAACAATAACATAAAAAGTGGCCCATGAAGAAACATGACTCATTTGCACATTTTCTAATGAATATAATTATTGTTCCGTAATGAGATTTTTGGGGAGGGGGGAGGGAGAAGAAACATTCAGCAGTCCATCACAACAGTGAGGATGTTGCTGCTGTTTTTTCTTTGAATCAGAGCGACGCTAAAAACAATTACTGAGTCATTTCAGGGAGAGATGATCTTTCAGAGAATCCAGTAATGAATTGGATAGACTTTGTGAAGTCAAGTGCTGAAAGATGAGACGAGCAGGAAAAAAAAAATCTTCATACAGAGTGAAAAATCTCACAAAGGAAGGCAATACTGCACAAGATATCGGAATCATCTCTCCTCTTCATAAAATAGATGAATCAATTGAAACCAAGTGAAAGCTATAACTCTCTATTGATTGTGGCTATTAAATCCACTTCAGTCATGGAGATGGTGTGTTGATAACGAGCCTTCAGATTGAACAAAACTGGTGGTCAGTTGTGGTTAATATCAGCCTGCAGCACCTAAAATGCAGCTGAAATACAATGTGCAGGGTGACATGAAGCTGAAATACTGTAAAGCGAACCTGACCTCTGAATTTACTAATACAGCTACAAGTCAGTCAGTATCACTTTCATCTTAGGCAGAGCTTGAGACTGATGGTGTCCCGTCATCCCAGAGGACGATAGAAAATGTGTTTGGTACAAACAGAGATCCTCACTGAGATGTCAGCAAATGACAAACTGAATCAAGCTCCGACTATCACAGAGCGCATCCTCTTGTGCTTTTACTAAAGCCCAAGATGACGTCCTCAAATGTCTTGTTTTGTCCATGACCAAAATATATTCAGTATACTGTCCTAGCAGAGTGAAGAAACCACAAAATATCCACACTTAAGAAGCTGGATTCAAGGAATAATGAGAATTTACTTAAACCAATTAATCAATTATCAAAATAGTTTAATGATTGATTGATACGATTACTGGATGGCTCCTCGGCATGAGACATAAGAAAAATATGACGCGTTAAAGACCTGGCAGCACTGCGAGTTTCTGTTCAGAGGGACCTGAAGGGTTAAATATTGAACTGCAGTTTAATGTGACAACACGTTAAATAATTTTAAGTTTAAATAAATGTACTCAATCACTTCAGCTCAGTGCAGCTTGGAGGTAAAAGCACTTTGAATGCAAATACTTTTAACTAATAACTACTGATAATAAAAAAGTAAAGAAACAACATATAGATTTTGGGGCTGTTAACATTCACATCAGGACAGTTACAATAGATTTTCAGGCCAGTGGTGAGAAAGTTAGCCTGGAGCCCTGATTGTACTGAATGTATGCAGAGCGACTACTCCACAGTTCCAACCTTCGGGAGTGAGGGAGATTTTTATTTTATCCTGTATGTTTCAACTATAAAAGCTACAAAAGAACTTATACTCTCCACATTTTCTTCTTTAGATGAAGTATCTCAGAGCAAGAATCTTACCGAGCCAGAATTCATCCTCCAGGTTTCCAAAGCCGACGCGATAGTCACTCCACTTCCTTGAAAAGTCTGTCAGGCCGTTCTGACGACGCTGGAACACCTGAACACCAAAATGAGACGATGTAACAAGATCAGAGAACTCAGTTTTTCAAACTAAAATAGCACACATGACTCAGTGATGTGATCAAACTGACATTCTGTGTTTTATTCCACCGAACAAAATCCAATTTCCTTTCCTTTCCTTGGCCTGACACAGTTTCTTACATTTGCACGTAACAAATGTGCTATTAAAAGGTATTATCTCCACAGTGACTTACAATCCAGCCTCCTTCATCAGTGGTCATGTCACAGTACACCTGCACACCCTGGCTGGGGTCTCTGTTGATGTAAATGGTGTAGACGCCGCTCAGCGTCTCTCCATTCAGCAGGTGTTGGGCACAATTCTGAGGTGTTGCAAATAGACGACTCCCTGGAGAGAAACGGGGACAAGTTATGATGTGCCTATTTTTGTCTGTCTTTTGGCTTAGATTTTATGGCATTTGACAACATACAGTATTGTTTAAGAAGCTGCAGTTATTGATATTTTTACATCAACAATGGATTAAATGCCTTTGTGTAATAAGCTGCTTGTAGGGACAAACCCAAGGAGAGTTTCCCTCAGCTCTTCAGAGAGTTCTAGCGTCTTTTTAGCTCATTGTACTGTTTTTTTAGGTCCAAATTTTCACTGCTTCACTGTCTTTTCACAGCCACCAGCTGTTTTAAATCTGAAAAAAAAAAACAACAACCGCACACTACCTGCCCTGCACCAAACAGCATACAGACAAAAATAGCTGGTGAACACAGTGGAGCATTTCACCCTTAAAGAGCTAAAAGTAGAGAGAAAATTAATCAGGCGGCTGGAAACATGACACCAAGTGAATGCTACTGTTGCTCCATATCTGCTGGATGTGTTTGTAAGCAGCTAACAGATTTGCTATATCAATTTTAAAAGGTGAGACTATTCTAATAATATGTTTACAGCTTGTTCTGCTGCCCCAAAGTGGCCAAAATATAATTTAAATTAAAGTAAAACTGTAATCCTGCAAAGCTTTTATTACACAGCCTGGTCTAAATGATGGATACCGATTTGTACATTGGGCATGATCACATAAATCTAAGGAGATAAACAACTTCATGATGCTCTCTGACCCTTAACTGAGTGACACATTCTGCACTCAGTTACACACTGAGCACATGAAAGATAAGAGCACACAGTTCAGCTGTAGGGTTGCAGACAGCCACCCTGCAGGTTGCAGCCTAACAGGAAGCCTCCCTCAAGATGCTACCGGGAGGGGACATGAAAATTGAGCCTGACTCCGGGGACCCATTATTTTGCACCTTCACTTATGTTGACAGTAATGTGAAATGCAGTGCGAAGAGGAATAAACATTTGTGGGGCTGAGAGAAAACTCACCCTGTTAGAATCTCATTCAGAGCTTGAATCAGAGAAAACAGATACATTGCGTGTGTGTGTGTGTGTGTGTGTGTGTGTAATATACCTGTAGTGAAGGTAGTGGAGACTACAGCGCTGGTGTCGAGTCCTCTTGCAGCCTGGAGCTTGACAGTGTACTCTGTGGTCTCAGCCAGTCCCTCCAGTCGAATCCACGTGTCCTCTGAATCTAGGATTAGCTCCTAGTACACACACACACACACACACACACACACACACACACACACACACACACACACACACACACACACACACACACACACACACACACACACACACACACACACACACACACACACACACACACACAGGAAAAATTTCATTCACACACAATTTAAAGATGTTAGATAAAGAAATTCCTTTTCTGAAAGAGTAATAATTTAATATTTACTCAGTATAAACCTCAGGGTAAAAATCAATTACATTAGAATCCCCGTAAGTCGCTGATAAAACATTGACTTGAGCTCATGAGTTTTACAAAGATCTTTAGTATGGCAACAAAGAAACCTTCAAGCTATTTTTGTTCAGGAAACACATGACGGTATGCTTCGTGTACCAGTAGCAAAATATTCCCAATCTGGTAAAAGAAATAGGTGAGGTTTATTTTAAAAAAAGATATTTAGATTTTGTGAAGTGAAGTGAAGTGAAGTGAAGAATTTTCAGTGTGAAATGTGATTTTTACCACATAAACCTGTTATTTTTAAGCATTAGGAAAAGATTGTAACTAATGTCATTGTGTTGTTTTTTATTGTTTTTAAAAAAAAAAGTGGTGTCTTTGTCGTGACACAGAAATAAAAGGGAAATAATTAGCAGTAAAAGTTGCTATTCCACTGACTGTTAGTCTGGCTGCCTGTGTTTTCACATGTGAGAAGTGACATTGAAAATAGAAAAAGAGGAGCTGAGAAAGCAAAAAAGAAGAGACAAGGGTGTCAACTAGACGGAAAGAATGAGATAAAAGACTCTTATCGGACAGCCAAGCTGAGAAGCTGCGAAGCAGTCAGGAAACAAACATTTCTATTTTTGGTGAAGAAGTCATGAGGGTACAGTATAGTTACTTCCCTTTGTTTTTGACAAATCCCTTTTTCATTGAGTCAGTTTTAAGGAGCCAAGATGTTTGACCGTCTTTGAGAGAGAACTTTCTCTGACATCACTTTTGAAGAGAGGAAATGAATCCAGTTGAACAGTAATGAGAACTTGTCTATGCATGAATTTGTGAGTGTGCATGTGTGTTACAGTTTGCCCTGGATACACATTAAATATGAACAAGTAAAAATAAAATATTCAGCCAGTTTGGAGGAAATCAAATCACACATTTCCAGGCAATGTGTCCATGTGAATTATGCAGGGAAGCAGCTGGTAAATAGTGTCTCTGTCTCCAAGGATCTGACATTTTCCCACCAGGTTTTCAGGGTCAAGATAAGATTTTTATTGCAAGCGAAACAGCCCGGTCTTATCAAGGATAATACACACCATCATACACTCCCTAATTATTGCATGGCTCAGTGGTCGAAAGTACTTTATGTGTATTTACCCTTGTGTGTGCCTGTCAATGGGGAGATCTTTATCACTCCAGGCATGAACATAACCAGCCGTGATACTTGCGTTTACAAACTGTTAAGTAAATGTTAATCAGATAAGAAATTAATCTCACAGCTACTTTGTGCGAATTATAAAAGTGTCAGTTATCTCTGTAAGATGGGAAGCTGGCCGAACAGCTGTAAATCTCACCAATACGTGAAAGATTACAACCGAGGTAACGCTGCAGCATGTTTTCAGCCAAGACAGACCTCGAGTGGAGACAACCCGAGGAAAATCTCACAAGGACCACTTCAGTCTCTGTCTGCAGCGATCGTTTTTTGCTCCAAGCATGAGTGGCATGACTCATTTGTTGCTGAACTATGTGAATTCAAAATGTGACACTTGTTGAGACAGCTCACCACGGTGAAAGAGGATTTGAATTAAATCTAACAGAACATGACAATAGGTGGAGAGAAGAATAAGAAATGGAACTGATTTTCAAATCTTCCGAATGGGTTTGCATTACTGTTTGATTCGCCAATTTAATGGGAAATTACTGCTTGTTATGAACAACAAATAACATGTAGGCAGTGGACTGAAATTGCAGTCCAAATAATGTTAATAATTAGAGATGAGCAAGTAACATCATTATCTGTATCTGTACTCTGAATGGGTTTAATCCGGATATCAGAGGCCGCTATTATTATTAAAGGGTAACTCCTCCAATTTTACACATTCAAGTGTTTTTGCAGGTCTTGGGGAGTACTACTGCATATGTGAAAAAAGAAAAAAGAAAACACTTTTTTCACATATGCAGTAATACTCCCAAATACTTGCAAAAACACTTGAATGTGTAAAATTGCTGGAGTTATGTTTTAATAATTAGAAAACAATTTACAGAACAAGTTTTTTTAAAACTTGAATGAATAAGTAAATTGAATATTGACACATTTTACGCAGATGATACTCATACTCATGAAAAGTACATCATATGTAGCCTTTTTCTATATATCAAAACACCAACACCAGAACAGACTGACATTACATGTGTATCTAACTATTTAAGCTGTTCAATAAGATTCAGCAGTGCAACTAAATAGCTAACAAGCTGATGTCAGCAGTGCACATTTCCCAAAGTTTAACCCAAGACATGTTTGTAATTTAGACAGTAAAGTTTATCTATAAGTTAGATATGACGGAGACTTCAGCAGACCGCTGTCTCGTCAGTACGACCATCTACTGTATGATGGACAGTACAAAAAATTTGATTGGGTCTATGAGAGCAAGTTCACTGTCAACAGTGCTAAAATATGGAGCGTCATAATGAAACCGAACAGTATTTAATATGACTTTCTCCCTTTTGGGTACTGATTTGTATTCTGTATGTTTATGTATTAGGCAGATATAGAGTGTACGAGAAAAAGCTTTAATTTCAGTTTGATTTAACATGCAAATTTATGCAGAGTCTCGGAAATGGCATACAAAGTGTTGATTTAATATTGCTTGTATGTAAATGCCGTAATATTTCTGGGAAAACTGTTTCTTTAGGAACAAACTGTTGTTTTGGAGTGAGGATGAAAAGACAGGAAAAGAAAGAAATCCTTCGGAGAGCAATGTAGATAGAAGTCTGTATTTTAAAAAATGGGGTAATCTCACTTGTTAGTGTCGCATTCTCTGTGCATGAGTGACACCCGATGGTCAACCACACAGCAGTACACACATTCAAGGTCAGTGTGTGTGTGAGAGAGAGATGCTTGAGATGAATCATCATTTCATCAGTATGGATGTGTGTGCGTGTGTGTGTGTGTTTTGACTGTTTATAAGCTCATGCCCATTTGAAGGGTGTTTGTTTGTAAGACACCTAATTGCCAATAAAGGGAGTATTTTGCAGTGCATCTTGGGAAATTGTTCTACTCAATTCGTTAACAGGCGTACCACACAGCTCCTACTAACGTGGTTTATTGCCATTACTTGGCCACGTCAAAAAGTTTAATCAAAATAAACAATGTCTCTTCTGAGACACATTATAGTAATATCTCTATTAGACAGGCAATTTCACTGCATACTCCCCTTGTGTGTGCTTCTGTCTGTGAGTGGATGTGTCCCCAAATGCTCGCGAGCTCCACATCAAGGGATTAGATGATTGAAAGATAAAATATGAATTTTGAAGTGCTCGAAAAGTTGTGACTCCGCATTAATTTCCTCTTTCTGAACATTGTTCATCTCGGTGTTTAATGAGTTGATTAAACTGGGAACATTCTCTACTTTCTAAATCCGAGAGGGGATTTTAATATGTTCTATGATATCTGCAGTTTCTATTTTCAGGTATGTGGATTAACAAAAAAAAAAAAAGTAGTTTATCTCCCTGACACATTTGCAACTCTACTCAACAGGATTTCCAGAACCACTAGATATGGAAACACATTTTGGCTCAGATAAAATGTTAACATCAAGGACATACAGTATGTGTGTGTATGTGTGTGTGTGTGCTACATACTTTTCGGCTGCCGTCAGTTGACTTGTAGGTGAGCATGTAGTTGTCAATTTCTGCTATTGGCGGTTGCCAGGAGATGAGAGCGCTGCGGTGATTCACTTCACTGGCTGTCAGGTTCAGGGGCGTGTCCATGGCTGCCAAGAAAGAGAAACCTCTCAACATTTACAATCAATTCAGTGCAAAAAAAGAAATGCTTTCAGAGTGTTTCTTACACCTACAGCGTAGTGCAATTCTCAAATAATGACTGAGGTCTTGTCTGCCTGCTTTTGCAAAACATGGTTATTTATCATTTATACCCATTGTGTTTCAGCTTTTCATAGTTGGAGTGAGTGAATGCCTGACGTAAGAAGTAAGAAAATTGCTGTTACTGTACATGTTTATATATGTTTGGTGAAGAAAGTACGTTTCTCGGTTAAGTTCTTATTATTTGTGTGGTCGGAATTGCTTTGAATACTAATTAACACACATTTTTCTTCACAAAACACTTTTTAAGTTAAGCGTTAAGATACTGTTGAGGCATTTAGACAGAAACAGTTCTGTTAATTTGATGAAATTATTCAGTGTATGCAGAAGTTTTCAAAGGCTGAATTTACAGCTGATATTGTAGCTGTCTTTTGCGGAAAATGTAAAAGTGCAAAATCACAAAGGGGTCAACTAAGTAATTTCTGTTTTAACATTCCTCACATGAGATTAAATCAGCTAAAGCTGCAGTGTTGAACTCACGGCTTTGTTGCTATGAACAATGGAAACAGGCCAAGTGCACTTTGCGCTGCTCTGCTGAGAGTATCCTCAGCATGTCATGGCAAAAAAACCCACCAACGCTTCACAAAATGCGTTTTAACATTTTTGTTTGAGAAAAGCTTAAAATATCACCATGACAAGAGCTCACATTATTCTCATTCTCACCATGAAACTTATTTCATGATTGTGAAACTAATTTGGATGCATTACATGCAGCACAATTAGAAATAATGTATTTAAGTTATGCTATTTGATATTGTTAATCCTATATATATTTATTATCTTCAAAGTTAAGAACATGTGGAGAAGTATTTTATTATAGAAATGATCTAAAGGGTTTTCATACTTGACAAAAAAAACAAACTGTAGGCATCCAGCAGGCTTTTGATCATCGACTAATTAATGAATACAAGCTGTGGCTGACTCACCATCAGGAGAGATGTACCACGCAATAATATCAGCAGCTGCAAAATAATCACAGCGACTGTACAGGGACTAAAATCTGGGTCCAATGGACATAAATCAACAACCTGGAAATTAAACCCAAAATTGACCCACAGAAAATCTGCAGGGAGGTGAATTCATAAGGATGTCCGTTTTGCAAATTCACACTACCACCCACCCCACAAGACTGGCCAGACTTTAGCACAGCAGCAGCACTGGGTGACAATGACCCAATATTTTGATAAAACCTCAGATGCTGAGATTAAAGCAGCTACAGGGAACTTTTATTTTTTTGTTGATTTTGGCAGCTCCTGTGGACAAAAGAGGTATGAGCACCCCCACCTCCCTTTTAAAGATCTTTACTTGGCCAGTGCATGCATTTGTTTTGGAAGCGAGAGAAAGAAAGATGCAAATATTTTTTTAATATCATTTTCTTTTTTAAACACAGCTGTTTGCAGGATGCATGGTAATTAAATAGGTATCTATTTGTGGCTCTGTAAGATGAATAACTGTAAAGGAAAGTTTGTTTTAGTGCCGTACCACCAGACTACAGAGCAGCTTCTTTCCTCAGGTTGAGACTCCTCAATCTTCAGCCATAAAAATAGTTTTATTATGTGACTTATCCAACCCTGATAAGACTGAGTACAACCTGGTGTCAAGCTTTAAGAATAGCTATAATATCTATATGAAAACAGCCAATCTTCTTGCTGGTGGTCTCATTTGCTTTCCTATAACGTTAAAAGTTCCTTGGAGTACATTTAAATAAACTTGTATGCCAGCACTGCTAAAGGTCATCTTTGAAATGATTTTTCTTTTCTCTTTAAATTCTTCTGCTACTTGAACCACAAGTGATACAGAATGCTGCCACTCTGAATCAAGAGTCAAATGATAAGGCTGACTATAATACAGATTTTTCTTACAAATCCACATGTTAACAAATCCAACAGAGAGACCAAGGACATGATGATATGCTACCCTGTATCTCAATATTCAATTACATTTTTTAATTTCTTTTTTTTCCGCTTTATTGGATAGTGTTGCAGTGTATAGACGGACAGGAAATACAAGGTGATGTGGCATGGTTTCCCTGTTGGTGTCAAATCAGGAGCATTGTGATTACATTATATCCATCCGGTCTTAAACCACTTAACCACTGGGACATACTTTCTGATGTCCCTGCCATTATAGTTTACAGATGTAGATCTGTTTAAAAAAGCAGATAATAAACTGATTTTGATTTGTAAAAAAAATCAAAATAAATCATCTAACAACTGAGCTTTTTAGCAAAAGTTACTTAAATTGCAAAGAAAGAACATGTCATCTAGTGCAATGTTGAGGCTCATTGAGGTGCTAATAGTTTTTGGAGAACAATGCAGGTCTATGACACAGAGGGATGAGCTATTTTAGGTTAGCTACACACGCAGTACTTAGTCTTTTTACTGGTTTTCTTGATAATGAGAAAAATATTGGCAGACTTATCCTTGAATGCATGAAAACTAACGACACGGTCGATAATTTGGTCCTCAATAAGGGATGACAGCTGTAAATTGTATATTTTGTAGATGATTGCTGTAAAACAAAAAAAGGAACATTTATAAATATTACTATTATCCATTAAAACACTCAAAATATAAGAATAATAATGGGACATTGTTGCCCATACAGTATACTATAGTCGTATTCCATGATGTGGTAAAATCTCTTCGTCAGTAAATACTAAATCCCCACAGGACTGAGTGAGACGAGACTCTTTTTCTGTTTAGTCACAGTATATCACAGCCTCAAATGCATTCAAGCCCTTGATCAGCGAGCCCACCCAAGTTTTACTGCGCATTACATCACACCAGCCGAGTATATTCATGGTCCCTGCGCAGCTTTCAACAAGGCCTGATTATAGTGCCTTTGTTGATACTTTAACCACATCACAAGGAGATTCACCTCAATTTCCCCACCTTACATCACCCTTTTTTCAGTCAATATGTGATCTTCCGACATGGTAGCGGAGGCACCGACACACTCTAACCCCATTTTACTGCCTGATAGAAAATAGATGACCTTCTATTTGGAAAAATCTGTTTCCTGTAGTTACATCATGACTCTGGGGCACATCGTCAGCCAGTCGCTCCAGCAGCGCTCTGTGTAAGAGAGGCAGGGGCGCTGTGCCGAGTGTGCTGTGCAATCCAACGTCAACGCTGTGAATAGGAGATAAAGATATCCGTTACATGACAGTCTCTTTCTGTGATTCCCTTTGTTCGATTCCTCTGTTCTTTCTAAAGTGAAACAAACACAAGCTTCTATAAACAGCCTGAACTTTTAACTTCTCCTGAGGACTTGAGGGGCCGAGGGCTTAACTGTTCGCTAAACATCTAACCCTCGATTGAACCCATAACTTCGCGCAACTCTGTACACATAAAGGAAATCAACAACTCCACACACTCTCCATTCTTTTAAATCCTGGCATGTGTGCGCATATGTTCAAAATCGTTGACAGCTCGGTAATTAACAGCTTGTACCCGTCTTGATAACCTCCTGAAAGATGTGGGGTGCCTTCAGTCGGAGACAGTGATAGGCAGATTCACATGGTGCGACACGGGGATTGAGAGAAACGGGCAAAGGAGGGAACAAAGAGCATTTAAGAGAGAGTGCAGCTTGAGATAAACACAGCACATTCTGCATCTCATTTCTGCTTTTCTTCCTCCTTTGTCTGTTTCCTCCTATTCCCACATCAACCTGGGGTCTTCCTCTCCTTCGCTCTCCCTCTTATCTCCATTTGTGCTTCTGTTTCTCTCTCCTGCTCTCCATCCTTTGTCCACCTCCTCCTTTCCTCCTTATCTGACAGGCTGCCATTCTAACTCAACGTGCCAGAGAGTGAACAGAGTTTATCTTTTGTTCTTGTCCTCCCCTCGACTTGATGAACTCTGCTGCTGCATCATGGGCGCATGGGGATAGATGAGCGAAGGAAGAGGCAGGGGGAGATTTTAATTCATAAGAATGGAGCAACCACCCTCATTCTGCCCATCTATCCCCTCATTTCGCCAATTAAATCCATCTCCTCGTCCTCCTCTCGCTCTCACTCTCTCCCTCCAATTAAACCTTCGCATTGAGCGTGTCTATACAGGTGAGCAGGTGCCGCCGGAGTTCCTGGCAGCCCTGAAGCTCTATCTTCAGAGGCGGAGGTTTGAACAATGGGATTGAGATGAATAGGTTTGGCTACATCTAATGTCTCATTAACACACGGTGTAAACAAAGCGAGAGGAAAGAAAAAAGCACACACAGAGAAGCAGATGGGAAGGGCAGCATGGGCAGCGGCAATTTGTTGTAGGGAGACAAGAGGGAGGAAGTTATTAGAGTGGATATCACATCTCTATTCCGATTTGCAAGTGAATGATTCCTTCTGGAGGATGTTTAGGAAATTCATTTGTTTTTGGGAATCTAATCCAATTCAACAAATGCTACTGGGATGGATCTCACAGATGGAATCACGGGATCGAGCACCTTTATATGGTATTTTAAGTCCAACTGAAATTAAGTAGCTTTTTTGGCTGCTACAGCAAAACGTGAGAAACTTCTTTGGTTTCATGATGGCGTATCCTATTTTTGCATCAATTCAACGGGATACAACAACCCACATTACCTTTCCTATCTGAGTCTCCTTTTTATCAAACTAACAAACATGAACACACATCTTGTCCTGCACCTTAGCTTGTTGAATGAACGAACAAACATTCACTGGGGAAAAGTGCACTGTTAATGTCAGTCTACAGGCGAGATACCTAATTATCTGCTCAGCTGCAGCACATTAGACAGCAGGAAAACTGCAACCTGCAGATGTCACCTCAGTTCGATTGGACGCTGGTGTGGTCCTTTCTTTTCAAAACCACTAACAACACGCTGTCTAGTCTTTGTCTTTACTTTGTCTCTCATTCCCTACAGTGCAACACCGGCACTGTGTCAACCAGCCAGTTGCTGTCAATCAAGCCCCTCCAGCTGGGTGAGATAAAAAGAAGCTTTTCTGATATTTCACACAGACCTTTTTTTTGCGCTGACAGTATTTCTGACTGCACGGGGGAGGACTAAATGTTATCTCAGTTGGACCTGAAGAATACACAAGAGCCTTTACAGTTACAGTAGCACCATGGATGATATCTAAGAGCCAAAACGTCCCAGACAAACCATAATTAATATTTGCTACAATGATTCAAAGTTCTTCATAACATTTTGTACTTTGGGCCATTTCACTCCATCATGGCTCTGCTTCAGACAGCACCTCCTACAGAGTGTGGGCTTGATTTCTGTCCAAGGAGCCTCAAATCACAAGACCTCTTCAACCATTCTCAATTGTGGTCACCAAAGTTATTACAGCAAAGTTAGGTTTAGGAACAGAGGCCAGGCCTCTTTGCCATCCAATTTCCTGTCCCTATCGATATCGGTGTGTCTAACCCCTTCCTCACCTGTCTCTATTCCAAAAAACCTATTTTCTGCTTTTTCTCCTCCCTCGTTCTTATTGCAGGAACCACAGGTGCGACAATGAAGCTACTACCTGATAAATTAAATGTAAATGTAAAAAGTTTTTAGTGAATTATTACGTATAAAGTTAAGGGGAACTTCTACATAAACATAATGTTGTTAGGTATTTATTATTCAAGTATTATACATAAAAGTAATGCATTTCAATTTGTTCTTCTGTCTCCTGTATAGAGTTATTTTAATTTATACACATTAACTCAACATGATCGAAAAACTTTGCGTTTAATTTGACACTTTCACTGAAATTATGTAAAAGAATTAGACACAAAATTGAGATGAACTTAAAACTAAAGCCATTATATACAGTGTATATGCAATATCTTAGAATGGATATTTCTAATGATGTTGCAGAGTTTCAAACATGTACTGTAAAACAATTAACAGCACAGATTTAATGAGGATGCAAGATCTTCAAAGTACATTAAAGTGTCAAAGATGCTTCAATTGTCTGAAGAATAAAGATTACCTTTCTGTAATAGCAGCACTCTCAGCACTTGCTGAACAACTACCAGCCAGAGCTCAGTGAAGCTGCCCGCAGCAAGGATCTCTGCTGCTTCAAAAACTTGCCAAGCACCTCTCAGCAAGTGGGCTCAGACACATCTGAGGGAGAAAAAGCCTGGTGCTGCAGCCTACAGGCTTATGGAGACACCCGTGGCAAAATCCCTTATTTTCCACCCCTATAGCTTAAATATCAACCTTTGGGGAGCTGTCTTACTCTGTGTTGAACTCTTGAGGCATGGAGGCCAGACAACAAAACAACCCTCAGCTGTGGTTAAGAGGCTTGGGAATCAACAAAAAAAACTCCCACCTACCCAAGAAAATAAAAAAACCTGAATGGTTAAGGCAGTCTTAGTCACATTTTATATGAGTCGGACTGATCCCCTTTTCCCGTCCTTCTCTCTCTGTGCTGTGTTCAGCATGCATGTGGAGAAACCATCCTACTCTAAAAGGAGTAAAAGTCAAAACATGACAGCAAGAGCTTTCACTGACCCTACATGGAACAGGAAAACTGGTGAACAACTCCTGTCCACATGATAATATTCAGTTATCCTGCTACCTTATGATAGACTAGAGTTACTGCCTTGTGTTGAAGACAAGCAGGGTTTCTAAGATTGGCTGTGTTGTAGTATGTTTTGTTGACTCAGACTCACTTTCTCTGCAGAAAATGTGTCTTTCAGCTAGTTATTTCCAACCTCACCATAAGTCTCAACAACACCTATCTACTGGAAAAGTTCATTCAGATGGCATATCCTATGTTTAAACCACAGACCTTAACGCCCCATTTACACCAGGTATTAAAATAAGATCTGTATCTAGACACGTTATCCGGATAATAAATCATCAGATCTTTTTTTTTTTTTTTTTTGCATTTACACCTGGTATTTTTGGCACACTCTCGTTATCCTCACTGAGATCAGATGTCTGTCCTCCAGTGCAAAACCTGCAATGAGTGATTTGAGGTGGCAGCATATCCGACCCAGACTCCCTTTAAAAATATATACGACATACAGTACTCTTGGTGCTTTCATGGTACAGAATACACATATAATCTGTAATTAGAAGTGTGTCTCTTTCAGCCTTCTCTCTTGCTTACCCTCTAAATTTGAACAACAACCTGTATTTTACAGTACATTAGCTAAAAACAAATATCTGTATCGATGTTATGGTGTGCACAGTGGCTATAAATTGTACGGATTGCATTTAAAGCCACCTAAGATCCCAACACGATGCGAGCCAGAGTGCATATATAGATCACATTCTAATACCAGATGTAAATGGGGTCTTAGAAGCATATGATCAATTTGCTCGATGCAAAAAAGACAAATCAGGCGACTTTTAAATCACATCTTCAGACTTCATTTAGTCTGTTTGAGTGATTTACCTATTCATTTTCATGTTATTTATTAAAATTGGATTTGAAATTTCTCTGCATGCTATTTTGGTCAACACTTGAGCTTTATAAATACTGTAAATACTGTACATCAATGCATCTATAACCAGTTACTCTAGCCTAGGCAGACAGACAGAGGAGTGAACTGCAACTCTAAGAGTGAAAGGCTGACAGAGACAGAGACAGAGACAGAGCAGCAGACGTGTGGTGAAAGACTCACCGCCAGACTAGTTGACCAAACTAAGCAATGGCCTCATCCTGTCTCACAGCCTCCTCACAATGTGACATTTTCCACTGGAGCGGAACAGCCAGAGACAACAAGCTGTGTGAACTGAAAAAGGCTTTAATATTTCAATTAGGAAGTTTAATTAACAACAGGGGAAGATTCCTCTGAAGTTGGGGGTGACTGAGGCACCCCCTGGTTTGACATGTCATCATTAGTCCTGCGGGGCTGAAGACTTTATTGGTGTGTGTTTCTTTGTGCGCTGTACTTACATGGGCCCACATAGGACACAACTGTGCGAATGCTTCGATGGGAGAAAGGCACTTGTGTTGTAAGTTTATGAATAAAATAAAACTGTCCAAATGTCTCCAAAATATAGTTAATAAATCTGGTGAAGCTTTAAAGAGCAACATCACTGAATACAGTTATGCAAATCTGAATCTGATCCTGAGACGTAAATAATGTAAAGATATGACTGCATTAGAGGTTCCGCTTTATTAATATGTTTACGACACTTGTTTGTGTTTGTCCTGTAGTTGGTTAATTCTGAGTAAAGCAGACATCCCGCAGACGTCCTTCAATCAGTCCTTCTATCTTCAATGGAGGAATGTAACCGTGGCGAGAATAAATTTAGTCTATTAGCAACAAAGGCAAGCATTAATCGCTTGCTTGATTCAGTGAGACATGGTATTCAAAAACAAAATTCTTGTCCAGTTTACTCACTCCATGGTGACTGCATCGCAGCAATATCCCAAATTCTTTCTTTTATATGACAGTCTAACCAGGGTTTTTCTGTTTTTTGTTGTTCTGTGAAGAAGCTGAGGTACATGACGCACAAGGCAGAGCATCTGTTTCCAAATAAGGAACACCTTAAACAGCTGAGAACATTTGTTTATGTATGAGTTACTATACATGTACAGCACTGACATGGTTGTAGGTAAGCCTAATTTTCACGAGCCCCATTTATGTTTTGAAGTCTCTGCAGCTCAGAGTTTGTATCTGTTCCGAGCAGTTCGTCTCTGCTGCAGTGCAGGACAGGTAGCTCCGCTTCTCCTTGGGGGATTAAGAACTCCTCTGCTGACTGAAAAGTTTTTGTTTTTTTTTCCTGCAAGAACTCCAAAAAGAAAACTAAGTTTAGAGAGCTGCAACTCAGCTAAACTGGAACAATTCCCTCAACCCTAACTTTCCTCTCAATGAAGCACACCATGAAGGTGAATATAATGAGAGGTGGGTCACGTGGTGATGAAGCAACAGAGAGTTCAAAAGTTCAACCCTCATGACAGCTTGCAAGTTTCCAGCAAGACATTGACCCATGTGACACATGTTAACTGTGCAATGAGTGTTACACAGCAATGAGAGATCAAAGGTTTTAAAAGCACACTGTGTGGGAAAAGGTCAAATCTGTAGAAAGCGCACTGTAAAGTGACCCATAATAATAATATGAAACCTCCAACCCATAAAATACCACAAACTACATGTTTATCACCTGAAACATCACCAATCAATAAAGCATACAGTGCATAGTCCTTTAACACCAGCAACTGGACCAAGGAACAAGCAGCAATGCTCTCAGACAAACAGCCCCACACCACTGAATATACTCCGAGGTAATCTAAATTTGAAGTAATCTAATCAACATAAATAATAACTTAATTTCTATTGTGTCATAGCACACGACTTTAATTGTCAACAGAATGTGAATAAATAAATAACTTTTTTTGACATTATGCATTGCGTTGCAGGGATGTCTACTGAAGATAGCTAGACCTATGTTGTTATACCAATCTGTAGCTCAAGAGAGGAGTATGAAAGTTTAGCTCAGGCCTAGGTTGAAAGCCGAGTGATGCCTGACTCACTCTCACTCCTCTCCCGCTTCACGCCTCTCCCAACCCCAATTGATCCCACCTTGTCTTCACTGTCACCAAAGTCCTGGTTGGATTAGCTTTAAATCACTCGCCACTGTCTTCAAAACCTGCTCCTTCAGGTGAACAAAAGCTCATGTGCTAGTGGTGTCACTGACACTTCCCCGGTGCACTGAGCTCCCAGTCCAGGCAGAGTTAGCTCATAAGACTGCTACCTGCATGGCTAATTGAGCTACAGTTAACAGCAGTTAGTGGTTACACCAGTGATATGCTTGCTGGTCCTTACTTGTTTGGAGTATGAATTTGAGAGGTGGCCAATTCTTAGGGATGAAGGTTATTATTCATTGTCCATCACGGCCTCAAAGGAGGAGTTACTATTCTGCAGCACGGCAATTTTCGAGCCACTTTTTTAATGGAAACTAATATAATAAGTATAAAAAAAGACAACCATGTGTGGAAATATAGAGCACCTGATACGACCCAAAAAAAAAGACTTCCATCCATAAAACCCTCCAACCAGCTGTCACTTTTCTAGGTTGTTATGATGGTGGACTGCATGATACATTGACACTGATTATATGTTTTCATTGTACTACTAAGTTCTGTTGTTTGTGCTGCACTTTATTAAACCCCAGGGAGAAATGCATCTGCTGTATTTCACTCATTCTAACTACTTTAGTAGCGTTGTGAAGTCATTGCCCTTAGTCAAGGACAATGGGAGGAGAATTCATAATTAACATGCACATTTTTTTGGTATGAATGAAACCAAGCATCCCAGGGGGGAAACTCTCCTACTGTGAGCCGACAGTGTGAACCACTGAGTCACTGTGCCGCCCGCTGTACTGATACCAGCTGAATAAGATGACACGTACGCGTTTGGAGGTTGGTGATGACGGTGCCGCTGGTGAGGGGTCCTTTGGTGGCGTAGAGGGCTACGGAGTAGCTGGTGCTCGGCTTCAGGTTGGATAGCTGGTGCTCCTGCTTGTTACCTTCCACCAGGAAAGTATCAGCTGTCACTGAAATACAGAACACACATATATTAATATGTTTACTACATTCACACCATCTCATACAACATTAAATTGTATCTCTTTGAAGTATTTCTTCACTAATTATGCTTTTAGGGGCCACACTATAAATATCTTTTGCTCTAAAATATGACTGGGTACTCTGTAATCTACATGAAATATACGACTGAAAAAACATTATTCACCACTGATCTTATCTGTATGCATTTCTAAGAATCATCTGAAGGTGACTAATACTTCGGTCTAACAAGGTGAATTCGATTAAATTACCATTAAATTACCACTTTATATTTTTAGTCATAAGAAACTGCCTCTGATTTGACTGTGAAAAAAATACTGATGAAAATGAAAAAATGAAAATAATGGTGTAAAATGAGAACAAGACTTTTAATAATAAAATTTAATAAAACGGCTGAAGTGTCACAGGCTCACTAATGGGATTTTGTTGCATTAGATGTTGATTGATTGTAGTAAAGTTGAGAGCTGCATTATGGTTAAACTTCACAGTGACAGTGATGCAAGTGAAGATATGGACAAACCATATTTTTACACTATCAACCTATTTTATATGACGTTTGACTGACTGACACCATGATGGTTTGGATTTTATGTGGGTGTTCCTGGTGGCCATTAAAACATCTAATTTGTGATGCAGGACAATACTCCATGAAATATGAAATTTTATTGACCTTGATTTAATACACTGACACTCAAGGGGATTTGTCCACAACTTACATTGCACTTCTCTAAACCATGGAGGAGGCTGGTTTTCAAATATGTGTCCAGCATATAGATACTGTCTGTGTTACTGAGATGATCTGGCAGCCGTCCAGTCAGTCAGGATGTAATTTACACATTGACTCCAAGAGCTGAGTAATACAGATTCCTCTGGATAACTCAAGGCATGGCTTAGTCAGTGAGGTCATGTGCCAATGAGAGAAATGTGCTTCCCATAACATTTTTTTGCAGTCAGTTTATTAGAATCATGGAGAGAAAATAATGGTTGAGATCAAGTGTTAAACATTTGACTGGTGAATATAAAAAAAATGCACTTTACAAAAGGCTAATGACTGCTTACACATAATGATATTTGTTTGAATGATATGCTGCCTTTGAATCTTTTTATACTTTCATATTTCAGCCCTCTAGCCGTGTGTGTCAAGTAGATTTAAGTTATATCTACTTACTGTGAGTTGGCAGCCATCCACTTGGTTCAGGGAGCAAATTATAAGTTGACTCTGAGAGGAGCAATATGGTTATCGCTTACCTATCTGGATATGGCTGTCAGACAGCCCAGACATGGCTCGCATCAGAAAAATACGCCGTGTACAAACTGCACTGTTTGTGTCAAGGCTTAGTGGTTCAACCAAGCATGATAAACAGTTCTGAAAGCAAGACAAATGGATCTATATTGCCTCTGAGGCTCACACTGAAAACCTGTCACAACTCCACACGCTGCACCTGAATGACCTGAAACTAATCTGCTGATTATGCTCCGACTGCAGCTAAATCTTACTGCAGTCAGTGCTATGACTCTATGGGATTTCAATCATTTAATTGTGCAGAATGGGAAAAGAGCTCAATGTCAATAACGAGCTGTTAAGTAAATAATTGCTTGAACAATGCCTCGCATATCCAAGGTTGCATGAAACACAATCATGACTCAAGCAAATGGCAGGATCAATAAAAAAGCTGATCTGTAAGGGTCAGGATCCTGTAAAATTAGTGAGGAGAATACTACAGTGGTGTCGATGTGAGAAGGGCAGATAATGAGCTGACTTTTTCATGATTTGCAACTGTGCTGTAGTCACTTGACATCCAAGAAATCCAGTTCTCAGAGAAAAGGGCATTGTGGTGGGTGGTTTATCAATCAATCCATTTATTGTCTAATAAACAGCAAGTTAATGAAAGCCTCTTGATGACAGTAACTCACCCTGATTGTGTGTGAGGGTCAGCACGTAGTTGTCCACACTGGAGAGAGGGGGGTTCCACCTCAGCAGGGCTCCTTGTGGAGTGATGTTGAGAGCGGTCAACTCCGCTGGCATGTCCATCGCTAGGATAACAACACGACAAAAATATAAACCCAATGTATCGACAAGAACAACACTAATATCAGGATCCATTAAACAGATTTGATAACAAGATAACTGGTTACTTGAACTAGAAAATCTAATCACTGCAGGACATACAAGGCAACATGGTGGTTATACATTAGCATATGTATATATAAAAATTGCCATTTTAAAAAAGTACATGTGGGTAGATTTGTAGGCATGTCAAAATTTAGTTTAAATACATTTAAATATGTTTAAAATTATACATCAAGACTCGTGTTTGATAATTTCCTCCAATATACAATCATTTTAAGTATGGGAGTTTGATAACATTTCCCATACAGCAATTCACCAGGCTCATAAAACTCACAAACTGTCAAACTACACAGTGCTGATCAAATATGAATCAAGATTATGTTACTGCATTGCCTATTTCATGCTTCAAAAGTTTTCAGAAACACAATTTATTGTACTTTTTCGCTGTAATTTAAGAAAGTTTGTGACCATGCATTTTTTTGCTTGAAAACGGACCGAGAACCGCCCCAACTTGGATGCTTCTCTCAGAGCTATGTCACACATTTTGTTGCTCTGATTGATTATAGATCTGTCAAATTGTGTCCAGAGGCATTTTGGTCTTTGCCCGTACAACACCTCTTGGAAATTGAAAATGAACTGAGAGGCTCCAGACTAATATGCAATTGTGAATTCTTCACCACATAACACAGCTCCTAACTTGCTGCTGGATGTCACATCCAATTAGAAAAAAGAAAATAAAAAACATATATTTGTCTGGACCATTAGCTTTTTTGTCTCCGTTCCCAGATATTTGGGAAAGCTACATGAATTTCAACATAAACGATGGAGCTGTGTCATTGTTGCTTTCAAATGCAGAGAGGTTGTCATTATCTACACAGTGGATCATGGTATAATTGCAGAGGGACGTAAAATATCAATTACAGCTCACAATTTTGAATAGCGTACTATTCAAATAAAAAAAAAACATTATTCAACAATCGTCATCAGTTATAATCATAGGAACCCAGACACAGAAGAGCTTTGCATTCATGCTGATTAATTCTGACTCTCTTTGCCATTTTGATCACTGTTTCTTCAATTCTAACACACATCAAAGAGAAATTATGCAGTCAAGAAAGCTGTAGAAGGTCTCAGTTATTCTCTTGGGCCTACTGTTTCCCCACACTCTACCTAATTTCATTCTCAGACTGCTGGACATGCCAAAATTGAGTTTGAATTTAATTATACCTTTAACCTCAGTGTTTCAACCCCAATTTCTCCTCAGGCGTGTTATTTTGGCACGGCAGAGAGCGTGGCAGGAGAACACAGAACACTGCATGTGCTCCAAAGCTCTGCCCAGATGAGGTAATTAATATTGCCCTGCCCTCATCAGAATAAAAAAAGGAATTGCGCTCATTAGCACACTGAAGTGAATCTGAGTCTTTCTTATCGCTCCGATAGATGAACAAACCCGATTAAAATCATTACTTTAATTGCAAAAAGGTTTAAGTGAATTTAATGGAGGCTTGCCAAGTCAATTAGATTGGCAATGGAGATAAAGTAGAGATGGCCAAAGAAGAAAAAAATAAACAGGTCATCCTCCTTCATCAGGCACAACGATAATCCAATCATCGGTCTCCATCTCCTGATTGCACCAGTGAATCACAGGCAGCTACGTAATGCTCGCACTCGGATCTGTATCTGAAAGTCAAGCTCCAGTGCTTAAGATCACGTTTGGATTAAGGGCGAGAGAAAAGGTTTGGAAAAAAAGGAACAAGGGCTGCTCTGGGATTATAGTATGAGGCTGTGGTGCAGTCTCATACTGATGGGAAGCGCCGCACCATTAATCCTAGAGTATCCACTGCCAAAAACACTGTATTTACATGCTATATTGCCACCATCTATCCAGGAATACAGGAAAGCTGGACATTGAGATAATGAGCATGTGAATTTGGCCTCCTCCAATGGTACAAACCTGCTGTTCCAGTAATACACTACAACAGTGATTGCAGAGAAAATCACAAAACCGAGCCTCACTAACAAAATAAAGCATGCACAAACAATAGTATGATCTGCCCACATTGCTCTAAAAGCTGTAGGATGAGGATGAAATGAATTCATAGTTCAGTACTGTTTTTAAGGATAATTACAGTGTCTGCCAAGGTTGTGTTTGAGGAGGTCAAACAAGCAGAGTGGTACTTTGCCAGGTCACTACACTAGAGGGAAAAAAGACAATATTGTGAAGAATGAACGACTGTTGCTGTGACTGTTACAAATAAGTTTAAAATGATATGTGAATCAATATTAGACAAGTTTAGATGCCCCCAGAAACTTTTGAAGAGGATTAAGAGATGGATGGTCTAAAGTAGCTGGTTGGCTGTGCATTCCTTATTTTTATACACATGAACTATTGTGAAAAAAAGACATTATTAACTGTGAATGAATAGTACCTAATGTAAATTATAAGATAAAAGCCTATAATGCACAAGTGATTCACGAGAGGGGCCAGTGAGGGAGTCAGCAATTATATAAGGGCAGCTGTGGCACCTTCCGGCCACCCCATCAGAAAAACGTCAGGAAAAAATGAAACTGACCATTTGTTACTTGCTAAATATTGTATTTTTAGAACAGCCTCGCTGCCATGAGGTCAGTCTGCTTTGTGCTGCATCTTTGGTCATTAAGTAGACCAGACTGCAGCAGGCAGTACAGTTAGTGAGACACATTGTGCCATATAACTCCCCAGTCTATCTCTGCATCCCCTCCCAGTACTGTGGAAGCTGCACACATAAAGCAGGTTATGTGTGTGAGTGTGTTCTCCAAAATAACCCCACAGCTACTCTGGATGTGTTTGTGGCACAGTACTAGCACTGAGCAGCCATGAAAACATTTTACCTGCTGCACCAGCTGCTTTCATGCTGCATGAGGGCCGTGTTGCCTTGTAGCTACAGGGAAACTTTTCAATGATTTTATATTAGAAATTTTCAGCAATGTGATGGTAAAAAATGTGTGGTACTACATTCAGTATAAAAAAAATTTAATGTATTCTTCCAAAATGGCGGAATTTGAATTCTCTGACTTAAGTGCATTTTATTTTATTTTCTATGATTGACCAGCTTTGTCCCTGTATTTTGTGGTATGGTAATCTGTGAACCACCTTGTAACTTTTAATAGAAATAAAGTTTATATAAAAAATGAAACATGAGAAATAATTACACCCAATCTGTGGATAATAAGTACCTATAAGTGTTTAGCACCTGAACCTGAAGGACTGTATCCCTTCTTTTGCCAGTACCTTTGCCCCTGACGTCACTGATTCCTCTGAAATGATCTTTTAAGCATCCATTTATAATAGGAGTCTCCCTTTTTTATCTCGTCTTAACATTGCTGGTAGAAAAAATTAATCAGGTAGGGGGGGACTTTAAAGGTCCCCCTCCAAACTTCAGTTTTGGGAAGAACGATACATTACCAGGGGTCCCAACACTTTCCTAATGAGCGCCCTCAATTAAACAGGCCTTCACACAGTCCATTTAATGTCGCCCTCCCAAATTTATAGTAGATTTAGCGCTACCTGCTGTGGTGACAAAATTAAAAATTGCTCCTTGCTTTGTCATCCCCTCTGATGATAATTGATTACAGAGAGGAAGTAAGTAGCAATTGCGGCACCATTCAAGTCATTACATACTTGGCCAGGCAATGCTGGATTACTTTTCCAAATCCCCTGTTTCTGTATTGTTGTTCAAAGCGGCATTAAAATGTCCCTGGTTGTGCGGGAGAATGTTATTTACCATTTCTAACAAGCTTGACTTTGGAGTTATGTTCCTTTCAGGCTATTACAGGGCCAATGGCTCTGCTCATTGTAGGTACACTGGGATTGTTAAAAAGAGGCTGATAATAAAGAATTGGAGGGGAAACACAAGACAGAGAGTAGAATGAGAGTGAGAAAGACTCTTTTGGCTTCTTTCTCTTCTCAGTGGACTCTTAAACCTGACTTCTCCAGGTGAATCAGTTCTCATTGGCATGCAAACACACCTTTTGCTCTACTATTCTCTCGCCTCTCCCGCGCTCTCCTTAGCTCTTGTTTTTCTCCCACACAGGCACCGAAGATTTTGCATACAGCACTGGGAGAGTATTAATCTCAGGTTAGTGGAATTCTTTCACATGCATGTGTGTGTGCAAGTGAGGTTTTCCTGTATTATGATTCTGCAATAAGTTATGAGTTTCCACCTTGACTGAAGAACTGGGAAGAAATAGGGGGAGGGAGACACCGAGAGAGGAGATTAAAGAAAGAAGGGATGAAGCAGTGAGGAAATAGGAAGAGGAGGGAGGAGAGAAGAATGGGAGGGACAGAGAGAGGCTTAACAAACATACAGAAGGATAGAGGTGAAGCAAAGAGATAAGCAAAGGAGGGAAGCGGAGAGTGAGATGGAGTTGGGAGTAGGTTACCAATTACTGGGTCATGGAGTGGACAGTTTCATCTATTGCAGCAGCAAAGATTGCACCTCCTGCAATGTCAGCTGTGCACTTAGATTTTGCCTGATGCCTGTGCGTGTGTGTGTGCGTGTGTGTGTGTGCGTGCGTGTGTGTGTGTGTGTGTGTGTGTGTGTGTGTGTGTGTGTGTGTGTGTGTGTGTGTGTGTGTGTGTTAGAGAGAGAGAGTCTGCTGCTCTTTTTAGCACACATTTCCCAACACGCAGCTGTTATTGTTGTGGGAAGAACAATCGCTCTGAAAGTCTAGCAGAGGAAGAGGAAGTCTTCATTCACTTGACGTGGCAAACATTTTGTCGTTCTCCCCCCGCCGTCGCCCACTCACAACGGGACATTTATCAAAGACTTGTAGTCAAAGGAGCGCGAGGAATGCGGTGCGATTTCCTGTTGTACGAGAGCAGATTATTACAAGAGCACAGCAAAGGTAGATCACACCATTGAGTCAGGAAACAGCACAGCAACAATGCAACATTCCTACAGTAAATCCTCCCTTCGTTAAGGTCATAATGTGTTAGAGAGGTGTTGATTCAACTTTATGGTCCGTTTGGAGGCTGTAGTTTGTGGTGCTGTTGCCTTATACTGACAGGTGTCCCTATTATTTAGTCTACCCCATTTTTATCCCTGAGGGTACAGCTTCCACTACACATACAGTATGATGTTTGCCTTGCAGCGGCCATGGTTACAACAAGTGATTAAACCACAAAACTGTAGAGGAAGGTGTGATGAGAATTTTGTACTTCATGTAGAGGTATGTGAATTGAAGCCTTACACAGCCCTATTCAAAGCAACTGTTCAACGTGAACTGTGACCTTGTTTTATGACTTATTTCATGTTGTTTTATGACCATGTGAGATATTGAGTAATCACTGAAGGTAAACACTCTCTTCTCTGTGAATTATTTCTTTAAGTGCAGGGGGACATAAATTAGTAGCTGTTAGAGTGTAAACACACCCAGAGAGAGAGAGAGAGAGAGAGAGATAAATACCAAGATTTCCTCCTTAGAAATTGAGTCTTCACTTTGTAACTGACCTGCGTGTTGCTCTGTGAATGCTCCTCTTGTACAAGATTAAAACCTTGTTTGAACTCTGAGCTGACTCCGATCTCCTTCCTCCTGTTCTAAATTAACGCAGAATTATTTTAACAGAAGGCAGCCTCCCAAACCAACAAAACAGAGATGCTTTCTCTAAACAAAGCATGTTCCCCTTTATCCTGCTTCAGTCCATGAGACTCACAAAGGGCCCAGGAGGAGATCTGAGGCAGGATTTGGTTTTCCTGTCTCTGCACTGTGCAAAAGTAGCCTGGTTCAGACCTCAAAACTGTCGACTGCATCTATAATTTGTAAAGCAATTTGTATATTTATGAGAAACGACAACATAAAAATGGCCAGACGACAAGTGTGAATGGCACGGACACAGTGGCACAGGTTGTTGTACGTTTCAGAAAATTAAGCTGAAGCTTAAGTTCAATCAGGAAGACTATGTTATGCTACTCATCATTTGCACTTGTCTCGCTCTCCCTCTCTTTCTCTCTCCTTCTTCTCCCGCCTCAGTCATAATCAGCTGACTACGGCTGTTTACTCTTTCAGTTAAACCAACCAGATTATACCAGAGTCTTCTTAAGCCATCATATTGTTGATGCCAAACTTGAAATCTGTTCTCATCTCTGCTGCTGTCGTTTCAATGCATTCACAATGTATCTCTTCTCATCCAACCAGATCTCAGCCAATCTCTTCATCCAATCACCTCCACCACCAGAGTAGAGATTCCATCGGGGGGATCCTAGTCCACGGACGGCTTTATTATCCCCTTAAAATACTATGACATCACGTTGAGGTCTAATTGCCAAAGACTATTCCCATTTCTCATCTTTATTGTGCACATGTCAATAAATACTTGTTCATTCTTAAATTGCCCCCCGGGGACAAATAAGGTATTTTGTATGGAATTCATTTTAAGTCTCTCCTGATTGAACTAGAATTATGTTGTATGCCTCTGCCAACCAGTCAAGCTGCAGTTTACATTAATGTCTGTCTAGACTTGTACATGGACTTCATCACTGTTTTGACATTAGTGATTACAGTAAATCATTTCCAGTGAGAGACATGCTGTCTTCACTCAGAGACTATTTTTACAGAAGAGTACAGAGGACTGACAAAGAGCTTTGTTACAGAATGAGCTATTGATGCTACGAATATGGATGTTGCTTCAAAGAAGCAACAAATTCTCAAATGCTTCATACAGACGTTCAATCCAGCAGCACCAACAAAATCTAATCAGTTGATCATTAAGTCCGAGTGGATGTTTGTGTCGAGTTTTAAAAAAAATTACTCAAGGCATTCCTGAGATCTTGCATTCATGGGATGGGATAGAGGGACAAACAGACTCCAAAAATATGATGCCTCTAACGACTGCTGTTGGTGGCACAGAGGCATAAAAATGTATCCTTGAATTGACTCTCGGGCATAGATTACCCGACCTGAACCCGTTCGGACAAAAATCTAGAAATGATGTCCCAGTTGAGGTCGGTTCAGTCATGTCAATTGATGCGGTGCTTTTAAATTCCCTGATAAAGTGATAATTGATAATTCTTGGGGGACCTCCTGTCTTTGTTGGGGGCATTATTTTCCAGGTTCGTCCTGCATTTCATATCTACAGTATGACAGTATCACATATTCTCAGGCAAGCGCAGGTCTGGTTTGTATGGTTGTATAGCAGCTCACTTCTCTTCTATTGTACATGCTCCTAATAATGTTCCCTGATCAACTCCCACCTGTGAAGACGGAGGTGCTGACCACTTTGCTCTCCTGACTCCCTCTGACAGCGTTGAGGCTGATCTCGTATTCTGTTGCAGGGAACAAGCTGGACAAGGTGTAGTTGGTCACATCGCTGTCAATCACCACGCTGTCCACGCGACCTGCAGGAGGACATCAGAGAGGGGCCGACATCAGAAGTGCTGCCGTCACTCTGATCTTACATTTCTTTGTGTACGGGGAATACTGCTTTGCCAACTGTGTTTTGCATCACAGAGTTAATGTTTAATCAAGACAGAATTTTAATTAAAAATTCAATTAAAATTCACTGATAAAATGCTACAATTAATTAGGTGGAGCGGGGTGTGTAACAAGGTTCGCTGCTACAAAATATCTTACATCAGAGAGACCCGCAACACCAAATGCCATGTTCATTTAACTGTAACATAAAAATGCAGTGTGTCGGCGTGTCTGCTAATATAATAAATACCTTCTTGTTATAATGCAATCAAACACTTTACTGCATGTGAAGAAAAGTAAGTAATTAAAGGCTACCTCTGGCTGACTGGTAGGACAGCTTGTAGTATTCAAATGGAGCCAGTGGTTTGATCCAAGAGATCGTCACTGCGTCTTCGGTCACATCTGACACCGCCATTTCTTTCGGTGGGTCCATGCCTAGAAGGTAGATGATGGGTGAAAGCGTGTTAGCATGGGATAAAGATGGACTGGGAGACTGATATTTTCAAATGTGGGTAAGGGGAAGATCTTGCTTTCACGGTTTCCAGAGATTCTCATGAAGTACAACAGAAGTACATTTTGAGGTGTATTTATGAGGTGTATCATGAAGCAAGTTTAGGAATTTACATAAAGATCTAAAAGAATCAGTGCCCTTGAAAGTACTTCAGCGATCCTTGCTTTGTCCATATTTAATCTCCTCACCTCTTGATCGCATTTACATAAACAGACCTGTCCTTGGTCTCTGGAAGCATGAGCATGTTTTAATGCAAATTTGCACAATAAATAAACACCATCAAGAGATATTCCAGGAGAAATCCATCCAGCTAAAAGAAAACAATGGCCAGCATTAGCATTGAAACTGAGTAGGGCTTACTCAGAGGAGATTTACCCCCCCCCCCCCCTCCCTTCTGACAATTTGTTTTATGTGTGTCCCCTGAGACAACCGAGCTGCCGTGGAAAAGGTTACGGCGAAAACAATGTGAGCCCACAATTAAACTAATGACACGTCCTCGGCTACTAGAGAAAGAAACGGGGGATAAGGAAAGACAAAACATGAGGAGGAGGAGGTGATGAAGAGATCACTTCCATCTCTTGGTGTGAACAAGAGGAGAAACTGGCAGCGCTCGTAAACAAACTGCACTCCCTCTTTCCTGCGTTGAAAAGAATAATAGCTATTATTCACAAGCAGAGGGGGGCAATCTATAACTCCTGGCTTTGAAGTCATTTAAATTCTACTTGTAGTGTATGATATACAGTTGTAGCATTTATATAAATTGTTATTATTCATGTATGCATATCTTACTAATTATGCTTGCTTTGGCAAAGGTGGTGTATGAAAATAAAGGCTAAAAAAAATCTATATTTTCTCATGAAGCTTTCTAAAGGTCTGAATGGGAACAGTTACAGAATAGTTCTGTCAGAGTTATCTACTCCTATTGACTTTATCCCCCTGGAAGATCACAATTCAATTTGCACTGTGTAAGCTAATGAATGAATGTGGCCCTCAGATAGAGCTGCATTAAAGCACCGTTTGGACCGACCATGGTGACAGAGACAGTATCAGTCTGATAAACCCAAACAACCTACTGTAACTGTGCTCAAAGCACACGAGCGCAGACGATTTCAAATCAAATATGTGTAACGCTGAAAAGCAGACCCAATTATACAAGGAAAGCCAGAGTGCAGTGTCTCATCAAACAAGCGAGATCAAAGCAAGACACTGAAAATTACCACAGTCTGAAGACAGGTGCAAGAAGTACTGTACATCTGTCTCAGAATCCCTGTCCAATTTCACCCTCCAAATCTGCTTATCTGTGTGTGGGTGAATGTAAAGATGAGAGAGAGGGAGTGCTCGGAGCTGCCAGGGTATTATATGGAACTGGCATAGTGATCAGATGACAGCATGCAGGTGTCTCTGGCACTGATTCAAAGTTAACATCTCTATTGTTCAACGCTGACTTTTGTCTTTTCTCCATTTGCCTTCAGTCCTTGAATATTTTCCCTTTTGATGATTTCTCTTTTGTCCTAATTTCTAGCAAAAAATAAACAGATTTCCTTTTTTCTGTCTTGCCCATTGTCTCTTTCTCAGGCAGGTTATTATACTTACCCTCTCCTCATTCCCTCTCTCCCTAGATGTGAATAGCACATTCGTAATCAAAAGAAATTTGTCTGAGAGCTCCCGTTCACAGTAAGCCAGTTAATGAGGAATTACGGGGTAATACTGTGTAATATATTAACAAAGACAGACAAAGGTGTGAAGGATCATAGTGGCGCAGCTGAAAGAAAAACATTTTAATCAAGAGGAACAGAGAGAACTGACAGAGAAACTGTAAATACGCGAGAAGAGATAAAAGAAAGGAGGCCTAAAAGGAAAAGAATTAATTCAAGAGGATAAAACAGAAACAGTACAAAGCATAGAGCCGACTGCTTCTCTTACACTGAATGTTACAGTTCGAGGGCATCTGCCCTCCCTCTCTCACTTTTCTCCTCTCTGTCCTTGTCTGTACTAGAGAACCATTTGTCAGCAGTTTCTTAAATATCTCCCAATGTTAGGATGGCGTGTGAGTTTAGAATAAATGTGAAATAACACTGGATCATTGTATGGACTGGCAATTGACTCAGATTTCATCTATGTGGCAGAAAACCTCAACCATCTGACACTACAGAAGAGTACAAGGAGTCAGGAGTCAAAAAAAAAGAGAAAAAAATCCAGGACGGATCATTAATTACAAAAATCATTCTGTTGTTCTCCGCAAATTAAATGCTACAACAGAATATCTGGAAATACATATTTCATTTGAAATCACTTAATCACTTGTATTTCCATTTAGATTTTTCTCCTTTTTCCTTTCCTTCCTTCACACGTTATTTCCAAACTTTTCTTCACTGATTCTAAACCTCTTTCATTCCCTTTAATCCTGAATGGGATCCAGGGACCTTCCAGTACCACCTGTCTCAATAAACCCCAAAACAGCGAACAGTGCAATCCATTCATCAGTGTGATCAACAAGATTAGAGCTGAAACAATTCGCTAATTAACTGGTTGGTTGATAGACCAAAACATTGCTGGCAATTCTTTTGTTAATTGATTAATTATTGACTTCTCTTTACAAGTAAAATAAAACCAAACATTACCTAGTGGAAGCTTATCCACTGTGTTTCTTATGTGATGGTAAACAGAGTTGGTGTGACAAAACAAGCAATTTAAAGACATCACCTTCAGCTTTAGGAAATTGTGATAGACATTGACAAGAGCTGCAACTAATGATTATTTTCATAATCAATTAGTCTGCCGATTGTTTTCACTATTAATCGTCTCGTCTATAAAGTGTCTAAAGTGTATAAATTACCATCACAACATCATCATTCCCCAAAACCCTGCATCTTCGAACGACTCATTTACTATCATAAGTGACAAAGAAACATAATTCTTACATTTAAGTTTATATTTCTTATATTTTTATATTAGAATTTTATAATTGAATTAATATTCAGTTCAGTTCAGTTCAGTTGATAATGTAAAAAGACATAGTTGCAGCTTAAACTTGATCTCATTTTCATGTTCATAGGTGCAGTAAAAATCCACGCATTCTGCCCAGACATGAAAACAATGAAATAATTTTAAAAAAGGGATGCATTACTACAAAGACAGCTCCCACACAAAGCCATTTACTAAGCTGCTCATGTTTATGTATCCTCGGGCAGCTCACCTGTAGTGAGTGATGCTGTAATGGGCTCAGAGGTAACATCCCCCTGTATTGTGATTAGACTGATGGTGTACGGAGTGGACGGCAGCAGTCCCTGTACCAGTGACCTTGTCTTGACGCCGTCTAGCGTCACCTTAGAGGTGTCGGTCCCGTCTGCAGAGCTGTAGCTCAGGATGAAGAGGTCAGCTGGCGGTGCTGGAGCGCTCCAGGCCACCAACACCGAGTCTGACGTCACCTCTGACAAGTAGAGGTGGGTTACGGGCCTGATTCCTGGAGGGACGGGGGTTTAAAGGTCACCGGAGAGTTTTCAAGGACAGGTAAAAAGGCGACCACAAGCAGGAAATTGTGATGGAAAAAAGAAGAAAATGAAAGAAAAAAAAACAGCTGCCATTGTTATGGAGATGACAGGCAAGCAATTCAGTGATGGATGGAAGCAGTCCTGAATGGTGTAACAGTTCATTTATAATGCAGTTGAGAAAATTAGTCTTGGGTGTAATCTTGATAGGGAAGGTGAGAGTCGGAGCAGACCACAATCATGTGGAAGTAATGATTTAATTGGTTATAAAAAAAAAGGAGTAACTAATGAAATTATCCGCCACGAAGATGAAGATGTGATGGGACTGTTCACAAAAAGAAAATTAAGAAAAGATGATGATAGCAGATGCTGTTGTCAAAATGCATGATGTGGACCGGAGATGATGTAATGAATAAGAACCAGTGCCGCAGCTGACACAGCAACAAATGCAAGATGATTTGTAATTAGGCATGAGTGGACATATATATATATATATATAGCAGCGAGGATGCAGTGACAAGGACTTGTCCTTTTAAATGTATCCAGATTAAAGACATCCTGTGGAGTTTTCTTTGTAATCAATCATCATTGCAAACCTGCTTTGTTTACACTGACCTGTTTTCATGTTCTTCATATCTTTTACTTACTTATTATTTTATGGCACATTTCCTTCACCATTCGTTACTTTCCTGTACAGTCAGCGAAACGTTGTCTCCCCACGCTCGTGGTGTGCATGTGTATGTGTGGAGGCTGGTAGAAGATGTGATAACACAAGGGCACGCTCAAATACACACAGCTCTATAGCACCAATGGAGGTCCAAACTCCAGAGAGTAACTTGAAAGGTGTAATTTGTAGAAAATGGCCAGAATTCAAAACCATAGTGGGCAGTATAACCGCTTACCACTGTGCATTATTCTCTTTGCTGTGGCTATCTTTGGCTGCAGTAATTAGCTGCCGATAGCAAATTAGCTCAGTTAGCCTTGGAACCAATGGCCCTATTAGCTAACTGGAAATTGTCTGCGCTGCAACCTCAGGGCGCAGTTTTACTGACCTCAGCCGCTTCCAAGCGAACATGGCTGGACTCTAGATTGGGACTGAACACAGCCTCCGAGAGTGACTGATGTCAGTTTGAAGATACAGGGGATATAGTAAGGAGGCTATTAACAGCGGTTCTGACCAGCACTATGACTGCATGGATGAGAAGACACAGCAGGCAGGGAAAGGAGAGGCATGAAGTGGGAAGAGGGGAGAGAGAGAGAAAGAAGGGCAACAGCCATGGGTGGAAACGGTGTATAGAGCCGGAATATTTTCACATCTTACTTAAGATTTATTTCGACCAGTGCAGAGGTGAATGTGGAAAGAAAAACCTAGCAGTTTGAATGAAGTGTGTTTGATGATTAGTTAACGAGGTAAGTTAAGCTTGTCTTAGTTCGGTAAAAGCAAGAAACTTGAATTCAAATGGTGTACGGTTGTATTTTTCTTTAAAGTAGTAAAATAGGTGTGAAAATAGCTTCTTCCTTGACATTTTGTGGATTTATTTTGTTTACTTATTAGACTAAGTAGCAAACTCACCATTTTTACATCTCCCAGCTGGAACTACAGTGGCTAACGGACTATCACCTCTTGCAGTACAAAGTGGCTTTAAAAGACAGGCTGGGGCTGGCTGGTTAGCATGCTGCTGGTTCATTTTTTAAAATGTTTTGAACGGAAATTCTGGCCATATCTTACAAATTGCTCCTTTAAAGAGAAAAGACTATGGTTTTGTTTAAATTATGACTTTAACCATGAAGAAGGAGAAAATGTCACGGTAATGCGATGGCCATGCTCGTGGGCGTTTATAGAGTTGATGATGATTAGATAGGCAGGAAAATGCAGGTGATGTGTGATGATAACCTCTGTAGGTTCTAATGATATTTTTGGATTTAATCACACAGAAGATGTTGGTGAACTTTTACAAATAAAGGTCAGTCTACCCGTCATGAGAAGTGCAACTCATCCTGTTAAAAAATCTGTATATTGTCTTATGTTCTAAAAAGCCCTAATGATGTTGTCGAGGTTACTCCAATTTAGAACAGTAAACTGCATTATAAACTGGGAGCACATAGCTTAAAAGGATATTCACTAGGCATGAGGGGTTGAATTAAAAATTCTGGTTGCATTATGGGAAATGTAGGGTCCAACATTTTTAGAGCCCCAACTTAGGGACGTCAGGTTATCTTGGTGTGTAAAAGTGTAATCAATCTGTAATGTTGTGACAAAGAAGCTCTAAAGTCTTCACAAGGACATGGATAATCAAAATAATAAGCTGCACATTTCCCCCAATGGAAGGGTTTTCTAATTTTTGCTGCTGTTAGCATTACAGTATCTTTAAAAACCTTGAAAAAGTGAATAAATGAATAAACAAACAAATGAGTCCATTAGACTTGTATGTAAATGAGCAATCCTCTGTTGGTAACGAAATGTGAAAACACAACTGCAATGATAAATAAATGAATAAATAATCACAAGCACGTACATGGAAAGGAAGAGTTCACATTCAGTGACAAATACAAGTGAAGGACAGATAGTGATGCTCCAAAGGCAGTCTGGGATTTATATTTGATCATAGTTCAAGATCAAACTTTGAAGTGTTCACCGAAAATTTTTTTTCCTTGTGACGAGTTCACCTGAGCGCAGGAAGACAGATGTTGCCAATATGGCCAAGTAGACGGTGGCTGAGAAGATGACAGGTAATTAATAATTTTTTCCTCTGATTCCTCATGATGTGTCATTTTATCATTCTCCCGTCTCTCCTCCAGATGGTTAGAGTGATGTTACTAAAGGAGCCACATGTGACAAAAGATGATGAATGCGATGGTGATCTCTGTGATAGCGATGATGATTATGATGATGACAACCACCGCGACGGTCATGTAGAGGAAGAAAAGATATGATGACGATGATGATGATGACAGCGGTGAAGAAAAGAATGACAAATCTGACAGCAGGTAAGCGCATGCCCATCATTATGACACCATCCTTTGTGACAACTTAAAATCACATCAGGCTTTGTGTAAAAAAAACAAACAAAGAACCAACAGCGCGGCGTAGATTGACAGGCAATCCGATGTACAGTTGGAAAGATTGACAAAGGTCTGGAGAGAAAAAAAAGTTTGATGTGATTGAAATTCTCAGAGAAAGAGCGAGCACACAGCGCTGTGTGACAGCAAAAGGAAGAGAGAAGGAATTCGAAGAAATGGAAACACAAATACATCTAGATGCAAAGCAGTCATGCAATTAGGGAACATTTGTAACAAGCTCATTAGCCGACTTGAATAATTTACCTTCACTAATTGCTTCTTCAAAGTCTTTTAGGGTCCTCTACTTTCTTTCAGCGTGACTCACCTACACTTTAGTTCATTAAATTCAGCATTCGACTTCATTACGCACCACTGTTGTTAAAACCGTTGTCTAGCTTTCTGCAGTAATAGGCTGATCTTTCATGTCTTTATCTGAGCAGAGAAAACACTCGGGAGTAAATTTAGCTTAGTTCTGTTTGATAATTGAGAGTATTAAACAGATTCTGTAAAGCAACTTTGATTCTCTAGAAAAGTTTATATCCATCTGTTGAATAGAAAAAGACAAAGAGGATGGTTAGGCTTCAGCAAACAATACAATCATCTCTACCTGTGAAGGCATCTATGGTGGCTGCAGTGCTCTGCTGTCTTCCTCTTCTTGCTGCTACAGTGATGGTGTACTCAGTCCCGGGTTCAAGGTCCGTCAGTGTAGTGGTGGTAACATCTTTAGGCACTGTCAGCTGGAACAGGAAGACGCAGCTAAGCACAAGTTCAATGGGTTTCTTGTGGACTACTTCGTAATAAAAGCTCATAGCCTTGTTGGTCCACCTGTGTGCAGTATACACATCCATGTCAGTTTATGTGCTGTGATGTATCTGTCATCTGTGCAGTTCTTTACCTCGGTAGTGATGCCAGAAGAGGACGTGTAGGTGACCCTGTAATGGTCGATGGGACCCTGGACGACGCCCCACACCAGAGTGATGGTGTTGTCTGTAGAAGCCGTTACAGTTAGATCCAAGGGCACATCCAGGCCTGATAGAGGGGAAGCAAGATTTCAGTAAAGCTATGAAATGTTGAGCATATTAACTCTGTTAACTCTGAGAATGTTACTGAGTGCAACAGGGAAAGTTACTGATGTCAATTTAAGATATTGTTTGACATTTTAGGGGTGTTCCTACTCATCCATGACATACTGTATGTCAAGGAGTTATGTGCACGGGACATTACCTTTTGATATTTATAGTTATTTTTTTGTCACTCAAGACATATGTAAGTGTGTGAAAGTAATTTATTCTATATCTAATCACGATTAAGTATTTTCCATCCAACATCAAATAAAAAAAAAAAATCACCAGACATTTGGAGAAAAGAAGAATTTGGGAAATTAATTTCAAACTTCAAATTATGCCTTTACTTTATTATTTATTTCACCCGTCCTTTGGTTGAGCTATCCCAAAAAAGGTATGTGGAGAGTGCACAATTAATAAGAAAATTCCCAGTTTACTGCTAAAGTTAAAATCTCATATTATGTCGTAGGATATTTCTGTTTTATGGCTATGTGGTTTCTTTTGTTTGCCTTTTTATAGCTTTATTTGAGAGGACAGGCGAAGAGCGACATGAAATGCTGAGAGAGAGCTGACAACATGCAGTAAAGGGCCACTGCTTGGAAATGAACCTCTTTACATGGGGTCTACATTCTACAAAACGCCCCATGTTTCATATTTCTGTATTCTGCACCACAGAAATACAGTTATAACAAAAAAACATAAAATATAATATCGTAAATGAGTTTTAAACCCTTAGCTGAGATTGCAAATGTGGCATATTGAAAAAGAAGATTAAAGTAAAAGCAGATGAATCATGTCTTTCTAATACAGCTCACAATACCACTCTTCTTCTTCTTCTTCTCTTGATGTTGACAAAGTTCGTGACATGCAGCCATTCACCACTGCATGCCTCCTCTCGACCAGAATGCACAAAAAGTAACTATAAAAAAGCTTCTTTTGTTCAAGTCCAGACAGGAGGAAGTTGTTGTGTGTGTCTTTTTTCCCACATTATTTGAGTTGATGGACACATGCACTGAGTCACATTTTATTTTTGTGAAATTTCAGAGATCTGTGTCAATATTGTGGAACATTATAACACTGAAGTAACTTATTCTTATCTACAGTATATCCTCTTGTTTGCTGCAGCACTGACATCAAAAGCAGGATGGTTACTGATTACAATTTTACAGTCAGCTTCAAGGAAGTTCATTTCTAAGGACATTTAAATTAACATACACATCTCACATCCTGCATTTTAAGATCCCACCCACACATGTATTAGTCATACATTAAAATTCTCTAATATGTGTCTGACATGGTTTTTGCATAGAAAAAGCATAATTACCACATTAACGTCCTGCTCCTTCTCCCTCATTATGAATTCCAGAATATATAAATATGCAAATATTTTTCCTCTCACACGTTTAACTGCTGGACACAAGATGTCTCCCATTACACTGTAAAGTCCATTCTCAGTGTCTGTGTACTGGATCGGCTTCCAGACTGTGTGTGATATCACAAATCATGATCGTAGGCCCGCCCCTTTTAATCAGATTTTAAATAAACACAGAAACAACTTCCACTTCCACCAATGAATGTAAAAACATTCTTCTAGTATCAGACTTATACATCATTCTACACAGTGAAGCTCAAACATTCAACTGCAGGAACAAGACAAAGATTTTTGTTCTCACTGTTCTTATGGTTGTCCTTTTGTTTCCTGCAGCAACGACCCAACTTTCCCACTGAATCATCAATGTTTAATTCTCATCTGATCTTTGACTGGACTATTTGCCTGAACCTTCGATGTTTTTGGAGCTCCTTGCCAAAAATGTGTTTTTCAAGACAGAAAGAACTAAAGCCACTGTCAATAGAAATAACGCTTTCAGCCTTTAGCAATTCACACAAAATGAGCACTGCTGTGTGCCAGGCAGACAGGAGGTGTTGTCATATTATTTAAAGCTATATGAGAAAGATGTAATAGCTGTAGTGCATTTTCAAAGTTCAAAGAGAGTGCACAAAATAGTGGGGTAGAAAGAGCTTGTTCTTAACGAAAATGGAGGCATAATTTTGCAAAATACCTTCAGCCATTAAAATAATTGCAACTGGAGAAAAGATGTGCTTGACAGTCAGTGTGTTGAAAAGATTAGCGAAGCCCTCCATGAACTAAAATTTCATACAGAAGGGTAAATGGGGTCTTTTTTTCTTTTTTCTTTTCAGCCAAACAACTCAAAACACAATAAAAATTCAAATAGCAGATCAATTACAGGTAAAGAGTGGGCCATTAGCAAAATGGTATGCATTAATACAGATTTAAAATGCCGTAGTGGGAACTTTCACCCAAGCAGGTAATACAAAACAGCTACACGCCTCCCTAAAATAGCAAAAGTCGTGCCAAAATTTAATTTGCTTAATTTCATTTAAATGGCTTTAACAGCATGAACTGAATTACATAAGTACCTGGAACTTTTAGTCCCAGAAACTATAAGGTTTCTTCAGCTTGTCATTGTCTGCGTTTTGAATGCACCCAATAATTTTCCAGAAGAATGAGGCAAATTAGTCCAGTAGTTACTCCATTTGATGTTCTGACCATTCACATTGAAAAAAAAACTAAACGTTTGTGGCTGAAATAAAATGTTGCCAGTATGAGGCCGAACAGAAACGTTCAGCGCTGCAACCCAAAGTTCAGGTACATTTTTCGAAAGTAACCTTCCTCAAGCAGGGACATTTTGTTGGGTAAAATAATGTCCTTGTAACTTAATTTAGACCCAGTCCCTGTGGTGGAAACGTGGTTACCTGAAAGTTTTCTAGTCACTGGGGAAAGTTCCTGTGGTGGAAACGCAGCTATGCATAATGACAGATGGGTCAATCTGCCTGTTGTGAAGCTGAGAATCCTACTATAATCCTTCTGTGTGTCTTACATGCATGAGTTGGATCACCAGTTTTTGACAGTGGAGTCAAGACAGTGATTCACTCACCTGTCCTGGCGTTCATTGTTGCCGGTGTGCTCTGGTTGCTGCCTTTCATGGCAGAAATGCCGATGCCGTACTCTGTGCCTGGAAGCAGGTCTGAGGCACAGAGAGGAACAGAGAACCGATTACTCATTCAGTACACAATGAAGCAAGAAGAAAAATCTACCAGACTTTTTTCACATTCTACCTCTGCAAGCACATGTCAACGAGATGGAGTTTTTTTGTAACAGCATAATTAGTTGTACATCGGTGATGAGGTCTCTGCAAATTCGCATGTACATCAGTTAGATTCCGGAAGAAACCTTTTTTTTTTTTTTTGTGCCAACTGCATAATTGATCAGTTTCAAATCAATTCAGTACGTCCACAGTGAGTTCCTCAAGCTACAGAAATAAAGATGTGGAGATTAGCAATGAAAATGAGAGAGGCAGAGATTATTAGTAGAGATAGAGAGTGGAAGAGAGAGAAAATGAGAGTGACAGAGAACGAATGAGAGTGCAGGCTGCATCGATTGCAACGGACCAACAGAATAACACAAGGACCTTTTGCTTCTATTCTTATGCTGGCCGTGCCCTTTTCAGCACTATGGCCTTTCAGAAAAAACATCCCGGCTGACCCCTCCTTTTCTGACAGCCTTTCAATATGCCCGCAGGACAACAAGCATTTCTACAGATACAATCAGTAGCCCTGTCAACCGAGTGTTAGCTGTGGAGATAATCCTGCCATGTAAAACACACAGGCACTTGCCAGCTTCTTCAGTACACATTAGATGTGCCTTGATAATAATGAAGGCATGGGGAAAAACATCACACTGAGCAAAACACCCCCACAGATGTTGATGATAGCTATTCAATAAAAATTGCCAACACAACAAATAAACAAATCAAGTGAAAGAAAACAACACATCGCTTACTTACCTGTGAGAGTCGTTTTTGTGGTGGCTCCCTCATTGCGTGGTACAATGACCTTATCATACTGGTCTCCAGCTAATGTGCTGTACACCACCTGGTAGCCCTCCACCTACATTAAACATACATATTGAAACATTATAACAATAAACAGATGGAGACTTTGAAAAGTATTTCTCAGAAAAAAACTAAGGAAATATGGGGCTATCACCAACAGCCAAAACGGCTTTGAATGTTACCCTGCATTGCCGATGGTTCCCTGAATAATAAATGGTTTATTTTGCATTAGCCCAGTGTGATATTTGGCTCTCTGTCAACACTCTGCAGAATCATGAGGATGAATAAATTTGTAGTGCTATGAGGCATTAAGACAGACTGGCTTCAGAAGTCTGGTTGTGTAGTTAGTGAGCACTGGGAATATCACTGTGACTACTGAGTGAAGAAACATGATTTATTACATTTTTATTTAGAGTAAAACATTCAGCGACCACTTTCCCATTATTGGCATTTACCAAGCTCACAAGATGCAGATGCACCTGTGTGTGATGATGAAGTGCTCAATACAACAAGACAACAGTTCAGAAAAAGGTGAGGAATAAAAACCTGCTTTTGGTGAGTATGCTGGTAGGGTCAAGGGAGGTTGGATAAAATCAGGGGATTAAGGACAAATTAGTTTTTATTTTTACAAAGAGGACATAATTAACACCGACTCTGTGATGTAAGGGTCAGCTAAGGTTGTCCTGTGGATCCTTTAGAAGCTATTAAGTATTTCATGTTAGACCACTCATTTAAATAATAAATATATAAAAGATAAAAGACAAGGACAAATGTTAAGGTATAAAAGAGGAGAATCTGATACTGGGAGGTTGAGCATGAATAGCGTCCAGTGGTGGAAGCAGTATTCAGAAACTCTGTTTGAGTAAAAGTACCATCTGTATATCAGATTACATAAATTCTATATAACAAATAAAAGTTCTCTGATAAAAATGTACATATAAGTAAAAGTACAGATTTTCATCCAGCTAAATGTACATGAAGAATCAAAATCAAATCAAAATCCAGAGTATTTTATCTAATCATTACTGGTTCATTGACACGTAAGCAGCATTTTCATGTTGTAGTTTGCTAATGTGGAGCTGATTTTAGCTAGTTCACATTCTTTAGGGGGTGTAATCTATTGCATTGCATAATATTGTATATGCTAATCGTTAGGGGTGTAATGATCCATCAACCCAGATCCATACATTGATTTTATAATTAACAATAGTTATTAATTTGTTTATTTGTTTATCTAAAGGATCCCCATCAATCAGCAATCAGCTAATGACTATAAGATGTTAATGAGATATAATAGAGAATAAAGTGGTGACAGCTTCTTTTGTAACTGATTGTGTTAAATGGGCCGGTGTTACTGTCTCATATCGATCACAGGACTTTGAAATTAATCGAATCAAAATCATATTGTATCGTGATAAAACTCGTGATTTAGACCCCTACTAATTATATGCTTTGTAAAATCTTCAAAAGTAATTTAAGTGCTGTAGAATTTAAATCATACGGTACAATTACCACAAAACTCCACTCAATTACTTGAGTGCATTTACTAACTTTCTTTTCACCACTGATCAGCGGTATTACTTGCAAACTTCTGATCATTTTTTCAACTGTTCAGAGTAACAGATCAAGAGGAGGGTAGATTGAAAGAGAACAAATCGAATGAACATCCAGAACTGGCATTTAAATGATCGACCTTTGTTATGTTGTTCTAAGATGCATACCCCACCTATTAATCCCTCAAAATGGCTGAAAGAAAATTATGAAAATTAACTGTTAATGCTATTTTTGGTCCATGACTAGTTACCTCAGCCTCACTGTTTTCCCATTCAAGCTCCAGGGTGGTGGAGGTCTTTGACACGAGACGCAGGTTCTTGGGGGCATCAATCTCTGAGAAGAACGATAAAGCTGACAATGTTGGGGACACTGAGACCAATTCTCAGGGATTGTGAACAAGCAGGGTTTAAACATCATCAGAAACAGTTGGTGTCCAACTGTGAATTATCATAGTTGATCTGAGCATGTAAGATGATATACATATTGCACATCAGCATCAGCTGCTACACGTCCATTTGCAATCATTTATATCCTGTAAGCAACAGCAATTCTGCAGATTTTACTCATTTGAATATCCCTGAATCAGGTATTCTGACATAATATGCAGACATTTTACTTTAAAAGTAGCAGAAAGTAAAGTCATTTTGACGACATTCACTAGATGTTTGCACTCAAAAAAAATTAGAATAATGCTGCGACAAATAATGTACTTTCCCCTGCACATTACCATGAACAGATGTTCACTACCATCTTCTATATAGATAAACATTACTGTATACATTTGGGCACTGTTCGCGACATCTGCTTGCTGTCAGACCTCACCGGTAGTAAATTCAGTGGAAATAGATCCGCTCTCATTTCCCTTCCTCACACCACTCACAGACACCTCGTAACGTGCGCCAGGTCGCAGAACCTGTGGAACGAAAAAACATGGACAGTTTAGTCTGTTTAATCTCTTTGTATGGATGTTATGTTTGTTTTTTGTTTTTATCTCCAGACACAGACGTCAGGCAGACTCTGAGATTAGATCATTTAACAGGCATGACGAGCATAAACACACACACACACACACACACACACACACACACACACACAGACACACACACACACACACACACACTAGTAACACTATTCTTGTGCATACAATGTAATAACGCTCGACACAAAGATAAATGGTTTAAGTTGTGAGGACTGGCTTTTCTGTCCCCACATGACAGGTGAGTGCACATCAGATGTGTAGACCTAACAACACACACACACATTCACCCCACCAGTTACCTGCAGGGAGTACTGGCTGAGCGTGGGCTGGAGGCGGAAGGTGGTCCGTGGACCCTCTCCTCCCACCAGGCCGTATCGCAACACAATCTGATCAATCTTTGCTTTTGGTGAAGTCCACTCCACAAAGGCTACTGTGTCTGACACATCACGCACAATCAGCTGTGTTGGGCCATCAATCACTAGAAAAAGGGAAGTAGAAAAAAGAGCATAATTATTGAACGTCCTGTTGCTATTGTTACAAACAAAGCAGAGGTCGCTTTGTCTACAGAGAAAACTATTGCTGCACTAATTTGTGGCTTAGTCTAGGTATTGTTTTGTATGTATTGTTTGACATTTTTATTACCTATTCAGTGATTTTTGGTCAGATATCATTGTCCTCATCAGAACAATCTGATGACTTTTTAATTGACTAATTATTGGGGCAATTAAACTTGAGCAAATTGTGAAAAATGGCCCTGACAATTTCCTTTAGCACAAGGTGACGTTAGATTGCTTATTTTTTCCAACCAACACTCCAAAACCCCAAAATGTTCAGTTAACTAGTACATAAGAAATTTTTTACAAATCATTTTTGGCTTGTGACAACATTTTTGCTTGAATAAGGCTTAAAGGATTAATTAACAGTTGCCAATTATTATTATTTTTTTGGTTGAACTGGCCAATTACTCAACTGTCAGCAGTAATATGGGCATTCTACCAGACTGCCTTGTGGAGTGACCAGAAGAATAACCCCCAGTTTCCACAAGGTCTGTATAGGCCACGCTATGGCTGTGATATGGTCACCAGAGCTGATCATGGCTTTTCTAGACAATGCTCGTGTTTCCACCGGCTGTGCCACAGCATGTCTCAGCGGTGTCCTAGTAGGGACTCTCCCCTCTGCTCCGTGGAGAATATGCATCTATATTTGGTGGAAGTGGCCGCAGCCACTTCAGGTTACACAGAGCAGATTGAGCCAGGCAGGAAGTCAGACAGAGCAACAGCATAGTGCATCCAGTCAATTTTCAAAATAAAACACCCAGTGCTGACTCGGGCTCTACAGCACATCAAAGTTGGAAATATTACCAATAAACACACTTAAAACAGACCACAGTAGAGGCACAAAAACCAAGGAGAAATGGTGAAATAAACACAATCTGTGCAAGTCACAACATCAGGCAGGTATGACGCTCTGCTTCTGAAATGCTCCCAGTGGGATATGAAGATGCATGGAGGACAGAAGGAAAACAGTGGCGCACACGCCAGGTTACAAAAACGCGCCCAGTGAAATCAAGGGGTTAGATCGTAGATACAAGCGGCTGAGAGTGATTGTTCTCCGTAGGGCAGTTGGGTTCACCCTTACAGATGGAGCAAGAAGCTCATACATCTGACGGAGTTAAACCACTGCAACAAAAATTGCAACAATTGGCGATTTGGCCATTTGACCATGATGCTTCCTGGTCACCTTCTTTGAGGGTTTTCCAGGCATGTCCAACTGGTAGGCGACTCCAAGGTAAGACCCAGAAGAAAGACCCAGATCATGATCTAGAGAGATTATAGTTCTCTCTACCTTAGGAACGAGTTAGAAAATATTGCTGGCCTGCTGACAACGGGACCTGGACCTGTATTAGTGCAGGGAAATGGATGGATGGATGGATGACAGAAGAAGGATTCACTAAACATTCGTTCTACAAATTCTTGTTGTTAGAGCATCAATGCCAATATAAGAGCATTTCAGTCAAGGTAATGAGGTGTTAAATAATGTGATAATTGGCACTCTATTTCAATAGTGTGTTAATTACTTCTTTCGGCAAAAGCCATGGTTTGACAACTGTTGCTTTTACCGTTGTCTGGGAAAAAGCAGGTGCTTTTTTATTTCTAAATCAACATCAACACCTAAATGACCCCCAAAGCTACGACTTAAATAGAATTAGTAGTGGTAGTAGTTTCTGGTGAGATATTTGAATAATTACCCATTAAGCCTAAAAAAGGTGACAAACATCATTTAATGTTGAAGACCTGACCAAACTAGCACATCACAATGCTTTGTTCACCAAACATGTTTTAAACTGAAAGCAGCACACTATGCTGTAAGAGCTTATTATTCTCTACTGATTGCCCCCTAATGATACAATTCACACACCGAGTGACAGAAGATCAAATTCTCCTTTAAAGTCTTTCTTTAAGCTTTTGAGATCTAAACAAGTCCCAGAGTCAGGCTTGACATATCACAGGTCCTCCTGATCCTTGATCTAACAGAAATTGGCCCCTTGGGACTCCTCCTAGAAAACATCCTGAGCAAGACAGTTGGTAAGAACCAATTCCCACATCAGCTGTCCTCTCCCTCTGGTTCTCCTCCGACTCCATGCAGCTTTCCATCCACCTCCAACGAAGGATAAATCTTTGTTATGAATAATTGAGTGACTTCAAATTTGTCTTTTTCTCTTTCTTTATCCAATAAGGTGTCCTGCAGTGTGGCGCCATGAAAAATTAATGACTTCCATGAATTATTAATCGTTACTTAATTACAACGCACGAAACGAACAAAGACTTGACAGGAAATTGATGGTGTTTTGACTGCAGACATCCGAGTTTGAATTGTTATGAATGAGGTTTGAATTGGATCTATTACAGCTGTCCAAGTAGTGTCAGCTGGGTGAGGAGTTGGGCCAATACCTCAGTGAGATTTGCGTCAGGGACATAAATGGTGACAGACTAACAAATACGTCAAGGCGATAGTAACTGCTTATGTCAGCGTATTTAGCTCTGTGTGTGGCAGTCTTGAAAGTAGAGGGAATACTACAATAATGCTACATGTGGTACTGAAATGATAAGTTGATTTAATGACTGATTGACAGAGAATTAATTGTTGACAGCTACAGTAACTGTTTTATCATTAAAGGATTTAATTAAGCAAAAATGCTAATGTTTGCTCCTTTTAGTTTCCAAATATAAGGACTTGCTGTTTTTCTCTGTTATAGAAATCATTGTAAAATGAAAACCTTTGGGTTTTGGATGTTGCTTGGACAAAACAAGCAACTTTGAAATGTCACCTTTGGATTTTAAATTGCTAGTTGCATTGCTACTGACTTTATTATGTAATTAAACTTTTTGGTATTATACAATTTATGCATGTATTCAAAAATAGCTGTGACTGGTTGACTGTATGCACCCCCTTCAGCCCACAAATTTGATACTTACCTTAAAGCTCCCGAATTAAATGTTTATGACTAAATGAGCAACATTTTAAATTAAAGTCAGTTCAATTTTTATGTTTAACGGTTTTAAAATCTCTGATTTTTTTTTATGTGTTTCATAATTACTGTGAGGGTGGTGTTGTTGTCAGTGTCCTGGCAACACAAGCAAACATCTGTAATCACATTTTAATTCAAATATTGCTAAATCCTGATTGGTGCACCAAATAATAAACACCAGGTTTCTCTAAATGAATAACACCCACTTCAAACCAGTGAAAGAGAACAAACAACACAAATACAGAAATCCGCAATGTGAAATAACCAACAGTGTTTTAGAGAAACTCTATGCTGATGATATCATATCCAAATGTCTAGGTTTATCAGTGCAGTTTCCATTATCACTTACATGTTGTGACGGTAGCAGTGACTGGCTGGCTTCGACCCTGGTCTCGGAGTGCCACCAGGTTAACCGTATACTCCTCCCCTGGTCTCAAACCAGTCTGTATAAAGGAAGTGATGGTGCTGGGCAGCTGTGCAGTCATCCCTCCATCATTATCCTGGGAGAAACAGAGATAGAGATGCAAATAGGCTGGAGCTTACTTTGTTTTGCTTTTTTGAGTAAATATCAGCTACCCTGCATCTTAAACTTCTTCTCTCAGTGGAGATATGAGATCTGGCAGACAAATGACTATCTCTTTACTTTCTAGCCTTTTATTTTGAATTATTTCAGAAACTTTTGGATGGTTTAGCACATTAAATTCCCAAACGGTGTTGCTCGGCAGAAATGGGTATGTATGCGACACTGATATTTCTCAGGCTGTATTCTGCAGAGGCAGCACTCTGTACATTTCCAAAGGCCTGCCACTCATCCATATGGAGCCCCTGCTATTCCCAGCTGTTCTCGCAGAATCAGTGTTGCACATGCACTTCCTGCCGACAGACAGATGTTACACCTACTGCTGCTCCAAGAACCCAAAAAGCCTGCATATGAAGGCTTCTATTAAAACAGAACATACAACAGCTTGCTACTTTCCTAAATTAAAACTATAATTAGAGATGTGATCCATTTAATCACCTCAACTAAATTACCAGGGTGGGCAGTAACGCACAATGTTAATGGTCCAATAACAATTGGTGCTCAATCTCAATAATAATACAGTTAAATGAAGGCGATGCTAAATTATACAAAATGAGTCACCGTAATAGTATATCCCACTCCCATCTCATGCGTCTGTGTGCTCATAATTAGTCATCATTCTTTCTGCCGACAAGGTTGCTTAGATGAGGAATGACAAAAGAGATTTTTTTTTTTTTGGTCCTTGTGGAGGTATTTTTATCACTTTAATTTTGTTGAGGTGACAAAAATGTTAGACAGTTTGATTACCCATTCTTTCTTCTTGGTTACTGAATAGAGGTAATTTAGTTTTTCAGGTAAGACAGCATATATTTTATGTCCAATAACGGGTTCTAATAATCCATTTATTATTCATAGAAAGCAATATAAGAAATATAATATAAAATTTGAAAAGTATAGCAGCAATTATTAATATCTTTAATAGCATCACTCCAAAAAAAAATACTTAAATGTTGTTTGAAAGCCCAAACTTTTCAAAACCACCATGTGCTGAAACCAAATTACACACACACACATACATACAAACACACACACGCACACACACACAGGGATAATAACTGTACCCATTCTTTGCATATATTATTATAAGCACAATTCCAAACAGAGAAGGAAGAGAAAAACACTAGGATACTAATCAGATAGTAACTGGAATTATTGAAAAAAAGAAAAGAAAAAATATCAATAACTTTATATGAACATTTTTAAAATTAGATGTTTTCATGCAATGCCTTCTCCTTCATAATATAATTAAATATGCAATAATGGGATCCTTAATCTTGAAAACTGTTGACATTCAACACATTTAAAAGAGAAGTAGTTCTGTGGATTATCAAGAGTGACAGGGATATTTTTTCTGGGAAAAAAAAAAGTTGTTTTGTTTGTTTCATGTTATTTTTCAGTGTTGTGTGCACCAAAAGTGTCATTCCATTCACTTGCGTGGTACTGGGCAGGCATCAGAAATCTCAAATAAGCAAATAAAAGATGGCAGAGACTACTAGAGATGTGTGAGCATGTAGGTTTTTGTAATTTGGGTTTACCTTTGTTGAACCTAATACATAATGTACATGTATAACAAGCTGCTTGGAGTGTGAGGGGTTGCTTCTCACCTTATTTACCCGACTTACCTGTTTTCTTCAACGAGAGGCAGTTTCTCTCATTAGCGAGAAAGATTGATTTCTGGTTGTTTGTGGAATTTGCCTGGCATTGTTTCAGTTTTAACAGTCCCATAGCTGCAGTCTCATCATGTACCCTAACCTTTGAGCTTTGACCATTTGTTGACTACACAACATGAATCCCAATGTGGAGATACTTCAGGGAAACCCTAATCATTATGCATGGCCATGTGTGTGTTTCTGAGTGTGTGAATTTCATTTAAAAAGAAAGCCACAGCAGCTTGTCCAACATTCAAACTACTGTTGTTTTTTAAAGGGAGCCTCCAGGAAATAGAAACTCTGGTTTCCTTTTTTGAAGATGTCACATAGATGACATATACTAACATATATACTAATACAAAATGAGTAATGATACTAGTACAGTTCTACTGACAGCAGTATTGATTGCCTGATTGCTATACAGATTTACCGATTTATTGCAAAAAGCTTATAATATAACGTGTTAGATGGTGTAGTAGGTTTGTGCTATCAAAAACACCGGCAGCATGATACTTTATTGGAATGTCAGACACACTGTATACTGTAGCTGTTTCTAACAGTGTTAACGTCAGATCTCGAACGCTCACGCTCCCCTCTCTGCCTCTCTCTGTTTCCTTTTTACAGAATAGTGAGTTCTGTATTTGTTCGCATAGGGCAAAAGCTTTCATGCCTACCTCCATTACGAGATTGTCAAAATTCACAATCCCCATTGCTGGATTAAATCCATGGGGGGCGGGACTGCCAACTCATAATATGATTTCCCCTGCGGCTGGAGTGAAGGAGGGAAAAGCGAAGAATGATAGAGGGAAGAGCACATACAGAAAGGGAGGGAGAGAAAGAAAGGGATGGATGGTACCTCTAGGGGTAGAGATGAAAAGGTTGGAGATCTCCACCAAGAGGTGATGGAAGGAAAGTAAAAAAAATGGAGATTAGAGGGAAAGGGTGGGGGTGCGGGTGGGGGTGGAAAGTGCTAGAAGAAGAGACACTGCAGGGTGACATCGAAGATTGGATAGAAAGAGAGAGAAGGGAGGGCTAAAAGCAATAAAATGAAATTAGGAAGCCCAGTGCTTGTTCCATTCAGAAATGTGCTATCCTCAAAACGGATTGAAATAAACACAAAAAAAGCATCTGACATCAGATTTTATGCTTGAAGTCCGACCGCACCAGAGGATATCGCCCCATGAGAACACCTTAAAGGAGAAAACCAATTACTGTGAGAGGGCATGAGATTAGAGTGCAGAGAGTACCTGAGTTTACAGCACGAATTAGAAAGAGAAATGTTTTTTTGCTTTCTGGCTTTGAACCTGGCCTTGCTACGGTGTTATAAAGGGTTATTCTGAAAAAGGGTTTAATGGCTCATCCATCTAATAGCCAATAAGCTTAAGACAATCCGCTTGTCTAATTTGGTATGGGCTTCGAGTCGAGCAAACCCCCAAGAAAACCTAAATCCATCAAGTTATTTTCCTTCCGCACAGATATTCAAAGTCATTTAGAGGTTGGCATTGGTGAGATTTGAAAATAATTCTTTTCAATCAAGGATATTTTGTTCGGTCAACAAGCAGAATGGAAAAAACTACAGCTGCGTATGTGTGTGCGGGGGAGGAGTGGGCCAGTATGTTCTTCTCACAGACAAGGACAGTGCACTTGTCTTTCAGCATGCTGTAGTGCAGTCTTACACTGGGACTGACAGCAAACACACACACACACACACACACACACACACACACACACACACACACACACACACACACACACACACACACACACACACACACACACACACACACACACACACACACACACACACACAGTGTTTACACAGCTTTACTCTACCTTGGGGATGAAGCTGATCTCCCAGCCATCGAAGGAATAGTAGAACGGTCTCCACTGGACCTCCACTGACGTCTCTGTGATGGATTTGAAGACTAAACCGTCCGGATTGGAGAGATCTGGAGAGGTAGCCAGAGACATATTATTGTTCTTCAGTGACCTGCACAGCCCATAAATCACTACTTCATCTCATACTGAAGGTGTCCAACGCTGAACCTTTTTGTTTTACATTTGTTTTTCAGCTCTGTTTTTACCCAGTCTTAACTCATTTTCTTGAGGGACGCTGCACTAAAGCTAGAAATGTTACTGATCAAAAGACTGATCTGATATTTGTTGAAAACAGTAACACTTGCCTCTTATGACCCAATCTAAAGCCTTTTTCTTCGGCTTGGATATTCAATGAATCTCACAGTGCTTTGGTAGCTGTGTCCTCATAAATCTTTCCAATTATCAAATACTACATTTCATAATTAAGTTCAGCATAGACAACCCAACAAATCATGAAATCACTGAAAAATGGTTCAGTCAAGCTTAACTGCCCTAAACTGACGTTATTACTCTGAAATCTGCAATCACTAAAATTAAATTCACTTATCTGTGAAATGGGGGATAATTTTATCAGCCAATCCTGAACTAATGGAAACACACTGTATGTAGCCAGATGATGTCAAGTGGATACAACATTCTGTTTGCCACTGAAAATAGGCTATTACCCATCAAGGGGTTTGGTGGGTTTCCATACTTCTGATAAGCATGGAAGCAAGTGGTGTGTTTCTCTGTCAGGTCTGATGACCTGGCATTAACACTGACCAGGAAGTACACAATCAGAAGCTGTTCAAATATGTGTGTGTGTGTGTGTGTGTGTGTGTGTGTGTGTGTGTGTGTGCGTGTAGAGTGTAAGTGACATTGAACAGGTGTTACAGACAGGAATCACAACAAGTTGAAACAAGAGCAGGTGGTATTCTCACTCCATTGACAGTGGGAAACATCTCGGGCAGGATTTAGTAAAAAAGTGAGAAACGGTCTGTGTGTGTGTGCGTGTGTGCGTGTGTGTGTGTGCGTGTGCGTGTGCGTTTGTGTGTGTGAGTGTGTATCCCCATGAATGGTTGTATCCATGTGAGGATACATGTACAGCACAGTGTGTTACATTTATATTCTGTTAGATCAAACATAGCTTCAGTGGAATATCTTCTAGGCTCCCATGAGGATATTTTGTCAAAATAACCCAGAGGGCTGACTGCACTTACAGGTCGAAACAGTGATGCTGGCAGGGACGCTGATACTGTTGTTAATGACCGCGAACACATTGATGTTGTACTCTATGCCTGCCTCCAGGTTCGAGATAGTGATGGTGGTAATGTTCCCTGGAATCCTCAGCTCTAATTGAATACCTGACAGGGAGAAAGGGAGAAAGGTAAAAAGATACACTGATACACCTTTTTTTTTTCTAAAGACACTTTGAATAAACTGAAGCTTCTATTACAAACTTCCCTGCTTCATAAAGTTCTGTTCTTACCTCCAGCGCTGCTTGGTGTGTAGGTCACTAAGAAATCTGTCAGCACTACTGAGCCCTCCCACTCCAGGTCAATAGTACGATCACTCACGCCTCGTACCCTCAGGTTCATGACTGCTGCAACTGTTGAGACAAAAAACAAAAACCGTTGGAATAAAATGCTTAAACTATAGCAATTTTTATTTTATTTATTTATTTTTTTTAATTTATTTTTTTCTTGTTTGTGTTTTTGTACTAGCATTTTTTGGTCTTACGATGATAATTAAAAAAATTAGGCATTATATCAGCTGTAGAGCCACTTATAGTAGTAGTATATTGCATGTGTCGCAATATTGAGCTATATTCTACCTTAGTGGGGAAACACATCAAAGCTGTGCTTGCTTTAATATGTATGACCCATTGTGTTTATCAGCTAAAAGGGGCAGTTACAGGTCATCTGAAGGCTTACCTTTGCATTAAAAAATGTATGCAAGATAATTTGGAAAAAAAAAAAAATCAGTTTATAACCTTTCAAAGTTGCCCAAAACCATGTCTGTACTCCAAATGGTACATTTATTCTGGGTGAGACTGGGAATGGTATTTTAGAATAATTTTACATAAATTTCCAGGCACAAGAACAAGTTAAAAAAGAACTCCCAGATAACTTACATGTAGTCTCAGACTCAAGCAAACTTCTCAGTTTAGTTTACTTTGACACAACGTAGGAAAGAACCCAAGGTCACACATATATTGACAAGTGCAAATATACAATAAAACAATAAAGTCAAAGACTTGTGCTGCCTTCAAATGGAACTTGTGAGCTTACGCAATATGCTTGGCGTTCCAGTGATTAACTGAGGCCAACAATTTAGCAAGCTACCGAGTGGGTGACATAATGCAGGAAATAAAAAGGCATACTGACTGAGAAAAAAAAGTTGTGGGGAATATCAACATTTTCCCTTAGACAAATAAAATTATGAAGAAAAACTCTCAAACTCAAATATACTTCCATGGCCCCATAACTGAAAACATCAACAAACACATCTTACCTTGTGACCTGAGAGCTTAGAGTCATTGTGAATAACACAAAATGGGGGTGTAATGGACTCTCCTCTTAAAAAAAATTTGTAAACACACCCCTGTTCGAAGGCAACATTATTTCCACTGTGGTGCTTCAGATATGGGCAGCAGTCCAGGTGACTAGCTGACATCAGACTACCATCAAACCTCTATACATCCATATAATTCGCCACATGTGGAGCAAGATTTTATATTCAGTATATAAAACCAGAATACATGGCCTTACTAACACGGGGCCCTGCTTTCATTCACTGCATGATTTTGCCATCTAAGGTAAATGAAGGCTGAGTAACTGGTAAAATGATCATAACAAGAGTGCTTAGAAATACTGCCAATGCACACAACATTCCTACATTTGCCATTATCTCCCTAACTAAAAACAGTCTCTGCATCTGTATCTTTCAACAGGCCAGACTGCACTGAGTAGGTGCATACCAGTCAGTAAAAGAAGCCAGTGCTTGTGTCAACAACAGGCTGAGTGTTAACATGAGAGAGAGAAGCTCTGTCATTCATTCGGGCTGAAGTGGAGAAAGTCAAGCCATAAGCCTGAGATGGTGGTGCTGAATGTAAATGTGGAGGCATAAACAAGAGTGTTTACAGCTCCCCCTGCCAAAAACAACAAGGATGAGGAGGAGGGGAGCCTGGTGAAGGACAAAGGAAGAGAAGAAGGTAAAAAAAACATTTTTTGGGGGGGAGAAACAACGAGAAAGATTCAAAGACAGAACAGGGGAGAAAAAGACTGAACAAGATATCCTTTTGGAGAGTAAATAACTAAGGATGAAACAGAAAAGGAGAGAGACAGAGGAGCGAAGGAGCAGTAGGTGCATCCTTAGTCAGTAAATGACTACAGATGAAACAGAAAAGGAGAGCGAGAAACAGAGGAGCAAAGGAGCAGCAAGTGTGATGGTGTGATAAACAACCTCTCACTCCATGATCATCTCTACATCCTGTGATACAGGACTCTATAGCACAACGCTGAGTCCTCCTCGGGGGAACCTGCAGACACTCTAGTAGCCGTCGCAGATCCTTCCTCACACACTCGACAGATGGGCACATGCTGTACAACAGTTTGCTCATTTCGAAACAGCGAACCTGCACTGGGGACAACTGCTGCAGCATTTACTTAGCTAGATTTATTTCACCAATTAGACTTGTCATGTATATGAAGGAAATAACAGCCGAAATGAAGGAGCAATAATCCATGGGATAGAAGAAGAGTGATTGAATGAGGTCATGCAGGAGGCTGAACAGACAAGCTGCTTGAAAGTAAAGACATAAACTCCCAGAGTAAGTGAAGGGCGAACTCTCAAGTGGGCACTTAGGAAAAGGTTTCCCTGAAAAGTTAACAAAGTCATAGCCAGAATCTGTAACTTTACTAAAGAAAGAGAAGCACTGAGTTCTCACCTTGTTTTTGCTATGTTAAAGGTCACCAACGAGCTGCTAATCTGTATGCAAATAATATTGTTTACTCTCCTGAATTTCTCAACATCTCTCAATTGCAGAGTATCAGGAGAGTCTCTGACCTTTGCGACTGGGCTAGTGTCCAACTTCAGCAGCAGTTTTCAGTTTCTGACTTATCTCCTTGTTTTTCTGTCTTATTCTAACTTCAGCTGAAGCACATTTTGCTCTTGAGCTCCTGACAAGGTCTTTGGATAATAGACAGTTTTAACGTATGAAGAAGCTGTGTGCATGCTGCCAACATGAAAACACAACAATTTTTGTAAAATACTTACTTACATGAATGCGATGATAAAAACACACTGTTTATATCTCTTGCAGACTCATTAAAATGCTGAATGTTTTGGTGCTGAATACTGAAGGTGAGTCATGTATCTTTCCCTAGGTTTGTTTCAAAAGGGCAACTCGCTGAAGGTTATTCAACAATCTCGCCTGGAGTCTTTAAGTCTCATTAGGTCCAATCAGTATGCTCTGATTGGTAGATGCAGCAGTACCTACTAAACTAAAAACCTTAAAAGGTAAAACTCCAGCTGACAGGGGAGGTCAGTTTATCATCTGAGGACTAACTTACCTTCGGGCTACTTCATGTAATGGCATTTCTCCCATTCATTAGCTTTAGTGACTAAACTGAAAGTTTTTGTGTGACGCACAATATTTTGGAATTGTACCTAATAAGATCTATTTTCAGTTTCTCCAATTAAATGGGGGTCAAGGATTCAGTTTGCTGTTGTTGAACTCAAACACACCATGCTTCAGGATTGTTTTCCTTGCTTTGAACTGAAGTAAAGAATTGCATTTTGTATTTTGTTTTAATTTACAGATCCTAGTAACAAACCAACTGTGGGCCCGTATCACAAAGCAAGTTCAAGTGAGTCTAGCTGGATAACTTACATGGCTCTACAAAGCCTATCATCACTTGTTACAAAGATGGCAAGCAACTGTCCATGGTAACTCGGTTTTTGTGAGTCCTGAGGCAGTGGAGTCAAGAACACTGCTTTTAACAACATATGAGAGGAGAAATCTACAGCAGTGTTGTTCACTCCTGGACCTCTGGGAGCCCTGCCCTGTATGTTTTAGATGTTTCTCTGCCACACCACACCTGATTCAAATTAATGGGTCTTTATCAGGCTTCAGCAGAGCTTGATGATGAACTGATCATTTGAATCAGGTGTGTGGGGGCAGGGAAATATCTAAAACATGTAAAGTGGGGGTCCCTGAGGACCAGGATAAAAGAATACTGTTCTTCAGTGTCTACAGTGAATTCAAGTAATATGCAGCTAGTGAAAAAAATGGAATATCAGCACAAAAACAGGGTGACTATGGGCAGTAGAGTGTTTATTATTCAAGTTTTAAGGTTAAAGCTTAATGTGCTCTTTTGTGTGCTGTTACTTTGTAATTTTGTGGTTATTTTGCTTGTCAGGTATGATGTATCAGCATAAAATATTGCCTTTTTTGTTGAGATTTATAATTAAAAATATAAACAAAACACTTTTGTTTTAATTCCCATTTTTCACAAGTTCAAGTTAAAGATCTAAGACTTATTTTTCCTAACACTTTGAGCAAAATCTCTTAAAATCCATGCTCATGAGCTCTTTCCCAAGATACCAAGATAATCCATCCACCTGACAGGTGTGGCATATGAGGCAAATGGCGGTCACACCAGATATTGATGGCCCCACTACCTCATTCAATTCATGGGCAGCAGCTCTAGTGAACATACCTGCAGTCAGCATGCCGATTGCACGTTAGCTCAAAACTTGCGACATCTGTGGGATCGGGTTGTGTGATAAAACTGCACATTTTAGAGCGGCCTTTTATTGTGACCAGCTCAAGCCACACCTGTGCGCTAATCATGATGTTTACTCAGCATCATGATAAGCCACACCTGTCAGATGGATGAATTATCTTGGCAAAAGAGAGGCGCTCACTAGTACACACTTCAACAAATTTGTTCTCAAAAATTTGAGAGAGAAGTGTTTTGGGTGCACAGAAAAAAGTCTTACATCTTGTACTTCAACTTGTGAAAAATGGAAGCAAAAACAAAAGTGTTGTTTTTATAATGTTGCTGAATGTTGCTGTAGTTTGTTTTCTCTGGATCAAACCCCTCCACAGTGGGTATGCATGTGCCTTATGTTCACACCTAATTGCTATTTTATTTTATTATTGGTGAAAAGCAAATGAACTGAGGTTATGCTTTAAAAAAAAAAAAAAGGGTGGGTTTTCTATGCTGAAATGCAAATTTGGTTTCTTATCCTACGCTCTGCTTAAGCGTCCAAAAAAGGAGGAGCACACAAAAGATCAGACCCGCATTCAAATCTCTTTTGGTTGGCAAAAAAGGCAGCTCTAAAATACATACTGTCAAAGAAGCTTTGTCATACAGGAAAAAGAGAATCAATTTCTATTCAGTGCAGGAGAATAGCTTTGGTTATTGAAGGACTTTTGCTGCAAACTGACACACAATTTCAGGCACAACTACGATAACAGTATGTGTCCTCAAGCTGCTGAGGCAGGCTATGAATAGCACACGGGTTTAGGTTTGTGTTTGATTGTGCGATGAGGTGTTCTCAAATGTCTGTCAAATCCCTTTAATATCACAGTAAAACCCACAACATGTCATTTCTGTCATCATGGGGTCTCTCAGTGAAAACAAAACAAAGGTGTAAGTAGCATGGGAGATGTCTCCATTGTTGAACAACCACTTATGCCTAAAATCTATCAGGTTTGAACAATATGGAATCTCAACAAATATACAAAAAAGATGTGGTCGTCTTTGGGCATTTTAATGCAGAAATGGAACGTATTTGAACTTTACATGTGCCTAATGATATACCTGACAAAAACAGCTTCATAGTTGGCTTAGAAATTTCTACTACTGACTGACCTGCTGTAAGTAAAAAAGCTGTGCCGTCGAGTCAAACTTGATTGATGCAATAAAGCAGAATAGAGCAATAAAGAGGTAATAGCATCGTCATGAGTAAGAGACCGACACTGCGTGAAAGCTGTGTTGACATCCACAACTATGTGAGAAATGTGAATGTCAGTTGTCAACAATGCCGCACTCATCAACGAGAGAATGTCACCGCCAATTTTCCACTGTAGCATCAGGACATGATCGTGGAATTCCACTGCTGTCGAGATTAAATGCCACTCTTCAGCACACGTTGATCTCTGCTTTGTGCACTGATATATATTTTCATGTAAAGATATGCTGTATCCTTCCGCACGCCTCAAACATCCCATTTAAATTCGCAATTATTTCACGTGGTGGGAAAATATAGGCCTTCTTAATTGAAGCAAAAATACATCCCGCTTTCTTCAGCTTTTGATAACATGAAGCACTTAAGCCTGTCACCCTACAGGTCTCTGGTAATTGAACTGCTTCGTTTTGTATTCAGCAAACTATCCCCTACAAGCACTGGCTATTTTAGCCTCTAATTGCAAAGAAATAAGCAATTCGGACTCCCGCACTTGGTATAGATATTAAATGGTAGGAGGAATCAGCTTTAGTAATATGATTTGCCATCCCTGTCTCTGTTGCTGGCTCTTCTGTCTGTCCTCATCCTTCACTTTCTTGACAGCTGCCTCAAATGGCAGAGGAGGATCTGATACTTTGGCGTTGAGAGCTGGGCTTCGACAAAGGCGAGCATGACTCAGAAACTGTCTCAGCTGCAGCTAATGTGACACCTCTCTCCTTCGGATGGATGTGACTTTTGACAAATGAATGCTGTTATACCTTCTGCTGTCCGGCAAGTTACGTGCCCCGCCACCTGGAAGCAGAGTGGGGCGTTTGTTTTTCAGGGCTGCACGTATACCAAAAACATGGGGCTGAGAGAAAGCTTTGCATTTATAAATCTATACGACACAACAGATTTATCTCTACCAGCTCTACAGGGATCAGATATGCAACTAAGAGCTGTGAAGCATCTTGGGTAAAAAGGTTTACTTTCTATCCAAAGGCTACACCAGGTGGTTGAATTAATTACTTCCTTTATTCTTGTTAAAGGTGTGCTGATAAATGAAATCTCCTGCTGTAGCCCCTTTTCTGTCTGCAAACTCTCAGCGCTGCATCGCTCATGCCAATAACTACTATCCTTCCTTAAGCTGTAAGTTTCTGTTATATATTGTATTTGGAATTCCTGAAAGGATTAGCTGCTTAGTCAGCTAATTTAATTTCCAGAAAATGATTCCCAGACCGAATAATTGTTCCAGTCATATATATACAGAATATCATCTGAAAATGCCAAACAATCGCTGGTTTGTGAGAATGTACTACTCTTTTACAGTTCTATGTTATTTTAAACAGAATATATTCAGTTTTAAGAGAATTTTAGTCCTAATTGTATACGTTTGACAGATGGTGTTTACACAAATGTTTCAGACATTAACATCCCGCCTCATTTAACAATCCATTCCAAACATCACTGTACTGAATCGATTACAGTGTAAGATCTAGATTTTCTGTTAGTTGGTGTTATTTATCAAGTGGAACAAATCTGTCTTTTATTACTCTTACTTTTTCAGAACTACTCCCACACTGTAAATAAACCACATAAGGACACATCAAAATGCTCTATATATAAAGACTGGACTGTAATCTGAAGCGTGCATTCAATTTTTGCACCCAAATAAACCTCAGTCACGGTGCCAGCGATTCATGAACAAAAAATGTGCTCACATTCCAGTAAATCAATCTCAGCAATCGAGGCACTCCATCTAATGTTGCAGCTCCAGTTTGAAAAGAAACCCTGTTCCTGCCCGAGAGTTCAAGCTGAACTGTCTGAGGGTCACACAGTGTCACTCTGAAATCTGTTTAGTCTGTTTTTTCTACTGTGAGCTACTTGCTCCTGGTCACACTGACAGCGAGTCTTAAAGGGAGGACAACTTCCTCTCCCAAAGTTTCTGCTTCTGGGAATTGAACCGCAAATGTCATACAAACTACTTATGGACTCGACAACAGCCAAGAGGATCAAACTGACAGGAAGGATAAAAAGAAATAGCCTACCAGAGTTGCAGTCATCTCCAGCAAAGCCATCCTGGCAGACACAAAATCCATCCTTGCAGACTCCCTTCTTGCTGCAGTTGTTAGCACAATAGACCAGCGAGCAGTCCTCTCCCACATACCCGGGCCGGCACTGGCACGTCCCATTGACGCACAGCCCCTGGTCCGAGCAGTCGTTGAGACACCTGCCGACCATGCAGTCTTCGCCGGTGAAGGACTCCTCGCACACGCACTCCCCGTCGATGCACAACCCGCGACCCGAGCAGTCTGAAGGGCACCGTGGCTCAGAACAGTTGTCGCCTCCAAAGTCACGGTCACACACACACTCCCCTTCAACGCACACACCCTGGCCGGAACAGTCATCCGGGCAGCGAGGCTCGGAGCAGTTTTTGCCGGTCCAACCTTCCTCACAGATGCAGCCACAGAGGTCAAAGCTGAAGCTGCCATGGCCACTGCAGCCTGGGACAAAGTCCAAACGACCTGGGAAGAAAAGTAGAGACTTACAGAATAATGTGACAAATGATGCTTGACTCTAAGATGAAAAGTTTACAATGAAATCATACCTAAAGGGTAAGTTCAGTTTTTAACATTACTTTGACTTTGTTTTCTAATTTCAGTATCCTTAAGACATTTACAGAAACTGCCCTATCACTGGTTCCGACATTGCAAAATGAAGCAATGTGGATCCTTGACAATATAGTAATTTTTTTAACTTTGATATCCAAGAATTTATGAGTTTTTTCTCATTATTACGCCACTTTAAACCTAGAGAATATCCAAGTTTTTTCTCTCGAAATATTGTCGATTTAATATGAAATTGTAAGAATAAAACTTCCCTCCCCTCTCCTCCCCAGCTCCACATTGCTTTGTTTGTTACCTACAATGGCCCTCATACGCTGTAGCAGAAATTAACACAGTAATTGCAATCCTGGCATTTATTTCTCAGGATGCCTTGCCATGATTTTGTTCTGGTTCCCAGGAAAAATATCAGAGAGAAGCTGGGATGTTTAAAATGTGTGTACATGTATTGAAGCCTCTCGTATGTACTGAAAAACAGATGCCCTTTCCAAAACCTCATTAATAACACATTAAAGGGGCTCTGTGTAACAATTTGTGTTACATGTATTAATCCCTTTTTTTATTGGCCATATGTGAGCGGACTGTAACGCAAGGTAAAAAAAATTACCTCCCTCATCTCCCTTGGTTGCCTATACAAGCCTGTGGACAATTTGCTAACAGAGCAACAGTAGCTAAGGTAAGTTTACAAATGGCATCCGCTAACATGAACTAGAAGTTCCACAGAGCGTGTGACAGTTTTAGTGGATCAACCTAAAATCTACATTAGAGATGTACATCAAATGTTCACCTGCAGTGTTTTTGTTTTGTGGAACAGTTTGTCCCAAAATATCAATCCCTGCTCCTGTTCACACATAACCCCATGTAAGAACATTTAAGGGATAGACTGCGTGTTTAAACGGGGTAATAGATACCCAAATCAGTAGGTTTCAATAGGTGGAGAATCGCTTGCGCAAGACCACCCTGACACTCAATGTCCTAATGAAATGATAACCTAACTGACAGCCTCAGGTCAGCACTGTTAAGATTTTCAAATGCCTCCATGTCACCACACGGAAAGAATAACATAAAATCAAATTGTTTACATCAACAGAATAAAAGCAATTTGAAGGTGAATGTTTCACTGTTCTGTTTTTGTAATAAGTGCTAGTAGTCCTTGGAATCCGAGGAAAATGGTGTTAAATTCTCAATACGTTATAATATAAAAATCACAGGAAAACCTTCAACCTGAGTCCGCATGCATTGACAGCCTTGATGGGAGAAACGGTAGTCAAGACATCAACCAAAATCTGTCTCATTTTGTGCTTTTCCATCTATCCATCGTCCTCGTCCTCAGCTGAGCTTTTCATCCTCATTCTGATTCAGATCATGACTGCTGGAGATAATCATATTCTCACCGTAGAGATAGAGCGTTTTCAGAAAATATTTGAAAGCTGTGATGGTGTCAATGGAGCAGATCCTTTACCCGTAATATATCATATAACTCCATTTCAGTCCCCTCATATTATAATGGAAGCATCTCCTGAATAGTCAACAAATTTTTCCCCAGTAGCAAAGGTTTCTCCACACCTTTTAGACTGAGACTGTGAGCTGCCCTGCAGCATCAATATTCTGCAGCCGTCTGTATGCTCTTCCTTCATTGTATAAACAGTTTCTTCTGCCTATTGTAGTATCTGTTCTTTTTTTTTATGTCACGTATGAGACAGCATGATTGGAATGTTTCTCTTGCAGTTTTTAAATCTTTTCTATCTTTTCAAACACAGTGGGAAAATGGCTTATTTAAACAACATCCTCCAGCTTCATCCACTTGTTGTCATTGTTAACTCACCCACGACGGAGCTCTCCCCACAGCATCCAGACCCACACTGAGCTCTGAGCAGGGAAACTTCTCTCTCCAGCATCTCCACCCTCGTGGCGAGCTGCTGGATTGTGGTCGTTGCTGGACAACCACATGCAGCTTTTGGGATATTGATACGGTGAGTGAATGTTACCTGAAGAAGAACGGAAGTTAGGTTAAGATGTGCAAATAGGCAATACACATTTTCTTCAATTTAAGGTGATACCTGACGCAAAATCTATCTTTCCAGTATCAAACATTTACCTTCAGCCATTAGGCTTCGAAAGTGGCAGAAGCAAGTGAGGAGGCCATGGTCAATTTTCATGGTTTAATAAAAAGAATTAAAACTGTTACAGTACCTTATTACAGTATCTTTTAAACCTTGGCCCTATATTTACATGTTTTGGTGTGTAAATGATTGATACTTGCCAAAGTTTTGGGACCAGTTCCAGTAGATCGCCTCAGCTGGCAGCTGTGATATGGTTATAACATAATCCTTTGGGTCAACTCTGACTTCGAGTCAGATACACTGAAAGTGCTTGTTTTTGACACTGACAGGCCGAGTGTCTGACAACATTTCAGAAACAATTCCTACAGAACTAGACCTTTTGTTCAGTGTAAGACCCTTTCTGTAAGTTTCCTGAGCGGTTACAGTTGTTGCCACATCTAGATTGTCAAAATCAGTTTAATATCCAGCCATGAGTTGGTAAAATAAATTCTTGTTGGCAGTTTTTCTCTAAATAAACTCCAAACTCACACTCTGACTCCAGTTTCCACCATCGTCTTCCTGCAACAACTCACCTCTTGTGCGATTTTAAAGCGAGACTTGTGTTACTGGTTACAAAAAGGATATTACTGATTAACAAAAATGTCTATCTCTGTAAGAATTGTTATATAATGTCAATACTGTTGTCAGACACTTAGATGACAACTTTTGCCTGTCAGTGGCAAAAACAAGCACTTTTGGTGGACTAGCCCTGACAGATGGAGTTGCCCCAAAGGATTACGTTGCAGCAACTGCAGCCATGTCACGACTGCCAGCTGATGCGATCTGCTGGACCAAATACAAAACCTTTGGTAAGTATGAATCATTTCCACATCAACACATTTAAATTTAGGGCCCAGGTTTAAAAATACAGAAATTCCCCTTCAAACCCCCTCTCCTGCAGCATTATCCACCTCACCTCAACAGCAAGAGCATAAGGTGGGAGCTTTAAGGTGTGCAAACACTCCTAAAATAAGCTGGGGGATCATGTGTGAGAAATCAAGTGTTGCACTAAACTGAAATGTTGGCCAAAACATGACTGTTTGAAATATGCTCAGCATATGGATGGACAATAGAAAAGTGGATTATTATTGTTTGCTATGAATGTCTTAATATGTTTGCAAAAACACAGTGTTGGCTTGGTGATTCAAGACTAATTGTGGAAAACTCTAACATCTGATCGAATACTGCTGCAGTGGTGGTTTGACAATCTTCCATGGATGTTTTAATAATTTCCATCTTGTTCACTACCGTGTTCAATTGTTATCAGTATGAATTAAGAATTTTTATAGTGATCTGAAGTCACAGTACTTTCGGTTTTGTTTTTTTGTATCACTTGAATTAATTCTGGATAAAACAATGTGTCACCATAAATATCAGTTTGTGATGAAACAGATGTTGTCCTTCAGAATGCCGTAAAGTCACTCATAAAAAGTCTCTTCACGTCTCTCTTCATGTCATCCTAAAAAATGTATCCTTAAACACTTTATAACTCATTAAACAAATACAAAATAATGCTTAAAAATACACCTACCTGGCTGTCAGCATCTAGTGTCTGCTCAGTGTATTCTGTTGGTCCATTGGGATCCATTGGACCCTCCATAGAAGGGCTGGACCCCAATTCAGCACGGAGACCTTTAACCAAGAAGAAGAGCTCTTAAAAACTTCAAAATACAGCATGTTTGTGGGTCTCTATGTGAACAAAAGGTGCCTTGAGGACAGCAGATGAGATGGCAGTGAGTTCAAACCCAAACACTCGATCAATCAGAAGACCTCACCATCATCTGGGCCAGGTGGTGCGGAGGCGTCCAGGTCAACAGAGCACAGAGACTCTAAGGGTACGTTGATGTTGTAGACGTGGTTAAAGACCACGGGTTGCTCCCGCAGGGTCTGGTTGGCTGAGGAAGCGGAGGGAGGCTGATCCCCCCCTGGGGTCTGTCTCCTCACTCTGGTGGTACGAACCAGCTTGTTGTCTCCTGATGGAGCAGCATGAGTAGCAACCTGAAGAGAGAGACAACATGAAACAAAAATCACTGCACGTGGCTTGGACACAGGGGGTTTCCAGCTGTTTTTGTCCTTTATGTCGTGCGTTTACAAAATGATGGAACACAGACTAAGAAAAAACACCAGGGGGACACAAAACAAGATTAATTTACTGTATATGAAGGGTTTTCTCACTGGCTGCAACATAGGCAAAACTATTTTTACATTAAAAACTGAGGTCATTTGCAAAGAATGTCAGTGTTTTCACATTGTGTTTCTTACTGTAAGACAGTGCAAAGAATGTATACAATAGTAAAAGTATAAGGAATATATTAATATAAACTGAAAATCTTCAACCTTAATCTTAATCAGCATGTCTGATTAATATTAGTATGTCTGGTGAAGTAGCGCTCTGCCTACAACCATGCATTACTTCGAAGGCCAAGAAACACATCATGAACTACACTGGCCTCTGAGGTTACATCTTACTGGGGGAAAAAAGCCACGTTCGCGACTACATCCACTGTGTAGTATTTCTGGGTCAAGTCCATTCCTGGGTGATATTCGAGTTTAGGCCAGGGGTCGCTGACACTGTGCCCTAAGCATATGAGTCGCCCGCAGGACACCTTAGTCCTAGGCTGTCATTGGCTAAATGTATATCAGTGTTTCCCACACATATACTTTACTTGGGTAATTTTAGTGTCAGTTTGTCAGATCAAAATATGAGTTAAATTTCTCATTTTTGTTACCATACTTTTAATATTAGGACTAACTAGCTATACTGCAAAACAAGAACAATGCAGTTTCTTCATTACCAACCCTTCATGGCTCATCAACAGATGGTGATGATGGCAACTTATTGCCTGGGACATGTAGAGTTAGCACAACATTATGTATGTATCCATCAAGTGTATATTTAAGACGCTCTTACAAACAACAAGCTAACGTGAGCTTAATTGGCTACATAGGATACTGGCTAAGATTATAATTTTACTCAACAAAATGAATGGTTACTGCCCAGCGGGAGAGATGCAGCAAAGGTATCTCTGAAGGGCCAGGCTAAATAATGTACAATCCCATAATGTACAGAAAACTAACAACATAAAATATTAAAAGCACTTAGAAAAGATGCAGGTACAGGTGTCCAAATCATCACTTCTCTTTGATCATCAAACCAGCCAGAATAGTTTTGAGTGGATTTGTGCCCAGAGTGAAGTGATTAACATGGCTGCCAAAAATAGTAGATTGGAATAAATAATGAATATGAAAAAAAAAGCCCTGGGCAGCTCTGCTTAGGAAGAAATGGCTATTTTATCAGAGTATTTCACCTGTAGAGCAAGGAACAGAACCAAAGCAAGGAGCCAGCCTGTTGTCACAGTGGCCCCGTGATGCTGCTGTGCCGGTGGCATGCTGGGAAGAAACCTCACCAATCCTGTCCACTCACACCTATGGAGGAGTGACAAAAAGTAGAAGAGAGAGAGAGAGAGAGAGAGAGAGAGAGAGAAGAGAGAAAAAGGGAGAGAAGAAAAGAGTTGGTCCATATGTTTCAGGAAAAAAATGCAGTCATTGATGGTATTTGTGTCACATGAAAATGTGTTTACAAAGAACATACTGTAGCTGTTCCAGTGTGGTTGTTAGTGTGCCAACATGGAAACATCTATTCATGTGTATGTGTGTGTTTCTGTGAGCATGTGGGGAGTCTCACTGCCATCAGTTCATCCTCTGTAAATGATAAATAAATGCCTTTGATCTGGTGCAAAAAAATTGGCTTGAGAAAGAAAAAAATAAACTGTACTAGGGATTGTGAACGTGGCTAAGAACCTCGGAATCCATTTTACTGCATAATGCCAAATATTTGATCTTTACACTTGGGAGGAATACAAAAATATTGCTCTGGGAGAGAGTTGATAGATGGATTTCAGTAGAGACACGGTTTGAGTGATGCCGCTGTAATCCTCTCCCCATTGAGTGGAGGAGAGAGAACGGGGGACACACTGAAATAAAAGCTGTGCAGAGGAAAAACTGATGTGGATCCTTCAAGTTGCTGTCACAGACAAGACAGTGCCGAGCTGAAGTTTGCTTTAAATGTGGCTATTTGAATAAAGAGTTATCTTACTCAACCTGCAAGTATGGCGACAGCTGGTTCTACAAGACTGGAAAAGCACTTTCATCAGTAGTATGTGTGTTTTTTCATGTTTCCTGGCAATAATTTTAAGCACATGTCCCTGATGAGTTTTAGCGTGTCCCATCACGCCTCTATATATGTGTGGGCAAAAGACCATTCAGAAGGAGTTGAAAGAAAACATCTCACAGTTGGGCCTGTGTAGTCAGTATTCAAGAGGCTCTTTTATCACAACAATGCATCTCATGTTGGAGAAGCAGGCTGCTCTCAGCTGGCGCCTTTTGTGAGCGCCAGATGGAAGTCTTCTTATCACACCTAACTGGCTCGGCTCTTTTATTGATCATTTAGGGTGGAAATGTTGAAACATCAGCGTATTTGCACATAAATGAGAAACAGAGAGAATCCCAGCGTGTGTGAGCCGTGCGTCCTTTCAAGTTTGTCTCATTGAGGGGAAAATATATTTTTTTTCTCAATAGATGCATACTCAATGTCCCAGACGTCCTGCTCGCATTCTGAAGATTCCTAGCACTTCACTTTCAAGATCGACCACCTGAGTGCATCCTTCATTTCAGGACAAAGTCTGACAACTTGTGTGTACTTTTACATGCATGTGGTGAACAGAAACGCTCATATGAAGGATGTTGACACGCACAGTATATCATAAAAGACCCATAGGGGAAAGATAGCTAGTCATATGTTACAATCTACAGCATGCCTCGCTTCAGACAGTGCTCCTAATGCTTTTAAAAATGGCTTTGGCCTTGCTGGAAACGACTCCCAATGCCGCCTGCTCTACACCGAGGAGATGGAAAATGTTCTACTCTGAAACATCCCCTCAAGCATGAAGCTGCCGTCTGACACGACACGAGCCGTTTAACCAGTGAATTCACCAAACAAATGAGAAGCATGCGGATGATGAAGGAGCGAGAAAAGCCAACTGGAACCGTCTCGTTCACAGCCATTAGCTAAAGCGGTGTCCCTTCGGCTAGCTTCAGTAGTTGGTTCGCATGCGTGCTTAAAAGACATGATGATGACAAATGGCAGTACAGGGATGTTTTACTCACTTCCTGTAGCGAGCATGATAGAAAACAGCTCTGGAGATCAACCACTGCCATGATATTGTGTTTTAAACTCAAGTCAAGGCCAATAAAATCCAATGACAGTATCAGTCAACATTTGTTTTTTGCTGAACACATAACATTATTTTGAGAAGGATCCTTTAAACTTCAAAGATTTGTAGTTTGCTTATAATTTTCTGATAAAATCCAAGAAGTTTCCTAAAAAAAAGATGCATTTTGGTACAAATTAAGGGAAAAGGAAGGCAATTGTCCTAAGAACATTTTCATTTTTTTAACCAAAGTGAATATTCAGTTAAGCCTTTGCTTATTATTGGAAACATTAATGTCCATATTGTTGAATTGTTTGCTTGTCTGGTGCATGTTCAGCTGTGCATTAACTTAAATACTCAAGTACACAAATAGTTCACACCGTCTTTATTATGAATACCAAATCACATAATTGCCATTACAGTTGAAAATACTCAACATTTTTCAGAAATTACAGACTGATAAAGCCCAACAACCATGGTTACAACAGAACTCTGATCAAGATCTGTACTGATCAGGTCATTTTCAGTTGACAAACTGGCAGAAAAATGATGTCTTGGCTACATATTTTATTTTATTAACACTTAACTATTAATTAACTAAACAAATACAGTTCACTATTTATAATATAACGTATTACAGTCCACACAGAGTGCATAAAATACACCAACTTTGGAAAGTTGGATAGAATTAGAATTATTTCTGAGACTATTAAAAACAAAATCTCATCCGACCCTAGGGTCTGGATTTTGGGAGACTCAATATGACCTTTAACAAAACATACTTCATATTTCTTGCAGGCAAAGCTGGGAAAAAGTGTATTCTACAGAACTTGAAATCAGAACTCCCTCCTGATGGCAATGTTTAAATAACTTAACATCCCATAGTACACCTGAAAAGATTCAGAAGTGCGAGGTGGAATGTATGAAAGAATATGGGGCTCGTTCCTTGTCTTTTTTCTACAACAGAGGTAAAAATAGATGTAGTATGAGATAAAAGTGTCATGCAACTGTTTTATCTTACCATAGAAAGAACAGATAAAAGTCTAATGTATGCATCTAAAGAGTCTTCCTTGAAGGCATACTCCTTTTACCATGCACCAAAAATAGACCCATACATTAACACAACTCTATAGATAGTTTTACACTGGCAGTGATAAAAGTTTGAAAGAGGTTCAAAGTCACAGGATTATACTTTAGTCATTGGGTCATGGTTCAGGCTGATGCCCACAAGCATTTCCACGCGCAGTGAGAGGAGGTTTTTCATGGAGGCTCAATTAAGGACAGACCCACTCATTCAGAGTGAAGAGAATCAACATGCTTCAGGCTTTAAAAACAGGTTTAATTTACTCACTTTATTTTCAGGATAGAGAAAACACACACACACACACACACACACACAAACACACAGACACACACGCACGCACACACACAGCCAACACAAAAACAAGTGCACTGATACATACGCCTTCAGATCTACAGCACTCTTGCATACACACAGTCAATCTGCAATGAATACACACCAGCATGTTCACACAAGCACAAAAACACAGTGTGTCATGTATCCATTCAATTTAATAACAGTCCACCTACCTTGATAGTAAATACAGCTGTCAGCCAGCAGCCTTTACTTGAAAGAAACTTGAATCTAAAATCTGGCTGGTAAAATGAGAGCGTATGTGTTTCTCCCACTTATTAACAGACAATTAGGTGTTTGTGGAAAAATATACATTTACTGACTGTGAATGTTCTGAAACATTGCTGTCACTTGACGTATTACCCGGTGATTTTCTTTCAGGGAAATTGAATGAGTTCATCCCCTGCAGTGCTAAAATAAAACTTCCTGTTCCAATTATAATAAAAAAAAACATCAGGGCACTGAGAAAGGTAAAATATTTAGCTTTTTTTAGTCAGCTCACACAAAGGAGGCCAACTTCCCAGCTGTAAAATGAATCACAAAAACCACCATGTGTAAAAGTTTGATGTAAAAAAAAACAAAAAAACACTTTGATCTTGTCTCTTCAACTTTTTTTTCATCGTTTTTAGATTACATTTCTCTCTGAGGTGAGCTTCTGTTTTTTGTCTCGATTCTTTGACAATGTCTTTCTCTTTCATCCACAATGTGGTTTACGGGCAGGCGAGTCGATATGAAAAGAGAATTTAATTTAAAAATGCACAGTAATTATACTGAGATACGAATCCAACCTTTGTCATGTAGATACTTCAAAAATGGTCTTTTTATCAGGCACAGTAGATTCAAATGTGGTGCTGGATATCAAGCAATCAATATAAGAAGAAAGGCAAAATCACATCTGTGTCTATGTTTTATATAAAGATGACTTCATCATAAAGGTGAAAACACTGACTTGATGATATTCACAATGTCTAAATAATAAATGAGTTGCTATCCCTTACTTTGAATGTAATCATTAAGGAGCAGCCTCTCTGCACGTCCCCGGGTGAACAAAGTCAGTGGCACATATTGAAAAAAACATCTTGTTGGCAACATTAGCTATTTGAGAAATAACAACAATAATAACCTACTGAGCTTGCTTCCTTTTTCCTAATGCCCCCGGAGCAAAAAAAAAAACATTTACAGACTATTAGCATTACATTGGAACCTCATCTTTCACAAATATCCCCCAAAGGTACAAATAAACAGTCATGCTGGTACTCAAACAAACACATGCACACAATACACAAGCAAAAGGGAAAAATACAGTGAGAAATGGAAATATATTGCACATGAGGACAAAAATATGTGGTTTAAGTTAAATGTAAGTGGAAAGCACTCATTTCGACCTTTAAGTATGACATTTATATGGTGTTATTGCTGCATTTCATAATGAACTTAACTTTAGAAACACAGAAGAAAAGTAGACAAACATAAAAAGGAAAAAATGCCTGGTGCTACAGACTATAATTATTGGATTTATGAACCAATTCTAGTCACTCATTCGTGGCTACTTAAAGTAGCTACAAGGAACTTTCATTTATTGTTGATTCTGGCGACCCCTGTGGACAGAAGAGGTAGTGTTTCCACCACCTCCTGTCATAAAGAGCTTAATCTGGCTGCCGCACAGCTGTTTGCAGGATGCACCAGGATGAAGTTACATGTAATCCTACAGCTAGCAGATTCAGTTGCTCATTCATTTTGTTGAGCTAAAGCTAAAGTTAGCAACGTTTGTCAAGTCATGTCTTCATAGTAATAAGCAAACAGCAAGTTTTAGCTCAGTTATAAATTATTTTTTTCTGCTGCCATCTTGTAATACAGAACTATCCACAGCTTCTTTACTCAGGCTGAGTATTAAATTGAGATTGTTTCATAATCAACTCAAAACTCCTTGTAGTACATTTGATTACAAACTATGCTTTCTTGGCTTTGCTCCTGATCTCTTATTTTTTTAACTGAATCTGCTGCTAGCTAGCCTTGGTTTTACGTTTAGCCAAAATAGCTTGCTAAATAACGTGCTAACATAGATTTTCCTTGGTGTGAATACCTCCAAAACCTTGTGATTCCAATTTGCCTGCATCAGTCGTAATCTGACATTAACAAACTCTCAACCTAACTTTATTTATATAGCATTTTTCACACAACACAGTTGATCCAAAGTGCTTTACAACACACAGAGATAATACAAATAAATTAATAATAAGAAAAAAGCCGAAATATACTTGATATATTGCCATCATATTGTAACAGCACCAATTGCACTAACAATAACAGAATAATAATAGTAGTGAAGGCAGAGTTAAAATTTGACGCAGAATTTGGCACAGCTAAAGGCTACAGAGTAAAAGTGTGTTGTAAGACGTCCCTTGAAAAGGTCAGTAGTGGGGGAGAATCGGATGGTTGGAGGAAGTGAATTCTAGAGTTGAGGGACAGCGTTAGAGAAGGCCCTGTCCCCGAACAATTTAGTCCTGGATCTGGGGACAGACAGAAGTCTTTGATCAGATGATCTTAGTTCTACAATGTATGAGGGGGCGAGATCATTTAATACTACTAAATGAATCCTGTAGCTGACAGGAAGCCAGGCAAAATTGGGGGTAATGTGCTGCCTCTTTTTTGACTTAGCAGGACTGAGTGATACCAAAATATAACAAGTTACAATAGTCGTGTGTTGTAGAATGATTTTCTCCAGGTCAGAGGTTCAGTGAATGTATCTGATTTTGGAGATGATGCAGAGTTGACTGACCTTTTAGATCTAATATGATGCCCTGTGAAGATTGCCAGCGGCTCCAACAGAAGCAACTACCCTGAAGTTAGATATCTGTCTGAAATGAGCTGAAAAGGGAACTTCCCTTGCCCAGCTACACTGCCATACGACCCCAGGCTAAAAAAGATATTGGCGACAAACTCAGCTATAGTAGTGGACGGTGTGCTCTTCGGACAAAAACTCATTGTACAAACTGCTGCGACGTACTGAGCTGTTTACACGAAGCATCGGTTTCTTAAATAGACTTGGCATTTTCGGTAGCTCACCTTGAACATTTACTGCACTGGAGTGTCAAAGGAGGCAGAGTCGGGAGGGTGTCGCTAACAATTAGGCAGTGCGATGCAAATTTCACTTAAGGGATTACTGGGATTTGTGGTTGCAAACACCAGGTCAAAAGCTCAAACTGCAAAGGGTTTTACGCAGCTTTGTGGCAATGCTGATGCCTATAATCACATCCTGATTTAAATGCTTACTTATCCTTGTGGATTATACATTGGCCCTTTTTGACCTAAAAATACACTCTGTAAACACTTTATTAGGTCTACCAATGTGTTGGTGGATAGGACATTTTCTCCAGAAAATACAAATTCTTTGAGGCATAAATTTAACAAGGTGCTGAGGAGGCTCACTGGGGATTTGGGGGATCAGGCTTCTAGATAATGTTTTCAATGATTATGTTTTTTCAGCCACACATTCCTGTCTCTCAAAGTGCTCTTATTTCCACACCTGTGTCTCTCCTTCCTTGCGGTTTCCTCTGACCTTTCTCACTGACAGCTTTGTTTTTAAAAGACAGAGCTGCCACTGACTGTTTACCAGTTTCTTCACTGTTAAATCTACACAGTGTACTGTGGCAATAACAGTGACTTTCTATATATCGCACATCTTGTTGATTTTAATCTTCGGTCGAGCAGTGAGTGAACTTTTTGACCCTGTCTGCATCCTTGATGGATTCAGCCGCAGTCGCATTATTCACCGTTTAAAGGAGCTGGCAGTTTGTGTTAACAAGTTTACCTCATAAAGTGTCCATTGACTGTGCTGAATGTCCCTCAAGAAGGAGCACACAGTTCATTTCTTTTTGTTATTCTAACGACATACAATTGTGACTGTGTTGTGACTGTCACTCAATAGAGTGCGGGGGATAAGTGTGGAGCGCAGAGGTGGCTGAATGTTCCATAAAATGTCAAGACTGGTTTAGAAACAGGTGACATGAAGGGCAACCAAAGAGGCAGCTTTTTCACTTGTTTAGAGGAGATTGCAGAGGTTCAATTCCATTTCAAATTTTTACACCTACCCCTTGTTTTTTGGATGCTCCCCTGCAAAATGCGGGACTGACATGCACAAATCAGCAGTAACCATATAATGTTAGCTAGCTCCAGAGAAAGAGTGATTTTGTTATGTTTGTTATAAACACTGAAATGACTGAGACTTCTTTTAACCCTTGTTTGAAATGTGCCTCTGAGAAACCTGCATTTAGAGGGCCTTGTAGTCCGAACACTCTGCCTGACAACTCCATTCCAGCAATAATTGAGACACCCTATGAAAAGAGGGAAAAAAAGAGGCAAAGAGAACTGCCTTGAAAAAAAAAAAAAGTTGTGCAAGACATAGAGAGAAGGGAGGGGATTGCTAACTGCAAAACGGACAGGAAGTTACCTAAAACAATGTCAATGGTTACAGCAGCTTTAAATGAAAAGGCTGGTAATATTTTAGATTTTTATTAAAGATCAATGACAATCAACTAGTCTATCTCTCCTTACTTTCTGAGTTCCCTAAATATATACTTTTGCTTACATTCTATTTGTTAAACAGCTTGGCACTGAAGGTTTGAGCAAATTTTACTTGAATACTACATTTTTGGGGGGCTATTTTTAGCCATTTCAGCTGGATTTATACACATTTAGTGCTCCGGCAAGTAGTAACAGTATGTGGGATCAACTGTGGGAAAATAAACTACAGGTCAAATGACGTTCATGATAATGAAGGAGAAAAGAAGTGAGGTGGTTTATAGGTTTTGGTTCAGGTGAGCTCTATGGCAGAGAGGGATAATTTGCATCAGGATTCGACTACAAAGTGAATACATTTTTGCTTTTTCTAAACAGATTAGAAATTAAGGCAATGAAGAGATTGCATGTTGCATGTTGCATGCAAAATGTAGTGGCTTAGTTATTATATTCAACTTCAGTTTACGAAGGACAAAAGGCACCACACCGGTATCTACAGAACTTCACAGGGATTCATGGTGCTGTACAGCTTGTTCTTACTCTTTCTGATTCTCTTTGTTGTAGGTGTGAAGAGTTTTCTTTCATGATTCCTTTATAGGACAAACAAAGATGACAGCTTGTTATTTCCACAACTGTATTAACAGCTGCTGTGAGCTACTCGGTCCCTCATCCATAATGATTCTTTTACAGTGGATCAGTGAAAGGAGCCCTGACTTGTGGACTCAGAGTGTATTGTGCTTCCAGCTCCTCAGCAAAGCCGAGTTGATGGCAAAATTCACAATGGGTCATGATGTTTCCACCTTGACCTTTCTGTTAAAATGCGCTATACAGACTGCATTCACACCAAGAAGATGCATGTTTGGAGGGATTGCAAAAACATGCTTATTATCGATGTATATATCCTCCTTGTATTGTATATCCTGTAGGAGGATATAAATCAATCTATAAGAAGATGCAAAATGTAATTGACTTGGGGAAGTTTAGCCTTTATAACATGTGAAAGATAAAGTTTTAGAAGAAAAAAAAAACACGATGAAAAGCCCAAATAAAGACTACAAAACGGTTGCACAGAAAGAAATGGCACGCTACAAAAATGACACAGTATAATTACAGAAAGCAGTGACAGTAAAATGATTACAGGGATTTAATAATGAGCTGCAAGAGGGTTCAAGAGACACAGAAAAGATAGCTGAGGAAAAAGGGAAAACAGCTAAACAAGCCTCTCTCATCCAACAAGCTGCTGCTGAATGCCTCCCTTCCCACACACTGCTCATGATCAGTCTCTCTGAATAAATGTGTGTGTAGGTGTGTGTATCTGTGTGTTTTAGCAGTTTGGGGACCCACAAGAGATTAACATCCCTATTGGATTATGGAAGGGATATGCACAGGAAAGCTTCATTAACTCTCCCTGTGTGTGTATGTTGCTCTTTTTCCATGACCACAGGCAATTTTAGCCTGTTGCCTCCCCACTAAGTGCTCGCTGCCTGCCCTGTAGACATCTGTCTCAATCTGTATACTTGGTCTCTTTCCTCTCTGCGGCCCTCGGGGGGGCTCAGTGGGAACACATAAGTCAGCCTTGGGAGCAGCTCACTGTAACTATCCCTTTACGAGTCGAGAGTGGGACAGTGAAAACATTTATGCAGCAGTCGCCTTCTGTAATCCAGCCCTGATGGTAATCTCCAGTGCCTCCCCAGCTGCTGAGACACTGTGATCATGAGCAGTCAGTGCGGGGGAAGGCATCACAAATGCTGCTGCAGGATGCTGCAGGCTGCAAGTCGGTCTCTGCCCTGAACTGGTACCAGGGGGCAGGATATATCCATCTGCTGAAATCTTGTCACTGTTCTGCGGCGTCACACTGCTGTGTCATAATAAGTCAGGAGTCGGGAGGAGAGAGGAGAGTGGCCAGGTGGACGATTTTTCTGCTGTACTCACATTTTATCCTCCTCATGATTTTATTCACCTCTTTCGGAAAATCACCTTTGCTCTCCTCTAGTCGGTCTTCTCCTATTTGCCGCTCTCATTTTTCATTATCTCTACTTGTCATTTTCACCATCTCCTTTTATCGCTCTGACAGGGTTTTCATTTTCTCTCTTCCTCTGAAGATTTTCCTCATCCCTAAGCCGCTTTTTTCACCCTGCACGGCAAATCTGTTCGTCCATAATGACATATCTGTGGCTGATGCTCAGGCTGAAAGCCACATACTGTACAGATAAAGAGACTGAATTCTCTCTCCGCTGTGTTCATTGCTGCGTTCTCTCCATCTCCCTCTTTCTCTGGCAGCAGCCCTGTTGTCCCCTCCCTGCTTGCCCTATGGAAGTAAAGCCATAACCTCCATTTGCACAGGTTAATGTGCAGCCACCTCGACATGAACACAAAACCAATACCAGGCCTTCTTGCGTGGGTGATCGCTCACTCTCCCGCCCTCCCGTCTCTTGCTTTCCTTTATTCCTTCTTCCACCCCTGCTTCCCTCTGTCTCCCTCTTTCTCTCCACCTTGTAAATTGGACTCTGGCAACATTACGATGCTTTTCTCATTATTCCCATCACTCTGGCCAAATTGCCTTGTCTTTCAGGACCATTGGGCTCTGTTCATTGGCTGCTCCAGCAACCAGAGGGCTACACAAGTATTTTCCTCTGTCTCAGGGCTGCTTCAGAGCAAAGATGGGACCAAGAAATGGATTCCATTCTACAGCACATAATACAACCTCCAGCTACTGATGACTGCCTGCTCCATGCTGCACGCTGTGACCGATTTATCACAGAAAATGTAAACAAATGTTCACAGGAGGCACTAAGATAACATGCAGTACAGAAGTGCCAAATAGTAGTCAATCTTCTGAAAGCATCTTTTAAATCTATTACTCAGATTTGTCTTTGGTCAGTGCAGGACTACTGTAACTACTTGTGTCTCCTAATTCTCAGGTAGAGACGACATTAGAATAAAAGTAAAGTTAAATTAAAAAAATACAGCGTCTCATCTAATTGTTCACAGCTAATATAAATAATACAATCCTGTTCTAGGAAGTTATCACAAATTAAACATCAACACCCTCACTACTATCGAGCTGATTGCTGTAAATTGACTGATGTTTGACAAAATTCAGTTGTTGTAAAGATTCTCCTAGTCAAATGATTTCTTCGTAGACACACATGCAATTCGTTGGTTTATTGATGTGTTGACGAACTGCACTGTTTTATTACTGATAACCACAGGCGCTGTCATTTTCTACCAGCCATAAGAGTGTTGGCAAATAATGTTTTCACTATGTGAGTCTCTGTGTTCGTGTGGCCCTGGAGACACTTTTTGTCTCTGCACTTTTTGTCTCGGTCAGATGTTTGTCTGTCCGTCTGTCTGTCGTATGTCTTGATTTTTGTCAGCACGAGAGTGTCACAACCGTGCAAGATCAACTCACAAAACTAGTAGGCTGAGTCACAGTTTGATCCAGCATCCCTGCATATCAAACAGCGAGCAGCCAGCTTGATTTTAAAGGATTACTCTCACCCTTTGCAGGTGAATTTCAGCTTCTTCCTTCTAGACAGAGGTATACAGTCCCAAGGTGTAGAACAAAGTGGTATAAAAATAGCTTTGTTCCAGTGGCTATCATGTTGTAGCAACATTTGCACAGATACTTGAGAAGCAATGTCTATTTATACTTATTTAGGTAGTTAGTTTTTTAATTGAATTTTACCTTATTTATTCTAATGGCTATTTATTTCAGTGTTGTTTTTTTAGTGTTTATTCTCTTTTAAGTCCTGGTTAGTGGAGCCATGAGTGCTTTTATCATGTTTTATTATGTTTGTCTAGGTCTATGTCTATTGTCAATGTTGTCAAAATCTGTGTTAAGATGGATGCCTTGTCTTCTTCTACAAGTCAAGTCTTATGGGTATTAATAAAGCAACCTGAACCTGAACTTTGTTAGCCTTTTATTTTTATTAGTAAATTCCCTGAAGAGACCGAAAAAAACTGTGAATTTATGCTACTAACAAGTGTAACAACGACCCTGCAAAAACTTAGGAACACACATAAAAGACATATTTCTTACATATTTCCTCAATATATAAACACCTTGACTACTACAGTATGGCCGATATGACAGCGGTGGGCCTTTAGCGGAAATCCTGCCAAGAGATTTATTTTTAAGACACAGGTGTGAGATGAGCATCTTGCATATCTATTCTCTGCAGTTCAAGTCTGTGAATTTCACTGTATCATTAAGGTTTATTTCATAGATAACACTGAAAATTCACTTAAGAAGAGAAAACTTGAATGGCTATTAGTTACATCCTAGCTCAAGGTTTTTCTTGGAATAGGACTCGTTATCCAGGTTTCTAGGGTCCTTTCATACCTACCTCAGAAAAACAGTCAAACCTTGGTCGTACAAAACGCGGTGGTTTCTAGTATGTATCGTTCAGACATTTACAGGTTATCGCATAACAAAACGAACTGCGATAGTACATAAGGAGAAGAGGAAACCAAATGAAAACCCAACGAAACTTGGGTGTTTTTTTTCTGCATCTCTGGTTTGGCCTCAGCAGAGGTATTCTTGGAGATTAAAAGAGAGCAGGCAGAACAAAGGAAGCATTCAGACAGAAAGACAGACAGACAGACGGACGGATGGACAGAATAAGAAGATATTAGTTAGACGGAAGAGATAAAAAAGCTACCAGAGGGGAGAGACAGAAAGTGGACAAGATGGATCGAGGAAAAGGGCACAGGATACGGATGGACGGATGAAAGAGCGCGAGAGGACAGTTAAAAATTTAGACAGTGAAGGTAAATGCTTAAGTCCTTTTGAGTTCACCCAGCTATGAGTCAGGAGGAACTGAAAGGATTTTCTTTCTCTCTCACTGTCTGCTGCAGCTGAATACCCACTGCTCTTCTATTCTGTCCTGACACAATACATGGCTTTTAGCAAACTCATTTTCCTTTTCAGAGCTGCCTGCTGGTCATTATAGAATGGACAGGAAAAAATTATATATTTATATACACATACAATATACTGCATATTCCAGGCATGATTTTTCAAGCAGAATGCACAAAACGAAAAACAAGTTTTATTTGGCTTTTTTGTCTGTATTCTCCTCACAGCTACGTACTTTTGTCCTAATCATTAGAAATTCTGTTATTAGGGGCAAAAACACATATACAGAGTTTTTAGAAAGCAGTGCTTTTTTCCAATCTGTCTCACCGCTATATAGTACCTGCATAATGCACATCAAACAGCCTGTCAGTGCCTGAGTTTGACATGCCTCCCTTCCCTTCTCTTCTCTCAGTTCTCTTCATTTTCCCCTATCTTTTTAGCTCAGGCATGACCTAAAACAAAGAATGGACAAAAAACTTCAAAAACCCTCCCTGTCTGTCACCTCATGGGCTGTTGTTGTCTGTTGGTCTCTGTCCCTTTATAACAAGCCATTTCTCTCCTTTCATCTTCCCCTTTCAAAGGCTTCTGTTTCTTGTGGGACAGAAATGACAACATATTCTCCTGCACCTCTCAGTAAATAGGCAGAGAAAAAAAGAAAAAAGTTGTCCTCTTCCCACCTGTGCTGGATGTCTTTCTCTTTCTTCTGTGATTTAAAGGTGGGTTGAAATGACACAGAAAACACAGCCACAATCCAATACCATAAGCTGTGCGGAGACGATAAAGCAACTACGGAGGATCAAAAGGATTGACACGTTCTTCTGTTGCCGCTGTCTGTTCAATGCCACGACAGCGAGGGAAGAAGTGCTCCCGGCGCTCAGTAGGGATTGTATTCAATTACCAAATAAACAGCTCAATGGCACACAACCACAATAGGTTGTTATTTTAAAGCCTGGTTTATTGACAGGCATTATTATGGGGATCTTGTATTTGCGGTGATACTTCCACGGTTCGTGAAACATGTTTCTAAATGAAGCGTCCTCTTTGGATTAGGGCTAAATAACATATTGAAGAGATAAGTAACAGACGTGTCATACATGCTGAAACAGGCTTTCCCACGACTTGTGTGCTTTATTTTTGTAAACTTTATGAAATATGCTACTAGCTATCACGAACTTCATCCACACTGCTCCATTTTTGATGAGCAAAATAAGATCAGATTTATTTTGATCCCCCGTCGGAGAAATTCAATTCGACAAAGCAGCACAAGAAAAACAAATACTGTGCGAACAACAACAAAAAGTAGCAGCACAGGGCAGGAATTGACTAAGAGCAAAGATCAAATAGAATAATATAAATATACTTAAATGAATAAGATAAAGCAGATGCTATATACACTAGATGGATCTATGTGCATAAACCTGTTCAATGTTGTGCAAAGTATAGGGGCGTTTTTTCATTAATTTCTCAGGAAGTAATGCATGGATCTTGACGAAAAGACATGTGGCATATCTAGGTGGCTGGTTTCTATCTTCATTGTGATTATTATTTCATGTGAATCCAAATCCAAATCTGAATCTTAAATGTGCTTTAATGTGTTGTATTTGATACTGGATTAGGCTTGACTGAACTAAATGGGACTGTTGGGCCTTGGCGAAGGTATGCGCTCTACCGAGTGACATTCTAGTTGATTTAGCTACAAACTGTTGGGACAGATTGGTTCAGCCTTTCATTATGATCAAGCTGAAAAGAGTTTGGTCAGACTTTAATCATTTCAGGGATATGAAGAGTATAAGCCATGTAAGGCAAACAATCTGACTGTTAAGTCCTTGACAATCTTTATCTGAGTGTGGGCAGAAGGCTACTATTGATTGTCTCCAGGTTTAAATGTGTGGGTAAGGTTTCCTTCTTGTTGAAAGAAGCTGTTGGACTTAGTGTATTTCCACTTACCATCAAAAATATGAAGAATTCATCAAATATTTAAATGTGGATCCAACCCGATTTTGTCAAAAAACTTGCATTTACAGAAGACTGACTTTACCTGACTTTATTGGCATCCAGTGCAAAGAAAGAATGATCTAGAACTTTTATTCATTACCTTTAAGACACACTTTGGACTAGTGCCCAGCTGTATCTGAGCTTATAAGCCCTCATGAGCCAGAGCACAGCTTGAGATCCTGAGGCAGCCCTGCTCTGGTCATTTACCAGTCTAGACAGACGACTACAGATTATCAAGCTTTCTACATCAGGGCCCCGGCAGACTTTTTGAACCACCTGTCTGATGAGATCAAGCCAAACTCTTTAAAAACTTACTTCAAGAACTGAACGTCCTGTGACCCGCAATTTGGAGGTAGTCCTCTTGGTTGCAATTTGCTTTATTGTCTGTTGTGGTTTTCTGAGATTTACGTTTCATTTTACAAGGATTGTAAACCTGTGCACAGGACCATGCTCTTGTAATTTGTGTTGTGCCAGATGCCTGCTTTCACCTTGTTTAATCTGACTCTGTATGTAAGATTTTTTTATGTTGTTTTTGTCTGTTTATCTCGATTTTAGCTACAACCATTTACAGTATATTTCATAAAAACTGATTCAAGACATGAAGAAAGAAAACTGTACAAATAAATATAGAAACAAAGAAGAGCTCGTAAAGCTTTATGGACATTAAGCCGCCTCTTCTCGTATTGAGGGACCTATCTAGGATTTTAATGGAAGAATACTTAGAAAATATGTATTGTACGCATGAACATATTTACTGCAAACCTCTCAGGGGTGATAATAATATTTTAAAGGAAAGTTCAGGTTTTAAAGAGGTGAGTTCAGACTGTTAAGACATCCAGTATTGATCGCGCTAACACTGGGTCAAATTGGAAAAAGCTTTCCAGAACAGAGGGATGTAAGGTCAGACTGAAAGGGTTATCTTGGCTACATCTCTGTACCAGGACATCAGATTGTGATACTATCAGTTCCAGGAATAGCCCGGTGCGGAGGAGATACAAAGGTCCAGTTCATTAGCAGAGAGCCTGTCACACTGACATACCGCCGTGACTGTTTTCAGCAGCAAAGTCTTAACCGAGTAAAAGTAGAAATAGAACAAAATCTGAACAGTAATGGGAACAGCTATAAATATAAAAAGC